>NC_139231.1:10595351-11195351 GCF_977018435.1 Lepisma saccharinum | reverse complement strand
TCTCGCTGATGGCTTGGTGGTAACAACATCGCCTTATAATCAAGGAGTACCAGGTTGTGGAGGCACACAGTGGTTAGGATCGCACTTAAAACTGTAGGTTCAGTTCCGATTAGTCTATCCGTGCATAAAGTAGACATTGGATTTACAGTTTTACGTTTAAATGCCCAGCATACATTTTGATACATGCACATCAACGTTTCGTACAATTTCCAAGTAACTGTATAAAATATTAGAAAAATAATGGACAACAATATGTGTTAGATATTCACTGATACGGTGGATCGAGTAGCAGTCTTTCTCCACTTATGTAATAACAACAATAAATTTGGATCGAAATTTATATATTTTTAGTAACTTATAATAGTAATTATTATAAAATAACAATAATTATTATGTCATTATTATTTGTACTTATCAAGTTTTATCTATAGCCTGACCCCCTCTACAAATATTTCTGACGCCCGTGGTGATAGGGGATGAGCCCCCCCCCCCCCGAAATAAAATTCTGGCTACGGGCCTGGAACACCCTCATCGACACAACAGCAGGCTGTGTTTTCCACTTAAGGAGAGATTGTTCATTAGTTTCAATATCGCCCAAATGGGCACTGCTACTTTTAAAAAAACCTGGGTGTATCCAAGAGTATGAATTTCTCCCCATGCTGCAAGTGGAAGCGGTTTTTTTTTATTCTTGATTATTAAGCTGGACACGATGTTTGAAAAATATGATGAATAGGAATGTTCGGAATCCCATGTATTCCTTATTGGGAATCAACTTCAACATCAAGTCACGACTAATCAAATGGAAGTTTCGACTTTTCCGCTGGTGAAATGCATCTTCAAACTGCCCTCTTCCCGTTGATATATTTTTCTATTCCATCGGAAGTTTCATATTCCCAGGAGAGCGAATCATAAGATTAATGCTTTTCTCCTTGCCTACTTTCAGTGTTGCCAAACCTCATGCGCATAAAAGAACTAAATTTCATCTACAATGGAGTTAAGACTGACTTAAAAGAGCTACATTTATGAAGGCTGAATAAAGTGCCTCCTAGGGTAATGTTAGTTGTCAAAGTTATCGTTAACTCTAAATTG
This sequence comes from Lepisma saccharinum, assembly GCF_977018435.1. Lineage (NCBI taxonomy): Eukaryota > Metazoa > Arthropoda > Insecta > Zygentoma > Lepismatidae > Lepisma > Lepisma saccharinum. Next base: position 11,194,262 of record NC_139231.1, on the reverse strand, counting down.
ATGACAATTTACTCTTAGTTTTCAACATCTAGATCCGGCGGCATCGCACATTCCGATAATCCACCGATGGTTGTATGAAATCGAAAAATAAAGAATTCCCTGATAACAATATTATGTCAATTTCACGTCAAACACGTCACTATAAAAAAGTAGCTGGGGAGATAAGAGGGAGTGGGGCGACACAGCCAATATTACAATATCACGTCAGGTGCAAAGTGTATAATTATGGCAAAAGTTGGACTATGTAGGATGGAACCAGTAATGGCATCATAGTGGGGCACGGGGGTAGGTGTCCCAGTTCACAACCGAACGAGTGCACGAAAGAGCCAGATCTGGCTCCAAGAGAGCTAAGTTGGCACACTGCCACGGACGGAAGAGCTTGGGAGAAGTCCAGTGGAAACTGTATCGCACAGTGGCTAAATAGCCGAACTAAACGAAACTTAACCTATTCACATGCTTATTTCTCATGCATAGTTAAGTAGGTTAGGCAAGCCAAATTTGTTGCTTTTAGCGGGGAAATGAGCGGCTAGGGACAGCATTAACACCTTGGGAAATACCGGGTGGGGCAAATAAAAGTGGCCTGGACATTGTACCATGGAACTTTGTTCTCCGGGCCACTTTTATTTGCCCCACGGCATGCTAACAGCACCAAATCTGACCTGCCTAACCTATCCACGTAGGCATATAATAGCAGAAATAAGCATACAAATAGGTTAGGCAGTTTAAATTTGGTTTATTTAAGCTATTACATGCGTACGTGGTTAGGTGCTAATGCTGTCCCTAGCTGCTCGTGCGGGGAAGCCTGTAGGTCGCATATTTACCGAGGTTTCATAAATCTTGAACGTAGTGTAGCATTTGCATTTCCGTCATTTCGTCGATTTCCAAAGCACAGCAAAGTACGTAACGTTACAACGTCACGAAAGTCTTCAGGCTCACCTATCCTACTACAGAAGTTCCCCTTTGTTTTTATGCAGGTGGGAGCAATGTGTTTTACAGTCATTTTACACCGGTAGAATGCAGCGCATGATCATGAGACCCACACAAGTGAAAACTGGAAAGGAAAAGTGTGTTAAACAGCGCGCACATCCTCCTGAACGCACGACTATTTACCAAATAAAACCGGGGTTTTCTCTGAAATCCAGGGTCGCTAGTGCAAGGCTTCTTCCGGTTTCGAAAGTTAGAAATCGATAGGCGAACTTCAAAGGGGAGGAAATCCTGTTTTCAGTCGCCTTAGATGTGATCCATACCGCAAAAACCCCATCAGACCCTGAGCGCACTGGGGGAGGGGAAGCAAGGCTGCAACCTTGATAAGTTCGGTTCGTTACGCGAACGGCTTGGGGAGCGAATGGAACAGCGTTGGGCAAATGTATAAGTAATATTAATCCTGTTGGAGCTTCTTTTGCTTCAGGGAGTGTACACCCTCAGGTATATATTTATAAGACAACCCAAGATATTCTTTTGAAAAGGATTGAACCTGGTGCCTAGTAAAGGGCATCCGAAGCATTCCTGTGTCAAATTGATCATTTCATTTGATTTATTTAACTTCGCTTTTTGTGCCACTTTAGGCTAATTTGCGAAGATGGGGATGAGTGATGGTATGATGAAAATGATAAATGGACACTCACAAATATCCATGCCCAGGCCAGGATTCGAACCCGGGACCCCTGGCGTCGTAGAGATGTGCTAACCACTCCGCTGAAATTGTTCATGGTGCATTAGCTATTTCATGTTTCATTTTTGCACGCTTTCACTGAATCACCCTGTATATTCAGGGGGGATGGAAAATGGAGACACCCAATAATCTAATTTGATAAAATCAAATGTTGTATTAGTATATACCCTGTCCCAGCTATCTCTGAAGCAGGCGAACGAAAACCAGTCTCTGCGCAAGTAGTGACGCCAGGCGACTCCACCAATGAATATGTGAGAGGGAACGGCATTGCGTGGAAGAGGGGGGAGAGCGACTGCAGCTACCAGCTTTCGCAGCAGCGTGTACTGCTTCGCTCTGCCCACTCGATTTCCTCCCCTTCTCTGACGCTATGCGCGGCCTTGCCCCAGAGATACTGGGACAGGGTATAGTTGTGAATTTGTGGGTTATTCTTCACAAGACACGCATATTTCTACGACGTCATCTCAACCCACCACCTATCAATCTCTCCCGCTCAACTCTACAATGTTGGCAGCCTTACTAACTAGACTTGCTATCAGCTGGAGATGTTACGAAGATAACATGACTGTACCAATGAAGTGATCCATAAAACTGGCATTAATTTAAAGTCGACGGGAATTATACTGATAATTACGCAAGGACATTGCAAATAACACCCCTGCTCTGAACTGGTAGAGAGATTGCTGTGGCTGCATGAAAGAGAGATCGGAAATCACGACCCTGCACAGAAATAACTAGCTCCTTCGAAAGCTACAACGAGCAGTAGGTGCTCGTTACTTAAAACCACTTAGCACAAGGTCGCTCGTAATGACTGCTATTACTATAATCGCTGCAACGAAAGCAGATACTCTTGTCAATAGCTTAGGTGCCCCGGGCGCATCGGAACGAAGAGCACAAGTGTAAAAAAGAAGTTAACAGCTGAGTTCCCCATGCTGCTCGGAGCTTTTGCACAACGCTCATCATAGAGTCGGCTTTGATTTCGACATTGCCGCAGCCCCAACGTTTTTGTTTTTTATTTAAACTACTAGTGTTCTAATGAAGCACTAACGAAATGGTTAACAGTAGTTGAGAACACTAACCAAGCACTAACGATTGGCACTATTAGATTCCTTAGTGTTCCATCTGGGGGGCCAACGTGAATTTAGACCCCAACGTTTTTTGGTAATAACTTGTGTTCTAATGAAGCACTAACGAAATGATTAACAGTAGTTGAGAACACTAACGAAGCACTAACGATTGGCACTGTTAGATTCGTTAATGTTCCATGTGAGGGCCAACGTGAACTTAGCCCCCCAACAGTTTTTTTTGTATTTACTCTTGTTCTAATGAAGCACTAACGAAATGGTTAACAGAAGTTGAGAGCACTAACAAAGCACTAACGATTGGCACTATTAGATTCGTTAGTGCTTTATGTGGGGGGTTAGGTTCACGGACGTCGCTGGGGTAATGCAAGGTGATTCATTTGCATCATGAATGAAACCAGGGCTGCCTCCCATTTAAACGAAATTAATTATTTTGATTTTAAGGATGGCAACGAGACAAGAACAAAACCGCCATTTTAAATTGGAGACCAGATTTGTGTTATTTGTTTTACGTTGCCTTTCTGCCACTTTTGACTAATCACGACAATGAGGATGCAGTGGACAACACTCCATATACACAGCGACAGCGCGCGCTACCCCTGTCTAGATAATGGGTGGTGAGCTGGTGTTGAAAATTTTGTCAGAATAGCGAGTGTGGATTGATTGAATTTTAATTATGGTCACTTCAGCACATACGCTATTTGTACCCGTTACACAAAACAGAGATAAGGGCCTGAACAAATCAAAATTGAGGACAGAAATCTCGCAAGAAAATAAAATATATTTGTTAAAAACTTCCTCACTGAATTTCCAAATCCAATATAGACATTGACTGCTTATCAACGACTAAATCCAATATAGACAATGACTGCATACCAACAACTAAATCCAATATATAATAACTTTATTGAAGCTAGTATCCATTACGAAAATTATCACTGGCATTCTCCTTGGGAGACAGGTGATCCCAACATCATCTTATCCAAAAGAAATGGAATTATTAAAAGTAAAAAATACGCTATTATAGATGGTTGCAAATGTATTAAAGAACACATTTCTTCTTCAGAATAAAGACGGTATAATTTTAATATGTGATAACATTAATGGATAATCATGTGTTCATGGTACTGAGTAAATTATAATGCTGCAAGGCATTTAAAAGCACAATATACATAGGTAATGGAATAGTAAAAATTTAAATTTCCCTATTTTCTATACAACGAAACTTCGCATTTTCCTAATTTTACTACAACTGAGAACCACTTGCGACTTAGCGCTCAAACGTGGCAGATCAAAAGAAATAACTGTGATATATTTTCTTTGAAATCTTGATCGGAACATAACGTTCCCCATAAAGGCACATGCACTTCAACTTTCATTGAATTCTACATCAGGACATAATTTTATTTTTTTTCCTTATGTGCGACTTCTACACCAAAGAGTAACACATGAAAGTTTCATGAGAATTATCTAATTTCTGTTTACAGTTTCTCTTTCTTTAATTATTTTATGCATATGTCACATGCGTTTGGGGGGCTAATGGCTGGTTCTCGGGGGGCTTAGCCCCTACCTAACTACGCCGCAGTATAATTCTCTGGGGTTCTTGTCTTGTCTCTTGTCAGTATGTGTTTGTGATTGTGTATTCATCAATTTTATGCAATCCTCATCTTCGCGATTAACCAAAAGCGGCACAAAAGCAAAGTAAAATAAAACAAATCAGGAAATAAACTAAAAAACTCACCACACATTCAGTGATGATAACACCTAACACTGTTAAGAACAAAAAATGTTCAGCCAAAGTATTCAGGTAAGAAGAAGACTGAATCTACAATGCTTTAGCTTCCTTTGGATCTCCTGATGTGAAGTTAACCGGAAACACCCAGAAGATTCGCAGATGCTTGCTCGAGGACAGTGCAGGTTTTTTTGCCAAGTATTTACGACAATTTTAATGGTTATTGTCCATATATAATAGACGGCTTGTATATTATTTTTAACAACTTCTGTTAGGCAGTTGCACCTTTAACGATTCTCTTCATAGTTACGAGGGCACTTGCAGTTTATAGGCTGCAATTAATGTTGCCGCTTTCCCTTCTGTATGTACGTAGCACTGGGAGTTGTTCCTGCTGGGATAGAACGTTGTTTAGAGCAGAGAGCAATAGCCATCGTTTCCACTTCCTCTGTTTATGTCAGTTCTTTCCTTCTCTATAATGGTTATTGAAGGATGGACTTTTAGAATCGTAACCAAGGAATCAATAGTCAAGAATAAGTGGAGCTTGACTCGAATGATGAATAATCGAGGTTGCAACTTCAAGTGGATGAAAACGGGAGTCGATAAGACTAAAATGATATTACAAAATTGTGAAATTATAAAACAAAGATTTAAAAACTACGTAATACAAAGTCCAGCTTTTACCATAATCAAGAATTATTAACCTCCAGGAACGTAGACTTAACTATAAGAATGAGATTCCTAAATGCACTCATCTGGAGCACACACTATTTGGGTGCGAAAGACAAAGTGGCTGAAGTTGAAGGAAAACACTGGATCAATCAAATGAATGAACAGAGTAACAAACGAAGGTTTTATGACACTCGCATAACAAGAGAAGCCTGTAGAAATTGATCACCCAAAGATGATGCAGCAAATACGAAAAAGGAATGCGATCCCGGAGTACTGAAGAAAAAGTGGTATCTCAAATTTGAGATCCAACGGTAGATGAACAATGTAAAATTTGAAGAATCAAAGGGTTCGCAATAATAGACAGTTGGATAGAGTATGAAATATATAAGCTGTCTCACGTGGGATATTGGACAAGTGAGTACATATTGAATATTGAAAAAGCATGCTATAGGTTCTAAAATCAGCCAAAGTTTCCATCTGGCAACAACATAAGTTCTGAGCGGGGCAAATAACGAACACAGCTGTTACAGAAAAATGAGATAGCAGAAATATACATGAGAAAAATACAGATTGGTATTCATGGCTCAGGGAATACAAAATATGAGATTTCATGAATAACAAGCAGAGTGGATATTGTATTGGTCATGAAATATATAACTCGATGTTTGTAATACTGAATTTCCAAGACGTATCACTGATGTTACACAGTTCAAAGTTTCTGGTGTTACACACTGGAACGTTACATTCTGTTTGAAACAATCAATTTAATATCGTCACCTTGTAATCAAGGAGTCCATGGTTCGATAGGGGTGGAGGTATACATAGTGGTTTGGATTACACTTTAAACTGTAGGTCCAGTCTCGATTAGCCTATCTGTGCAAAAAGCGGCCTTGAAAACTCAAACAATAAATTACCTTTCGAAATCCTCTAGTATAAATTATTTTTTTAAAACTAACAATTTGTGAGCGTATAGATCTGATCATACCCAAAGACACAGAAGTACTTTGTATGGAAGGGTGATAGCCTTAATCCTCACTGGGTGATGTGTTATCTTACGTCACTGTCATTAGTCGGTCATCCACCTACACTGATCCTTCAATTAATTTACGAAATCATCAATTGAGAGTGTCTGCCAGTGAACAAGAGATAACACAAATTCTACGAAGAGCCGTGAATATGTTCGGGCAGAAAATAGGCCATCGCTGTCTGCAACTCTGCATGCTTGATGGTCGGCAATGAACCATGATGCCACATACTACACAACCATAGATCTCTCAGAGGAGCCACGCTGGTTCTCTGCCATAGTAAATATCAAATCAAGGAGTCAAAACTGGAACACTCACAACGTCCAGAGGCTTTCAAGAATATCTAAGACGCACAACCCTGAGTAATGACCCGTCTGTTGCTCTAAGTTTGAAATTACAAACAACCATTAATCACATGTCTGAAGTGCAGTGATACACCAATAGGGCAGAACGAAAACAACCCTCAAGAGATCCTACTTTCGAACTGCTCAATCGTCTTTGTACTGCCATATTCGAACAAAGATTGCCGTTGTTGAAACTCAAAAATAACCAATTTCTTAATTGTGTTGCACCAAATGAAGGGAAAAGATATCTACATAGTCGTTCCTTATTGTTGAAGCTCTCTGTGTGTGTGTGGGGGGGGGTGTCTGAGGAAGAAAGAAAAGGGAAGAGAGGAAGGGAAAGAGATGCAGAGGAAGAAAGGGAAGATAGAAAGAAAGAAATTTCTTTCTATTTTCCTTTTCCCCTCTCACCCCTCTATACGTATCTCCCTTTCTCTCTCTTCTTTTGTATGCACGTGTGGAGTGGTTAGCCGTGTGGAGTAGACAGGTGGAAAAGGAACTGGGTAGGAAAAGTCTAAAGTCTGGAGGAAAATGGTAGAGAGTATACTGAGACAGGTAGAGGACAATGAGAAAGTAACAATAAATGAGGGAAGAGAATGATCCTTATAGACACCTAGCTGTGAAGAAATGTATGCAGAATAACGAACATTAAATCTGTGATTTATTTCACTTCGCTTCGCGTTTCTGCGAGTTTAGGTTAATCGCGTAGATGGTAAAATGAAAGTGATGAATGGACAACCACAAAAATCCAAGGACAAACACAGCCCCACAGAGGATTCAGACGCCAGAGCCTCGTCAGTTCGCAAGAATGCAGTTCAGGGTACATGGGAGAGGGACAATTGAGTGCCTTCAGAAAAGGCCATTCCTTGAATGAAAGCTACGAACAGAAGAGACTGACACTGCAGGAACCTGTTTACGAACAGAAAACCAGATGCTGCAATTGTACCTTTACGGTGTGACAGTGTAAAGTGAACCGTCCCCTGACAAATATAAAACACCCGCAACGGTAAACACGAGGGTGCGTATCGAGAAAACGAAAGAAGGGATCCATTAAAGAAATCGTCTCGAGTCACTGGAGGAAAACACAACTCCCAATCGTAAGGATTGGGATCTTATATTCTTATATTCTATTATGGAGTGTGCTAAATATTGAAAGTAATATGTAAGACGGTGTTACAAGTAAATCCTACGATGAATGCTATTATCTTACATTCTCTTGTATCGTGTATGCAAGAGCCGGCCCTAGGGAGGGGTAACTTGGGTGGCCAGGGAGCCCCGCGCCAGAAAAAAATAATAGTTTGCATACGACTTAATACGAGTTTATAGAACGCTGGTGTTTCCAAATCAGCAACTAATCTATTTCCAAACTTCAAGAAAATTTTTGCCATACTTAAAAAATACCCAAAATTACTGAAATATTATTCTAAACAAACTACTACGTGTTAAAATATTTCCATAAAAAAAAATATTTTTTATCCCTGCGTTGGTCGCGCTCGGTCTCTCATTCCGGGTGTGTCGCCCCTGTCAACACATGCCTTTTAAGCGCTAAACTATTCAGTATAAGTTATAAAAATTATGTTGTTAAGAATTAGTGTTAAATCTTTTCTCTAAAGATTGTTAGATTTCTTTCCATAAAAATGTTATTGTTAATGTTACAATAGGTAATGAATCGTTTAACTTAAATCAAGAAAAAATGCTGAAACTATGGAACAATTAAACAACTATGTAGTAACCATGGTAAATTGTAAACAAAATTATGATATAAAAGAGCTAGACTTTTGTAAGCCTACGGGACATTCTCCTGGTTGCCGAAAGGCTGATGGTTCAGGGGACGTTGGGTAATATCTTGCTTCAATCTTCGGATTGGCTGGTGTACTTGTACTCCATTTGGAAGATATTCCACAAACCCAACGCTGAATAAGGCGTTCTCCTGCATCATCAAAAGACCAGGGTTATAAACTTCGGTACAACTAATAGGTTTAGGCCTACGAGTTGTATCGGGTGAATTGTCTGTTTGGAAAGTGTTTGTATATCATCGGAAGTTTAAATAAATCTTCGAGTAAAAGATCTTAATGATCTTTCATTTCAAACCTACATAGGTGATAATTAAAAATAAATCCTGCACCACAGACCTCGCAAGGGCTTGGTCCTTCTAACCCTTACAAGCCTTTGAGAAGTCCGATAAAAGGATTGTAACCGACTAACAAAGCCCTAAAGGCAGAAGGTGCGTGTCACGGGTGTGTGGTTTTAATGTCGCCATTTATTAATGATTATCTTGTCAAACCCCCCCCCCCTTTCTGTCTAGCTGAGTTTCTCATCTTCTTCGTTTACACCACGACTCATTTCTCAGTGTTAGACAGATCCTCGGGCCATCGGTGCAACTATTTTTCTTTCTTCTGAAAATCCGGTTTGCCGTTTCGTGTCTTTTTTTGTATATTTGTGTTGTGATTTCTATTAAGCAGTGATACTTGTGCAATAACTGAACAACAGTTGTAAAATGATGGACATAAAGGAAAGGAAACCGATAAAACTACTATTTCTGGAAATTTCGAGGGAAAGTGACTCAACACAAGGCCAGTTTGATTCAGATCATTGAGACCCATCAGCGCAACATTTGCAAGAATGCCGTGAAAAATGATAAAGATTTTCAATCACCCATTATTTTATTTGCAAAAGATACTAAATTTTTTAATTGTCTCCCCGATGGCGCAGTGGTAACTTAATCGCATTGTAATCGGAAGGTCCCGGGTTCGATACCCGGTGAAGGAACATAGTGGTTTTACTCACTTTAAACTGTAGGTCCAGTCCCGATTAGCTTTTCTGTGCACACAATGGACTTAAAACAAAAGCTAAAAAAATAATCATTTTTCCAATTTTATGTTCGGACATGTAACATTGACATTTTTAACATGTCTATTATTAGTTATTTTGTTCTGTGTGTTTAATTTATTAACTAAAATGTACATTTCATAGTTTTATAGAATCTCAATCAAATCGTAATAATTAAGCATTTGGCGTTTCAAACCATTAATTTGGCATATTTTAAAAACTCTGAGACCATGAGCGACCATCGACGTAATTTCTCGCACGCGACCCACGAAGGGTTAAGATTGTATGTAATATTCCTTTCCGCTCCTCATTTGTTTTTATTTTACTTCCGCTGGGAACGAAATTCTTGGAGCGTGACTTCATAGTGGCATGATGCATGTCGGCTCGCAACACTGAGAAAGATATGTCATTTTTCAGCCTACTCAGATATAGGCAGAGGCGTCTCCTGAACGCATGCGGTGCATGCTACGCATGCGTCAATTGTGTGAGAAAGGACAGCTTGCTGTGCGATGACATTAATGAGCATTTCTACATTCTAATTTCTTCATATAGGAGAAATATTTATTTTACAAGAGAGCGCTCAACTAAGATTATGTTACATGTATCTGAAGTGATGCATGCGTCCGTCAATTGTGGGAAAAGAATTATTACTTTCTTTCACTTGAGATCCAAGAAATGTAATATAAGCTTAGTTGTGCGCTCTCGTGTAAAATAAATACTTCTCCTATATGAAGAAATTAGAATGTAGAAATGCTCATTAATGTCGTCGCAGACCAAGCTGTCCTTTTTCCAACAATTGACGCATGCGTAGCATGCACCGCATGCGTTCAGGAGACGACTCTGGATATAGGCATTATTTGTGTAATGTATAAACTTGTATTAGCCTCTTATAAATATTGGTCTTAATCTTCAACATGTTATGCATTTTCCAAAAGGTTTTTAACTTTTTTTTTTTACCTTTACAGGTATGTAAGAAATAATAAGTTATGTCAGCGTTTCGTTAAAAAACGCAACAACTGATGAAGTTTTATAGTGCTTTAAAAAAACTATTTTGCTTGTTAGAACCTATTTTAGGTTTATGCCTAAATTGAACCTTTTCAAAAGGTTTTTATATATTTTTAAAAGTTTTACAGGATTTTTGTCACACAGAGGCATTTGCTTTGTTTGGTCACGAAAACATTCAATGGCGAACGTGTTTGAAACGTACTCTCTGTCGAATTCCCTTCCTCCAAGTACATAGTGATTTTGCAAAGCATTAAACAAAGCAAAATGTCTGGTGCCAATGTTACCTGTACACTCCAAAGTGCAAACTTCTGATCCGTGTGGTCTTGCTCACTTGCGCGTCACTTCGGTGCTTTGTGGCATTCACGTCTTGCACAACACTGACTATTTTTGTTGAACAATTATTTTCAGCATATAAGATGATCCTCACGAACAAAATTGCGGAGTGTGACTGTGGATAACATGAAAAAAGGTTGTTGCCTAACTATACGGCGAAGAGTGGATTTTGATAGCAAATTTCCAATGGTAAGTTCTGCCATCGCCGTAGGGTTAGGCAACACACACAACGTTATGCAAGGTAGTGCGTATTTCAGGATATAGGTGTCCCATTACCATTGCCGGTGACTATACCTAATCAGCATTTTTTTAGGAATTTTGAATTATTATAAGTCTTTTTGAATCTTCATGATTTTTTGAGCCTATCTTTAGATTTTTAGGACCTATTTTAAGATTTTTGGAGCCTATTTTAGTGCCTAAAAATACGAGGTCTAGTAATAATACAAAATATATAAAATAATTATTTATTAATTGTAATAATTAGGGCCCGGGACTTTTATGTCCTATAAAACTGTAAAATATGTATGTAATTATGCCATATAAATTGGAAAATGTGTCATGAAAAATTACAAATATGTCAGAAAAATGCAGAAATATTCCCAGTAAAGCCAAAAATATGCACAACAGTACTCTCGAATTTCTCCCATACCCGATACAGTATGTAGAGTAGGGGCTGTAATGTACCGAATGTTATTTTTACTTTTGACTGATTTTTGTGAAAAGCGAAAAAGGCAAAGAAATGAGAACGAAACTTCTTCACTTCCCGTACAACAATGAGAGAGAACATTTTTCCTCAATAATGATTGCATGGCTATCAATTGTCGGCGGGATAAAAAAAGTGGGGTATTATTGTTCTGTACTAAGAAAAGACGGCATCTTTCTTCCTATGTAATTTCCAGATCCTGCCATCGACAATATGAACTTCGTGCTAAAGCTACGAAGAAAAAATTATGAAATAACCGATTTTGTGCGAGAGAATTACGAAATTATAGAGAAATATGACTTATTACAACAAAATTGAAGAAATATGTTGTAAAAATGCAAAATTGGTGAAATATGTCAAAATATGCTTTGTCAAGTTTGTCTTTTTCGGCTGATTTTCATCAGATATGTAAAGATCTCACCACAATATTAGATCCGAAGCCAAATTAAATGTTTATATTGTAACTATATAGGAGGCCCGTACCCATACTTCAGACTAGAACAAAAATCTGATATTTTCAGACCTCTTGAAAATTTTTGGTTATGGGTCGTACGGTACATTATATTGTATGCTCCAAGGCCACCTATTGCCGTGGTGTTAGCTCACGTTCTCATTGTACACGTATCGCTTGAAGTTACTTTAAAGTCCACTTTATGCACAGATAGGCTAATCGGGACTGGACCTACAGACGAAATCTTGGGTGCTCCATGGGGTAGTTTGCAAATAATGAGTGTGAAAACTTAGTCATAGGTATGAAAAACTATTCCTCTCTTCTCGGTCAGTAGGTGGACATTTCGCAATGCAAACCAATAACCATCGACGCACGTGTAACTGCATGCAAACTGCATTTAATATGCTGACCTTTCGCTTAGAGTCGAGGTCATGAAATGTTCCATACAGCCAATAAAGCTTTCGCATGGAGGAAGGTGTGAATCACACCTGCCTGACCTAATGAAGGGGAAAGAACTAATTGCTCAAAGGCCGAGCGTTAGACAATGAAGATTGATTGATTGATTTGATGTTTTAAGACCACTTTATGCATTGTAAAGCTAGCTAATCGAGACTGGACCTACAGTTTAAAGTGTGATCCGAACCACTATGTGCCTCCACCGGGTTTCGAAACCGGGACCCCTTGATTACAAGGCGACGATGCTACCACTGCGCCATCGGGGAGGCCTCGTTAGAAAATGGAGAGAACATTATGGTACTGATTTGGTTTCCTTATTTCCTACTCATATAAGACGGTTAAATATTATTGAAATTATGTATAAATGAAGATCTTTGTATCTAAAAATGATAAAACAATAGGTGAGTGGAGAAGGTTAGATTACACTGATCTGATAATATTAGCAGTTAAGACGACTTTGGTGGACATGGGAGAGAACTGAAATGCTACATGATCTGTGTTGGGAAACTTATTGGGAAGAGACCTTTAGAATACTAGAGAGTTGGTGCAAATGGACACTGCTACTAAAAAAAAGCCATTGACTATGCAAAAGAGTATGAATTTCTCTCTGTTTTGCAAGTGGAAGCTCTTTTTTTAAGGTGATTATTAAACTAGACACGATCTTTGAAAAATATGATGAATAAGTATTTACAGAATCCTATGTATTCCTTAAGGGAAATCAACTTCAACTTCCGGCTAATCAAACCGCAGTTTCGACTTTTCCTACGACTAAGACATAGTTCAACGTGTCCCATTTCCGTTCATGTACTTCTCTACGTCATTGGATGTTTGATATTCCCGAGAGAACGAATTAAATAATGTCCCCATAAGTGCAATGCATTTCTTCTTGCCTCCTACGGCCATCCTGGCAGTGTTGCAAAACCTGATACGCATAAAAGAACTAAATTTGCAACGTACTTCAGTTGGACACTAGTCGTTACAAAGTTAGTCCGCTGCTCCTTGTGTCGGGAACACTAGACTCTTTGCAAATCATCAGGGCTTGCTGGGTAGAAAAGAAACAACACGGTATTCAAAGTTAAACGCAGTTTTATAATCACTTATCTCTCATAATCACTTATATTTCCTATCGTATGTAGACTTACAAGCAAGGTACAGATTTTCTTACGTTTCTGCCTGAAGAGGAACAATTCTATAACATATTAAATCACATCACAATCACTAAACACACTTGCATATAGAAATAACGTTGGACAAGACAAACGTAAATACACGAAAGTTTCTGTACTTAATTATTATTTCCGAGTATAGCTAGAATGAAACGAAAATAATTACCAATTACACCATTCGGGCATTCCATTAACCGTTACCACGTTTCTGTTGATTTCTCACCTTCACCTGTTTTCTAACTGAGTCTGTCGTCAGGTGAAAAACATTCAGGTGGGTTCACTTCCTCTGCTGAGATGAGAAAGTGACGTCAACACGAACAGATTATGACGTATTTCTAAACATATACACAAGTTCCAACCACAACTGTGTCAATCTAACTATAGTTGTCTGTGACAGCTTGCACATTATTTGAAGTAACAAACATTTTTAAAAATCTTAACTTCTTACAAATATAAAACCTTAAACGCTCAGGTTCGTTACGAATTTCATTTTAAATGGAAATTCGTTAACTTTCAAGGAGCTAGATTAACGAAGGCTGCATAAAGTACTTCCTGGGGTAATTTTAGTTATCGAAGGGAGCGCTGCTAATACCGTTAATTTTAAGGCGAAGAGGGACAATTTACCCTAGGTCTTTCTCGCTGGGGCAGCTGCCGATCACTGTAGCAAAATTCACTCTTTTGGAGCCAGGGCTCTCTCGTGCACTCGTACGACTGTGGACTGTGGCACCCGCCCTCTGCCATCACCTTCTCAAACTGGAGAAAGCCGAATGGCTTTATCTAGTCACGTGAGCGACGTCATCATCTGTAGGCAAGACAGCCGCCATGTTTGATTTATTTGGTAGGAGTAATGTTGGATCTTTTTTAGCGAATGTGGAATTGCAATGCAATTTTAAGAACTGCAACGAAGTATAAGTGAATTGGGAGCGTTAAAGGAATATGGTCTACAAGTGTTGTGTTCCGAATTGTAGAGGAAATTATGATGAGATCGGTAAGACTAATGTACGTATTTAGATTTCCTCAAGACGTTACTGAAAAAGATAGATGTATTAGGGCAATTCCACGTAATTGTGTCTCTACGATCAACTCCAGGATAAGTAACACCGACTTTATACTTATAAATAAACGAGAGAAATAGTTTAGTTCATAATGTAAATATTTAATGTGCACGAAATAGGCATCTAACATACTTTTAGATTTGGTGAAGTTTTACTTGTTTCTTGAAAATCATTTTTAATCACCAGTATCGAATTGGTAAATGTAACCAAGCTTATTTCTTTAGAAATGTCAAATAATTTAACTTGAATTACCATATTTAGTTAACGTTACATAGTTGTTTATCGTTGCAAAATGAATTGTTCAACGTTATAAAATATTGTCATATCTGCCAAAGCAGTCTACTGCTTCGACAACATGTTCTTCATGGAAACGTCTATATAATTTATACAAATGTTCAGTTTCAAAGCATGCTTAAGGAAAGAAAACTATAGAAGTGAGCAAGATTGAAAAATATGAACATTTATATTCTTATTTTTAGCTCACTTTAGTGCTTCTTTAGGTTAATCGGAGATAATGGAAGGCAAGTTGGAATTTAGGTTGTGCATTGAGATACAAAGTACATTGTGTAACAACAAGCACTTTGATGGAATGTTTTCTTGTATAATTATACAAGAATATATTGTTTGTGTATCAAATAAACGTTTTCACACAAAAAGCATACTTTTTACCGAGCTATGTGAATAAGCGAACATAGTCATTAAGTTTAAATTGGTTTTTCTTTAGTATATTTAATCAAATTCTTTACTTACATGTGTATAAATTATTTTGACTGTACCAACTTTTATGTGACAGTTTTTTTTGGTATTCCTAAACAAAATGATTTAGACATTTTTACTGATGTTTAGTTATTGGAAACAAATAAATCGCCAAACTCTCAACCTAACCTTTTTCGTTAGTCTAAGCAAATATTTTTTCTCTGTACCAATCGTAACCTGAATCCTTAAACCGTTTTGTAAAAAGTATTGGTTCAAAATGAAAAAAAAAATGTACAGCTACTAGTATTCAGACTTGCTGATGTCATGTTTGATTTTTGTTATTTAGCGTCGCTTTTCTACAATTTTTGGTTAATGGCGACGATGAGGACGAATGACGATATGATAAAATTGATGTAGCACTCACAAAGAACATCCGTGCCCCGGCCGGATTCGAACCCCGGATCCTCTGGCGTTGTAGCGCGCTATGCTAACCTCTCAGCCACCGAGGTCGGCTCTGATGTCAGGTGACCTCCAGGAGAGAATATTTTTTTCCTTTCAACAAAAGTATTACATGTCTGCTTGAGGACAGGATAAGTAACTAAATACTGTAGATGTGTATTGTTAATAAATTGTAAGAGCTTTCCCAGTTTAATTCTATGCTGGTGAAAATTAATGTCATACTCGCCTATGTTCTTTTTACTGCCAATTCCTGGCATTTTTAACTCTCTACACACTAAACTTTTTTGCTGTTTGCCTTATTTAATTGTTGAAAAAATAATTGAGTGTTGGTACTACAAAGTGCTATCTGTCGTCGTCTTTTCATGAACAGAAAGACAATGAAATAATAATAATGAAAGTGCTAGCGATGCTTCTGTGAGTTTATTAATTGGTTAGCAACTTGACGAATTTCCTCTGAACGTAACATGCGGGGTTAAACTTTTTCTATTTGTTCTTACTTTTTTTTACAAAAACTGTAACGAGTTTTATGTAAAACTTAAAAATATTACGGATAATATTTCACAAATACACGCAGTTTTTTTAAAAAATTTCCACCAGGAAGTTTGTAAAGATTTTCAACATGAATTTGTGTGATATTAGGGATTTTTTTTGTGGTGGCCATAGTGGCTTCTTGAACAAAAAATGGTGTAAATATTCAATATTTTCTTCTATCTCTTCTAACTATATTTTCTGAGAGTAAATGTTAAAAACAAACTTCCTCTGAGCTTCCAGTCCTTCCTAAAAGAAACAAACGAACTTAAATTCTTTACGATAAAATATTGTCTTCCTTGTACAGCGTTAAGATGATCGCCTCCAGATGATGACGTCAGGACTGAGCGCTGTGGCCTGAGTCTCTAAGATGGTCTTGCCTCTGCCCCATCATGATGCCACCACTGGCTCCGACCCATATAGACCTACCTACCTTTGCCATGAGTGGACATTTTGCAAGTGACGTGATATTCATATATAGGCTGCGTCACCCACCCCCTCTTTCCTCCCCAGGTATTTTTATATATAGCACTGTAGCTAAGGTGAAGATGACAATATTATTATCTGGGAATCCTTTATTTTCGATTTCATATGAACATCATTGAATTATTGAGATGGGTGATGTTGCCAAATCTAGGTGGTGAAAACTAAGAATAAATTGCCATCACTTTAAAGCTAACGGTAATAGCAGCGCCCCACCCCCCTGACACCTAAAATTACCCTAGGAGGCACTTTATGCAGGCTTCGTTAATCTAGCACCTTGAAAGTCATCTTTAGCTCTATTAATGGTGAAATGTAGCTCTTTTTATGCACATCAGGTTTGAAAACACTGACAGGATGGCCGTATGAGGCAAGGAGAAATGCATTAGATTTTTGGGACCATTATTTTATTCGTTCTATCGGGAATATCAAACATCAAATGTCGTAGAAAAGTAGTATATGGACGGAAAAGGACACGTTGAACTATGTCATAGTAGAAGGAGAAGTCGAAACTCCCATTTGATTAGCCGTAATTTGAAATTGAAGTTAATTTCCCATAAGGAATACATGGGATTCTGTAAATACTTATTAATCATATTTTTCAAACATCGTGTCTAGCTTACTAATCAACTTGAAAACAGTTTCCACTTGCAACATGGATAGAAATTCATACTCTCTTGCATACTAAACCCTTTTTTAAATAACAGTGCCCAATCCGACGATATTGAAATAAATGCACAACTAGTGCGTAATTGTCCCTCCTCGCCTTAAGTGATAACAATTTATTCTTAGTTCTCACCGTCTAGATCTGGCGGCATTACCCATCTCAATAATCCACTAATGGTCGTATGAAATCGAAAATAAAGGATCCCCGGATAGCAATATTGTCATCTTCACCTCAGCCACGGCGCTACATATAAACAGCTGGGGAGGTTAGAGGGAGTGGGGCGACGCAGCCAATATAACAATATCACGTCACGTGCAAAATGTACGTGCCGGAGCCAGTGATGATATCATAGTGGGGCAGGTGCCACAGTTCACAGCCAAACGAGTGCACGAAAGAGCTAGATCTGGCTCCAAAAGAGCTAAGTTGGCAAAAGTGCACCCCAGCTGCCGCAGATAGAAGGACCTCGGGGAAATTGTCCCTCATCCTCTTAAGCATTAAGCGGTCGGCTCATAATAACGCCACCGCAAGTTTCAGGTTCGAATCTCTGACGATAGAGGACCCCACGCTAGACAGCCACAAAATAGCGACGATGGGATTCGATGTGCTGACCACTTCGCCAGGGAGGCCGGCAGAGAGGGCTGTTATGCCGTAAGTTTAGATTGCAAATTACTGAACGGACTCCTCACCAAAATAAGTCTGCACACGACAGGCTCTGATCGAAGGGGAAGGTAATAGGGGCATTAGTATGCTTAATATTTGTGCAAGACCCAAATATTCTGTCCTTCGGTTAACAGGCTCGAAAACAGTTTTTAAAAGTTGTATCTAAATCTACTTATGCTCATGATAGGCTAATCGAAACTGGACCTATAGTTTGAATTTGGATCCGAACCACTGTGCAACATGACTAAAAAGGGATCGAACCCGAGACACTTTGAGAGAATAGGTTTTGTGTTATTTGCTTGTTCACTTTATGGCTCGTCTGGTAGTAAAGATATGAGGGGAGGAATTATGATAACGACATACATTAATAAACATCCTATCCAGCAATGGACACCTATTTTTGCAAAACTATACTCTAATCTCTAGAACATGGAAGTCAGCTTGGTTCTTGTTCTTATGCAAGTGTAACTTAGCCGGCTCCCATGACGAAATGGTTAGCACATCGCGCTACGACGCCAGGGGTCCCGAGTTCGAATTCTGGCCTGGGCATGGATGTTTGCGAGTGTCCATTCATCAACTTCATCATAGGTCTCCCAGATGGCGCAGTGGTAGCGTCGTCGCCTTGTAATCAAGGGTTCCCGGAGGAGGCACATAGAGGTTCGGATCACACTTTAAACTGCAGGTCCAGTCCCGATTAGCTTTATTGTGCATAAAGTGGACTTAAAACACCAAATTAATCAATTTCATCAAATCAATCATCCCCATCTTCGCAAATTAGCTAAAAGTAGCACAAAAGCGAAGTAAAATAAAGCAAATCAAAATGAAAAAGCAAGAGTAAGTTAGAATTGATTCCCGACTGAAATTCGCACATCCCAAACTGTAACTATCAGGACAATATTTAGAATGTGTTCCATTCTTCGAAACACATAAACCTCATCCTACTTGACTCTTAGTGAGCAGTACACTGACTGCATAACACCAAGTATTGGTGGTAGCTGTGAGATGCGTGGCACTCTGTCCGCAGCACAGCGTCTGACAATTGTGGCAACGCCTGCGGATACTCGAAGAAGCTGCCAGTCACCCGTGCTGCAGAAGGGGATGGTCGGAATGTCAATTAAACATTCCTTCTCCTTTTCCCTTTCAATGCCAAGTCCGACGGCCAAGATAGCTGGATAAACCGCAGAGAACCTTGGGGAAAGTACAGCGAACACTTCACCAACCTACCGCAAGTGAAAGGGAGATACTATGCTTGCAAAGGTCTCATAAGTGTCAGTGACGGAATGCAGTAGTTTTTATACGAGGGTGTGCCAGTAATTAAGCCCACAACGACTGTGGCGCCACCTACACTGCTAAACACCAATAGATGGCAGCACACACAAAGAAATTTATAGATATTGTTGAAATTCTGTTGACGAGAACAAGTTCGCACTCAATCTGCACCGTACGTACATACAAATATACCATACCATAGCATAGCATAAATTATACGGTGGAGATGGTATGGAGAAAAGACAGGCGTTTAAAAATCGAAACGGGAACGAGAATTACTAAAAGTCTCGTCTAGTTCACCCCTTTTACAAATCAGAATGTAAGGGATGTGAAATGTTGGACAAAATCGCTTTTCTATGTGACTTACTTAAATATACCAAGGCAAGGGGTGTCAAATTATGATTGGGTTACATGTGTTTTAATATATTTTAGTGAGTTTTATTTTACTCTTTTTGGTAAATGTCTGTTATATAGGAGACACATGTCTTCATTTTTACAAAAGAAACTACTTACGGAAATGAGTTTCTGTAGCATTTTGAAAGTTCGTGGAGGTATTTTTTTCACCGTAGAATGCTGCACAACAAGAAATAAACACTTTTGATATAATAAACTTGCATTTTGTGCAAAGCGACAACATTATGCCGTTGTTTCCATTATGTTCCTGCAGATGGCGCGAGCGTGGAAAGTCACGCGGTCTCGCCAGTGTTTCCAAACGTGCCTTTTTTTTTACGAGATTTTTTTTTTAACTATGCTTACCTAACCTAACCTTGGCGAAAATGGTCCGTGGGGCTATCCGTCAATGGTTCGTGGGGCTATCTTGAATGGTTTTTGGGGCTATCCTTCAATGGTTTGTGATGACATAATGAACATGAAAATAGGTATTTTTCGGTTAAGAAGGTTAAAAACACTGCATACCCACTCCAAATCGACAAAACCGAAGCACGACGCGCGATGATCCAGAGCTGTGCGCGCCATATTGTATGTTCCGCAACGGAAGAAAGGAACCAAAATAATTACTGAAAAATGGAAGTTATTTAAAAAGCATAATAGCACCTTCAACTATGTTCCGCAATACACAATTGGTAAGTACGAACCATCCGAAACTCAAAATATCCAATTTTAATGTGCCTCCGATATAACAGACATTTACCTTCTATTATTTCGAAACCAGGGATTAGTACGAGACCAAGACAGGCGCTTGCAACCTTACAGGAAACGTTGAGCAGTCAAAAGAAAACTGCCTGGTTATAGGATTATTGAAAAACACGCTGAAATTCCTCTATACACACTAGCCTGGAAAACCACTTTGCATCGTGTGTTACCTCTTGATTTTGCCATTTCCTGGCTTGACAAGCAGGATCCGAACCACTATGTACTTCCACATAGTGGAGGCCTTGATTCAAAAGCGACGACGTCATCGGGGAGGTCCAGGAAACGTGCATGTGCAGGCAAAGCAAGAATGCTGAAGCTTTTAAACTAACAGCTTTTCAAGCAACCAACTTTGAAATAAATGTGTGTTCTTTTATTACGGAGCAACCAGTACAGTAGTAATGATTCCTTCAACCTCCGTGGTGGAGTGGTTAGCACAACGCGCTACGCTGCAAGGGATTTCGGCCTCCTCACTCATCCTCATCTTAGCGATTAGCCAAAAGTGGCAGAAAAGCGAAGTAAAATAAAGCAAATCAAGTAGTAATGATTGAAGAAGTACTCAATGGCTATATGCTGGTTAGTACTTGTGACTATTCGATTTAAGACTGCAGTTGTCGCAGTGGTCCACTCGTATATTTCCACGTGCTACTGCAGTTTGGCTACACTGTTGACCTTGGCTCCCAGTCAGGGTGCGAAATCATTGAAAACTGGTGGGGGGAGAAAGTTCTTTATCTTCAAACTCCCTCCCCCACAAACGTGTGTGTATATTATACGATATATATATTTGTAATGTTATTAAAAGTAAAAATAAATTACTCAATTAAAATATATTATTATTATTAATACTATTATTATTAATTACATAAAGGAAATTAATTTGATACTTTTATACATATCAGATATTGCAAAGAAGCTAATTTCTTTATAAACTGGTTAAATATATTAAATAAATTATGAAATACTTTAAGTGGTTTTATTATGTGTTTTTGGTTTAGTTTTTGCTTTGTGTTACAGTAAACCCTTGTTAACACGAATATCAAGGGACCGAAAAATCAAGAGTTCGTGTTAAAAAAAAATCGTGCTAACCGGGGACTCAATTTTATTGTTACAATACAGTTCTTTCTACCATTAACCATTTACAACACGTATTATGTATGTCATCATAGAAAACACTACTACAGTAATACAGTAATTAACATTATAAAAAAACACTCACACATCATTTTCTGTGAAAAATTCCTGTATATTGCGCTTGCAGACGGGAACGCAAATGCCTGGTAACTTCACGGCCAACTGTACTCATAGCTTCCGTAAAACTAGCGGTCAAATCGGATATTGCAGCAAAACGTTCTAAAGTGTACAATACAATAGAAAAACACATCTGAACACACAACTGAATTTGTTGGTTAAATACGTATAAGCTCATTGTTGACGCGATGATCACGATTGTCGAGCAATTGCACCCAAGTTTTAATCTTGATGTTACTCGTACTGTTTTAAAGAATAGAAAAACACATTTGAACACATTGTTGGTCCGAATCTGTTGGTTACATTACTGTATAAGTTGATTGTTGACAAGATGATAGAGATTGTTGAGCGATTTCTTACATACCTAAGCCGCGCGTCAGGCTAAGTTTGCAGCAGGTTTTATGTATCAATCCGCGCGAGAACTGAGCTCAGAATCTTCCGTGCCAGTCTTGCCTCAACCGCCGAGCTGCTTACATCGCAGACACTGAGAAAATCCACAGTATTGCCAACCGCAGAACACATCAAAACCCGCTTGCATGTCAAGCGGAATATATTTGTGTTTCTTTTTGTCTCCTGAAACATAACATGTTAGAAGTACTTTGGGCGCATAAATTATTTAAAAAATGTGTCATTACTTAATATAAATGCGAAATATCTTCGAAACATGAGAGCATGTCCATGGACGTCCGCAGGATTTTTTCCAGGGAGGGGCAAGGAAGGTATTTTTTTCCCAGGGGGGCAAACAAGTCACATTTCCCCCCAAAAGAGTGTAGTTCCCTAAAAAACATTGCTTAAATTTGAATTTATGGTGTTAATGCAATAATTAAAACATATTATTGTGGCTAAAATGAAATTATATGTGTGAAATACATAATTTTTGGTTGACTTTCATTTTCCAGTGGGGCACAGCCCCCTTGCCCCCCCCCTTCCGGACGCCCATGAGCATGTGTGTATATTTCGAGGACGCAAAAATAAAAATAAACAAAGATATAAGTAAACAACGACAGGCCCTCTTGAATTTAATGACAAATTATTGTTTTTGGTTTATAAAAAAAAATACATTTATGAAAACCTTCGTTACTGTAAGACACACGCACTTCAAGTTATACCAGCAAAAAAAAAAGCATGATTTGTTATTGGGGATATATATACAATCAGGTGCATTGTCTGCTGCTATTACTCTGGTTTCAATTTATGAATCACTTCACTAAACCAGGATTCAAATCTTGGTCTGTCCATTTCTTGCTAACCATCCATCCCTTTCTTTGCACGGAACAGTAAATATGCGCCTTCAACAAAGACGTCATTGCCGCCAGTGGGTGAAACAATAAGCCTCCCCCTTCCCCTCTCCCTTTCTCGTCGGTTTCTTCAGCCCTGGCGGTGCTTTTGCAAGGTGGTGTATAAAAAAAATCAATGTACGCCCCCGCCCCTCCCCTCACCGAGTTAAAGCACGTCTGGTCCAAATAATAAACATGTTTCTTCTCAACGGGGATATATTTTAATACCGGGGACATTCTTTTGTCGTCAAACAACAAACAATCGTTTCCTCTTCCTAAACTCAAACCGCAAATCATTCAACACCCGGGATACAGTTCGTGCGCACATTGACGGCAAATCACCTCACGCCCTGTTTTATTTTGCTCTTGTTTCCGTAAGGAGGATTATGCATTTTAAACAACTTGCTTGATTTGAAGAGCTTTTCCCTTCGGATGAAGCCCACAATAACACTCGCTGAACAGGAGACCTTGATTCAGCCATTCTCGCCGCTGTATAGCACGATTATTAATCGCCGCTGTATAGCACGATTATTAATCACAATAAACATAGGGTTAAAATAGTGGGGTGTGCAACACTGGTATCACGGATTCCACGCGCTCTGCAACGTATTCAGTCTTGCTCGACTCGCACTTGAGCTTCAGCGATTCCTCAACGCAATACAAACTCCAGTTGGCGAATCTGCGGATCCAAGTTCGTCTGCACAGTGATTGCATCCGATCAAGTCCACACCTGCTAATGGATGTATTATTTTGTCTGTATTTTACAAATTAAATAACTGTTTTCTTGCAAGTATGCAGTAGTGTCGGAATAGAACCCGTCTCAGTGGAACTATATTCTGCGCGCACGTTTGGATCTACATATGCGAAAACCTGCTGCAAGGTTAACCTGACGCTTGGCTAGGAACGACAGAGGAACAACAGAAAAAAAAATGAAAAACTTTGAAAGTTCGTGTTAAATGAGATCTAATGACGCAACAGACTAAAAACAGCTCGTAATTCGTGGTATCCGAAATTCGCGTTAACCGATAAAACTTTCTATAAGATATAATACATCCCTGCCGGGACCAACATTTTGTTCATGTTAACCGAGTGTTCATCTTAAGCGAGTTTGTGTTAACGAGGGTTTACTGTAATACAAATCAATTAGATTTCAAAGTTATTATTGTTTTGCATTCTTGTTTTACCTTTATTGTGCGCATTTATGTAGATATGTTAATGATCTCTTGAGAGAGAATGCATTCAATACTCACAACTACACTAATTTGTGTATTTTCGACATTATTCTTAGTAAAATATGTATATTTGAAATTAAAAGTAATTGCTTATCTTTTGTTTGTTATAGCAAAACTATCTCCCCCGGAAATTTTTGGTGGAGGGGTTTCTTGAGGCGAATATTGTTGATGGGGGAAATCCCCCCCGTCCCCCCATGATTTCGCACCCTGCTCCCAGTCTACCTTCCTGGAACAGTCCAGGGACTAAGTTCGTGCAGCCGTCATTTCAAATGTATCCATTTTGTTGACTTGCTATTAGAGCTCATATTTCAGTAGAGCACAATAGTGATCCACGCGACCATTGACGGGAGTGTTTTAGGATACGTAGTAGGCTATATATAAGCACGTGTTTCTAAAATCTGTTTTAGATA
Organism: Lepisma saccharinum; assembly: GCF_977018435.1. Taxonomy (NCBI): domain Eukaryota; kingdom Metazoa; phylum Arthropoda; class Insecta; order Zygentoma; family Lepismatidae; genus Lepisma; species Lepisma saccharinum. The sequence goes on along the minus strand of NC_139231.1, from coordinate 11,169,671 downwards.
TATGTTGTGGGTGTGTACAGACCACCTATTTTTGAATTTTTGGGGAAAGAAAATAACAAATGTAAGACTCTTAAGATATGTTTTTTTGATTGGTTTCATCACATCTAAATGTAATGCACTATATTTAGAATTTTCTCCCTGCTGTGTTGAGTGATACGATTTTTGTTAAGTGAACCAGAATACTTCAAAAAGGACTTCTTGCTATAAAAGCAGAGAAATTTTGACCAATAATGGGTAAAAACGATAATATTCTATGGCACAATAGCGATCCATGCGACCAATGGCGGGAGTTTTTTCCACGCCACCACTGCAGTGTTATGAAAAGTGATTAAACGCGTCATTGGACAACTAAACGATAATTGATTGATTTGCTTTATTTTACTTCGCTTTTTGTGCCACTTTTGGCTAACTTGCGAAGATGAGGATGAGTGGTATGATGAAATTGATGAATGGACACTCAAACATCCATGCCCAGGCCGGGATACGGACCCGGGAACTAAACGATAAACTCTCACATAAATGAACAGCGTCGTTTCCAAGAACACACTTTCATACTGACAGTCGCAGTCGCGACACGTTAACTATATATTTGAAAAATAATAACCACACACTTCTCCTCAACGCCGGAACTGAGAAGAATCAAAGCGATCTCCGCGTAGTAGGTCACCTACACTTGATCACCAAGAAGTGCGGAGGTGAAAAGAAACAGTTGAGCGTCGTGACAGGTGGAGGTTTTATTTTGTAAAAAAAAATCATTCCAGTTGGCATGAATTTCCACTGAGCGCAGACAACTAGAATCTCTTTCATGTTTTCTTGGCAACCGGCCACCGGGCTGTGTTCCCTCCAGTCTGCCGGTTCTCGAGCATCCATCTTGTTCCGGAGTCCTGTTGGAAAAGTCTTCTTGCAAGATGGAAGATAGCTATAACTCCAGGTCCGTGCATACAGAAACCTCGTGCTGGCTCCTCTTTCACGATATTCTTCTGTTGATGCCTGACGACTGCATCCCACAACACTTCATGCTGTGTTCTTAAACAACTGAGGTACACTGTCGGTCGAATGCACAGGGATTTCGTTGTGTATCAGACTTGGACATTCTTACTAGCGGTCACAATGAGTTGGTTGTCCGGCAAAAACGGCACCCCGCCTAGATACAGAAGACATTCCTCACACGGCACTTGCAGCCCAGAATATGCCACACGCATACAAGTGGCCTTAGTGTTCTTGTGATTAGCATGGACGTCCGGAAGGGGGGGGGGGCAAGGGAGGCCACGCCCCCCTTGGAAAATGAATGTGTACCTAAAAATTATATATTTTACACATAATTTCATTTCAGTCACAGTAATTTATGTTAATTATTATAAATTCGTTGAAGAAACATGAGATAATTTCAGACTGAAATAGTGTTTTTTGAGGGGACATCCTTTGCCTCCCATGGAAAAAATTACCTTGCTGTTATGTCCTAATATTTAGGACATGGCGACGAGGATTAAAGAAGATAAATAATTACTACTGTAAGTAGAATTATATTAATTAAGTCCAAGTGAGCCAGTATGGAAAGACGAATAAGTTTTATACCTGCATTTGAGGCTTATGTCCCAAGCCAGGATATAAATTCGTATATTAAAAGATTCAAGGCTTTTATTGAGGCTAACGATATACAAGAAAGGAAACCAGTGTTTACTCTTATTTCTGTAATCGGTAGTTTACCATATCAAGAGCTGGAACACAGATTAAGTCCAAAGGATCCACAAGATTGCACCTTGGATGAACTCTTTGATACATTGCGAAAAATATATGCACCTCAGGTTAATAAATGGATTCAACAATTCGCTTTTATGCAAATAAAGAAAGAGCAAGGTGAGACAGCTACATCGTACATAAATCGTTTAAAAGTTGCTGCAATAACTTGTGAGTTTACAACAGATGAATTAGACACTCGTCTTAGAGAAAAACTTGTGTTTGGACTACCCGATAGTATACTAAAAGATAGATTACTGTCAGACATGCCCAACACATTCGAAAAGGTTTGTGATGTAGTACTCCAACATGAGATAATACGCACAAATAAAAATAAAGTCAACCAAAATGCATACAAGGCTCACGTAGATTCGGTACAAACATTTCGCTTGCTAAAGCTCATTTTTCAAAGAATCAACAAGATACAAGAGAATCAAGATTCGGAATAAATAATTCACAGAAAGGCATGCCACAATCTAAATCCCATCCTCGTCGCCATTTTGTTTATGTCATAAATATTAGGACATAACACTTGCTTGACCCTCCCTGGGGAAAATCCTGCGGACGTCCATGGTGATTAGCATAACGGACTGCGATAAGAGAAGTAGTGGGTTCGAATCTCCTGTAAAGGACCACTGCTTGTCCAAGGTTCTAGTAAAGTTCACGCTCTGTACTACAGGCCCGTTAATTACAAGACCATTACTGCTAAACACTATGCCACGGAGGTCGGCGAAAGTTTCTGTTTCGAGTTCGCGTCAGGGCATGGGTGTTCTTTGTAAATATTCACTCATCAATGTCATCTACTCATAAAATATTCTTATCGTAGCGATTATCCAAACGTGAAAGAAAAGGAACGTAAAATGAAAATTGAGTTGACACGACATATAAATTATATGTGTGTAAAGCTACCCCCTATACATTACAATATGCTGTGAAGGAATATGGAGGGTGTGGAGGCAGGGCCGTGACGTTCACTATCTCGGCCATTTCGTAGAGGGGATGTGATCGGCACCACGCTCTGGCGAGTCGAATCTAGGTCTCTCGGGTGGTAGTTAGACGCCTCATCGACTGGACCACCGCGACTCCATTACATAAACTTCCCCTTTTAAAGTTCTATTCGTTGCTTATCTTAACACGAGAGTAAGGGTCATCCAACTCTTTATGACTTCAAAGTTTAATTTTGGGAAATCTCCATATTTCCATGATCTGCAAAATATTCACAGAGTTTCTTCCGACTTGAAGTTGCAGTTCCTTTTCACCACTTGAGAATCTTATTTTCACAACTGTCCATGGCTTCAAAATACCATTATTTGCCTTTCGTGGACTCTCAAGTGACATTTCGTAACTAAAAAGCAGATTTGTTAAAGGTCCAGAAACCCATAAATTCTAATGGGTTCCGCAACAGGACCGGAAGCTGTTCTCACGCACAATTTAAATTCGGTCCAAGTTGCGTCAATATTTAAATTCATCCGGAAAAAAATATCCCTGGACCGAATTGAAATACTTTCAGATAAAAAGGTCCTTTACGGTCCAGAACCCATTTGCGCTTGCTGATTTTCTCTCCTGGACCGGAATTGAATCTATTTAAAATTCCCGGACCTTTAACGACCATGCTAAAAATTAAAAGTGGTATCTCTAATCATTTCCACAATCTAAGCAGCATCTCATTTCTTCATTTCCTGACTCGAAGGCCACTCATGCAGTTTTCTATGAGTTCCAGGTGTTGGTACCTAAAGCTACAAATCAGAACAACAGTCCACTTGATCATAATCGCAACCATGATAGCTGAAATGATAGTCATTACTGTAGCGTTACCATGTACTTCTGTGCAACATGACGTTCGAATATGAGATTCTTATCACAATGGTAAATGCTGGGCAGAGACTGCTGTTGGTCTTTGCAGAAGGTGCTACTCGAGAACTTGCCAAGAGGAACGGGATACAACTCACCTCCAATCGGATGCCTCGAACAGGTTTTCAGCTGGGCATAATCGTAAATACTTGAGCCCCAAGCTTGCTTCACCTGTTCACTTATTTCGTAATTGCAGGAGTCCACTACTCGCACAACAATGAAGGCTTGTTACGAGAACCGTGAGGCAACCGTTCATATATATGTTACCAAAAGTGGCAGGCGTCGATTGAGGAAGGATATGTAACACCCACATAGCAGACGGAGTGCCAGTCATTGGCACAAGCAGTGTCGCAAGACCTGACCAGCAACTTCCAATCGGAAACTCCGGAGGCAAGAAGACCAATTCGTCCGTGTGCTTACAACATTTAATGTGCGACATAAAGTGACATGACAAGAGTCATACACGTGAGACGAATAACATATCAGTTTCACACACGGTCAAAGCGTATCCTCAAATATGCCCTGAAGGTACCCAGTTTACAAATATTGGTGAAATTCACATTGGTAAAATTTTGACATTAAGTGTCAAGCTGATGTCTGAGTTCTCAAGTACACTTTATGCACATGCTGATCGGGAATGGGGCTACAGTTTAAAGTGAAATCCGAACCACTATTCGCTTCCACCGGGTGTCCAAACCCAGGACCCCTTGATTGCAAGGCAACGATGTCAAGTCTACAGGAAAGTATTTCATGGACACGATGCATTCCATTGAGAAAACTGACCACTAAGTGCGGCTCGTGTCACTCTGGTACGAAATATTGCTTCTGTTTCTTAAGGTTCGTGTCACTTGTTGCGTGTTGCCGTTATTCGTGGCGGAGTGGTTAGCACAGCCCGCTACAACGTCGGGTTCCAATCGCGACCTGGGCGTGGGTATTCTTTGGGAGTGTCTCTTCCATCAATTTCAGCAATCATCACTTATCCACATTGTCGCGATTAGCTAAAAGTGACAGAAAAGCGACGCAAAGTAACAAAAATCAAATCAAAACCTGTTGCGTATACCTTCTCGCTTCGGCTTGATAACCGTTTAGACAAGCAGTTCTCTTTTGATTGATTGATTTTATTTCACTTTTCTGCTACTTGTGGCTAATAGCAAAGATGAGAATTAATGGTGGTAACATGAAATTGATGAGAAGACAATCACAAAAACACTTGGACAGGACGAAACAAGTACCATAGAGCACCAGAGTCTCGTCAGTCTGCAACGATGCTGTCCAGGGTTCGTTTTCTTTTGCTTGAGTTTGTTTTTAAGGCCACTTTATGCAAAGAAGTCTAATCGGGACCGGGCCTACAGTTTAAAGTGGGATCCGAACCACTATGTGCCTCCACCGCGTATGGAACCCCGGATCCCTTGGTTACACGGTGACGAAGTTACCACTCCGGTTTTCTTTTGCTAGCGACATTACTGATGCATGTAGAAACCAGGACTTGATGTCGTGCGTGGAAGATGAAAGATAAAGCAGCATCAACATCATCAGTGCGTGCTTAGGTTGCCAAATCTAGGTTCTGAACGTAATAAATGAAGGAAGAGGGGAGCGGGAGAGAGCAGATAAAATTACAGTCTTCCAGACGGGATGTTCCTCCTCGTGCCAACAAGTTTTGGAGAATTTTTCAACGTGGCACGACACAAGAGGAAACAGAATACATCATCCACATTGACCGTCCTACAGCAACATTACCTAACGGGAAGATTGGCCTGATTATGAAGCCAAAATAGATTTCGGCGGTTCGCTCGCACAATTATCGCATCAGCGTCCGCAATGGCGGATGTCCAAGCGACGATGTACAATAACTGGAGTCTGGAACGTTGCCTTCCAATATGACCCAGCTGCGACATTTTTAATGAAGGCAACTCGGTTGGCATGATTTGTCCTAGCGTATTGAGGTAGTGATGCCAACGTTATGTTCAAGAATACTTCCGCGTGTGTTGTAACAAAAGTTATGTCCTTATTCTTGGGAAATTCTCTCTTCCTTCAGATGCAAATTGTTCGCATGAAGATGATCTGTTGGACCATATAAGCATTCATCAGTAGCGTGGGCCACTAATGTCCCCAGAATATTATTTCGAAGGGGGGTTCGAATTGTTCATTCGTTGATTTGCTTAATTTTACTTCGCTTTTCTGCCACTTTTGCTTAATCGTGACTATGAGTGATGATATGATTAAATTTATGAAAGGACACTCACAAAGAACGTCCAGGTCGGAATTCGAACCCGGGACGCCTGGGAGAGTGCTGCGACAACACTCTGCAACGGAGGTAGGCACGGCTGGAATTGCAAAGGTGAATATTACGCGGACATAGCTGAGTTCTACGACGTGGGAGGTGAATGTGAAATTTTCGCGCTTATTCCTGTGTTCAAGTTTGGTTTCACGATTAATCCCTTTCGCTGTTATTTCGGTGTTCAAGTTTGGTTTCGCGATTAATCCCTTTCGCGGTTATTTCGGTGTTCACGTTTAGTTTCGCGGTTATTTCGGTGTTCACGTTTAGTTTCGCGGTTATTTCGGTGTTCACGTTTAGTTTCGCGGTTGTTCCTCTCGCTCTAATTCCGGTTTTCACATTTGGTTTCGCGATTAATCTGTTTTGCGGTTGTTTCATTCGCCCAAATTCCGGTGTTCAAGTTTGGTTTCGCGATTAATCCGTTTCGCGGTTGTTCCTTTCGCCCTAATTCCGGTGTTCAAGTTTGGTTTCGCAATTAATCCGTTTCGCGGTTGTTCCCTACGCACTTATTCGAGTGTTCAAGTTTGGTTTCGCGATTAATCCTTTTCGCGGTTATTCCTTTCCCCCTAATTTCGGTGTTGAGGTTTGGTTTCGCGATTAGTCCATTTCGCGGTTGATTCTCTCGCCCTAATTCCGGTGTTCAAGTTTGATTTCGCGAATAATCCGTTTCGCGGTTGTTCCTCTCGCTTTACTTCCGGTTTTCACGTTTAGTTTCGCGATTAATCCGTTTCGCAGTTGTTCCTCTCGCTCTAATTCCGGTGTTCAAGTTTGGTTTCGCGGTTGTTCCTCTCGCTCTAATTCCAGTTTTGTAGTTTGGTTTCGCGATTAATCTGTTTTGCGGTTGTTTCATTCGCCCAAATTCCGGTGTTCAAGTTTGGTTTCGCGATTAATCCGTTTCGCGGTTGTTCCTTTCGCCCTAATTCCGGTGTTCAAGTTTGGTTTCGCGAGTAATCCGTTTCGCGGTTATTCCTTTCGCGCTTCTTCCGGTGTTCAAGGTTATTTTCGTGCTTAATCAGTTTCACGCTTATTCCATCTCGAGCTTATTCCTTCGCGTTTAATCCGTTTCGCGTTCGCGCTTAATCTCTTCGAATAGAACTAACTTCAAAGATCAAGGTTCATAGCGGACAGTGAAGCGGTGGGAAAGAGATGTGCTTCAAAAATTACAGCATTTGAACACACAACCTCAAGCGAAAGGCTTTTCATTGCACGCTGCTCTCAACTCAATCTGAAATTGTCGCGCGAAATGTCAACGCAAGGTTAATTGACTTTGACGACAACCGCCCGCCCTTAGCATCAACGCCTACGGACCCATACAGGGGCATCAAAGAGTGTCCGAAATGGCAACATGCATCAGAGCTAAAGCCTTTAGGCTTAGAAGCTACCATTAATGAGAATCTTCGTTCGTCAAAAAGCGTAAAAAAGTGCACATAAACTAGTACACAAAATACCGCAATGTGGAGTAAAAATAGGACATGCGGAGGTTTTTTTCCCCATAGGTACAGTCACCAGCAATACAAATGGGACACCTAAATCCCGCGTTGTGTGTGTTGCCTAACTCTGCGGCGATAAGTGGATTTAAATAGCAATTTTTTTTCAATGGCAACTACCACAGACAAAGAGTTATGCAACACACACAACGCCTTGCAGGGAAGCGAGTATTTCAGGATTTAGGTGTCCCATTTTTACTGCTGGTGACTGTACATGCTTTCTTTGCTACTCTTACAGGAATACTTAGGTTGCATTCAAATCGTATTTAAATACAATGATAAACGTATAGCGTAATATCCATTGATAGTCACACTATATATATATATATATATATATTCATTCATACATATATACATTAATTTGGTATATTTGCAACTTTTGGCTAATCGCAACGATGATGGTATAAGTGATGATATGATTAAATTGATGAAGGGACAGTCACAAAGAAGACCAATGCACAGGCCTTGATTCGAACCCGGAACCCCTTACATCGTAGCGCGCTGTGTTAACCACACCGCCACGGAGGTCAGAGGTGCCAGCTCTGGATATCGATGGGATATCCCGTTCTGGATATCCAGATGATCTCCCGTCTTTCATCTCTAACCTATAATCTTGCGCGCAGTGTGCACAAGACTGTGAGCTAGATGATTTTATTTTATTTAGTTTTCTATTTTGATTTGCTTCATTTTACTTCGCCTTTTGTGCCACTTTTGGCTAATTTGCGAAAATGAAGATGAGTGATGATATGATGAAATTGATGAATGGACACTCACAAACATCCATGCCCAGGCCAGGATTCGAACCCGGGACCCCTGGCGTCGTAGCGCGATGTGCTAACCACTCCGCCACGGGGGCCGGCTAACGAACCAAAGCTACCAGCGTGAAACCAGACGCATACGTTAATGTATAGCAAGGAAGACTGATTTAAATCAAGATTTAAATATATAATTTATATAATAATGTACATAATGATTTTGTCGATATCAGAATCACTTTTGGTAAAAGTATATTAATCTCGTAATCATTTAATGGTGTTTATTAGGCTCTAAGATAGGAAAATAAAGGAAATAAAATATATGAACTGATGGTGTGAATCTCATACGAAAGGAAATGTGAACTCATTTATCTTTATTTAAATATATCAATAATTTTTATAGGCAAAAAGACCAAACATTTTGTGTACAAAAATATACAAACTGCTAATCATGTTAAAAAATAAATAGTGTCATTATCACTAAACTGTAAATAAACATGGCAGCTGATATTTTGCAAACTATAATTAAAAAAATCTCCAAAATTTGGCTACAAAGACTATAAAAATATTTAAGTTAATATTTTAAATTAAAATTATAGAATACATCCAGAATGTTTTATTTTCATTGGAAGGAAAGTTGCTGAAATTATTATTATTACTTTCATTAACACACACAGCAAACATTTCCATAGTAGGCACAGTATCAGAAAGAGAAAAATGTATATTTACGTATATTTTTATATGTTGTAATCAAATTGATCAAATATTTTACAGGGCCGTTTACATAAAAAGCTTTTCTATAAAAAACATATATCTATATGTATGGTTCCAAAAAAGAAACAAGAAATTTTAAGCGTGTTTTTAAAAAAATATTTAAAAATTGATTTAAATAAAGGAAATCCCATTTAAATAAAAATCATGACTTTCATCCACCCTGCTGTATAGTCTACATAAATTCGGCAAAAGAAATGGATTTTTCAAATCAGTGAATGAAGCTAAAGTGCAGTGCAATATTCCAGCGCTATTTCTTCTTGCAGCCAAACAAAGGCGACCTAAAAAAAAAAAAAAGGGCACATTCATCCTTTTTAGAAACACTCAACAGGAAGTTCCCGCCTCCTCTACGGTGGAAACCCACCCTTTTCTCCAGTTTTCGCATCCTTATCTTCTTCGCCTCGAAACTTGGTTTTCTCCTTTGTTCGTCTTTAAGAAAAAATGTAAACTCTTTTCTCTCTGCTTGAATTCCTTTTTCTCGTCTCTCGAGTCACGCTTTCGTGGCTGCCTCCAACGCAATGCAAATGTTTTCTCTCCCCCTTCCCCCCCTCCAACCCCTCAGCTCTTCACACAGGCTGACGAATCTTCTGCCGAGACTGATTTCTACGAAAGCTATGGAAGAAGCTCTGAAGTTCAACAACCAATGTGGGCTTTTTGCATTTTTTTGCGAGGTAGAAAGCGTGGAACGTTGGACAACTCCCGTGCAATGTCCCCTAAGTGAAGGTGTATCATCAGCATATTGTGGATACGTTCCGTTACATCCAGAGGTGCGTTTAGTGGGTGGTGACCGGGCTTACCCCGAGTGTGTCAATAACAAATTAGAGTATCGTTAGCTAAAATATAGTACTTCCTGTGCTAGGTTGAAGTTCTGATCTGGCCAAATAATTACGGGAATGTTAAGAAAAATTTGTATAAGTTGAAACAACATCATAACTTGAGAACAATGCTTGCTACTGGGCAGACACGTGTTTAAAACTATATTTCGGGAGGGATCTGAACCAGTGTCCCACATGTAGTGGTGGTGGTGGTAATAAAATGTATAATTAATAGCTTAATGTGATTAATATTTATGTTAATAGCTAATATTAAAATAGGTAAATTAATTATTATTATTATTATTGCACGTACAGATATAACAGAGCCGTCCTACCAAAGAAATTGTCATTTTTTAAAAATGGATTATTTATTTAATACCAGCTTATAAAAAGTAAAATCCTTTATCATTATTTTTATGGTAATATAATTAAGCCTTGTTTCCATATTAAAAACATTAAAGTTGCTGACCACGGCAGTTTGTTTTAAAAACACTTTACATATAATCTTAATAAACTGCCTTGGTCAGCAACTTTAGTGTTTTTATTATTTGTATGTGTATTATAAGCATTATAGTAGTGGTACGCATAAATTTTGGTAGGCACTGTCAACGCAAAGGTTCATCATCACAATTTATCCCTTATCTTTATGGAAGTTCTGCGCAAATAAATCAACGTCACATTATACAACGGGAGAGTTAAAATACCTTAAAAGTCCAATAAAAATTGCAGGGCAGACTGTATACAGCTCAAATGTACGTGAGGTATCAACTGTTATTTACAAAACGACCTCAAGGCTGCAGTGAACAGGAAGAGGAGTGGTTTCTTGCTTTCTTGTCGGCCTAAAACATACAGAAATTTCTCTGCAAATGAAAATTCAATATCTCTGTACATGCTTACCTGACCAGCAAGTTTACTAATGGAGGAGAAAGTTCGACAATGGCCTCAGTTCTCAGGCAGATGGGTGGAAAGGCCTTCTCAGTGGCTCATAAGTGACTGCACGTGGACTCCAAATACTTATTCTTATTGAGGTATACAAGCACTAACTCAAAGTTAAAAATATATGTAGATCAGAAATAGATCTGTGCAAAAATGTAGCAAACTTGTGCAACTACTAGAAAATAAGCAAAAACAAACTAAGGTTTTTCATTCGATTCTCCCTTGTACTTCACCTATTTGGTAAGTCTTTCGGGAGGATCAGATCAGGACAACCTGTACCCCTTCTAAATAAATCATTGCTACGGGGATATGCGTATAAAAGGCAAACTCTGCTGCAGATAGATATGTATTTTGTAGTATTCCATAAAGTAAATGAGAAGCAATGATAAAGTGAACAAACATAAAGTATATACAGGGTAAGGCAGTCAAACGGGAAGATTTTAAAAATTCACAAAAAATAGAGAGGAAATAATATTTATTTTTTGAACATGAATGTACTGTACATGAGTGGAAATTACTAGTGTACCTGAAAAATGTTAATTTTTTGAATATGGTGTCAGTAAGGTGTTGCACACATTGTCGGAGTCTCAGAGTAAATCCGCCCATGACGCTTCGTAGCATCTCCAACTGAATGTTGTGCATCTCTTGCCGAATTCGCTCCTTCAAAACATCCCTGGTTCTTGGAGGGTTGTCCTTGAATACTTTGGATTTTTTTAACCCCAAAGGAAAAAGTCAGGAGCCGCCAAGTCGGGTGAACGGCAGGCCACGGAATATCGCCGAATCTGATGAGACGACCAGGAAATGCGAGTCTAAGCACATCCATAGACACTTTGGCAGTATGGCTAGCTGCACCATCTTGCTGGAAGAGTGTTTCTTCATCTGGGTCATAGTCATCGAGGGCAGGTAGGAAAAAGGTTACCAACATGTCAGCATAACTTCCAGCGTGTTAGCATGTACAGGACGAATCGAGCACTCTCATAACCCCAACCACGCCCGCCAGCCATTCCTGAAATCTTCCCGTTTGACTGCATCTCGCAACGTCATGACCGGATTTACTCTGAGACTCCGACAATGTGCGCAAAACAAAGGACGCCATCTTACTGATACCATATTAAAAAAATTAACATTTTTCAGGTACAATAGTAATTTCCATTCATGTACAGTACATTCAATTCAAAAAATAAATAATATTTGGTCTCTATTTTTTGTGAATTTTTTAAATCTTTCCGTTTGACTGCCACACCCAGTACATTCGCACTGTAGATCTTGTTGAAATGTCCCAAGGGCTACCATTTTGCTACTCTTTAAGCTCCTGTGCAGATCAACACTTACCGCGGTCGGCGTCCGATTCTGAGATTAATCAATTTTTAAACGAGGAGGGCCTAAGGATTTCATCATTGATTGCTATATTTTACCACATTTTTACGGATATAACAATTTTTTTAAAACATAGTGCAGGATGAGGGTATTCGTGACAAGTCTTCTATACATCTGTAAAGTTACGCGCTAAATGTGATAGGCTGAGTGATGCCACTATATAAAAGTATAATGAGAAGTAAACTTAAGTATGCGTCTATTATATGGTCACCTCTTTATAAATCTTATGAAAATAGTCTGGAAAGAATTCAAAAAAGGTTTCTAAGATATTTATATTTTAAAAAATATAATAGACCAACACAAATGACAACGCTCTATCAAGACATACTTCAGCAATTCAATTTCGAAACTCTTCGTACCAGGCGAAAATTGTTAGATCAATTGTTCCTGTACAAAACAGTAAACGGCATATTAGATAATAGATTATTTCTTGGACAACTTCAGTTTAATATAAGAATAAATTACGCTGTAAAAATATTTTCATCCCTAAAATTCCAAAAACCCAAAAAATTAAGAGCTGCCCGATTAATAGAATTTGTGATAGTCTATGTATAATGAAATTATGATTAATAATCATTCCATAGACTTTTCAATTCCATTCTTGACTTACAAGAAAATATTGGAGTCAATTCTGAAAGTACGAATATGCGATAGTTAATACATAACTGTATTTATACTCAAGATCATATGATTATTATTTTTCTTTATTTTAATTATACACTGTTCTGTATGTCTGTACTTATGTAATGAACACAATTTGTGACTGGATTGCCTATATGTATCTATTGTAGTTGTATTGTAATTCTGTAATTACTATTCATTACAATTATTATGTAGTACACCTTCTGTCATTGGAGGTTATACCTCTGATGAAGGTAACAATAAATAAATAAATAGCTCAGATCTGATCGGCACGCAAAAGCTCCAGACAAGATCAATGAAGCGTATAGATATCATTAATTGATTGACTGATAAGTTTATTTTACTTGGCTTTTCTGCTACTTTTGGCTATTCGCGAAGATGGGGATGAGTGATGATTAGACCTCGGATTTTAGGTTTTTAACCTATTTTTTTCTTTGCAGATAAATAAGACATAAGTTACGTCAGCGTTTCATCAAAAAACTCGACAACTAACGAAATTTCATACTGGCTAAAATAACCTATTTTGCTTGTTAGAACATATTATAGGTTTATGCACCTAAATCAATCTATTTTTAGGTCTTTATATATTTTGTAAGGTATTACAGAATATTTATATCACACAGAGGTACTTGCTCTGTTTGGTGATGAAAAGATTCAATGACTAGAGTGTTTGAAACATACTTTCTGTCGATTTCCAATCCCCTCCAAGTCTATGACGTTTTTCCCAAGCTCTAAACAAAACAAAATGTCTGGCGCCACTGTTACCTGCACGGTTCAAAGTACAAACTTCTGATTCGTGTGGTCTTTCTCAATTTTGGATCAGTTCGGTGTTTTGTGGCATTCACGCCTTACGAAGTAACGTTTCAGCATTCAGATTTGCACCACTAACTATGTTTCTGTTGAAAGATCATTTTGAGCATGTAAAGACAAAATGAAAAGTTTGACTGTGGATAACATGAAATGAATATTAGGGTAACCATTATAGGACTATTATGAAATTCAAGTATAATTCATATTTTCAAGGCGAATTAGTGAATAAGTTTTAAAATTATGTATGCAAATGAAAATTTGGTTAGAAAATTAATATTTCGCTGTTATGTATGCCTATTAAAATATCTTACGGGTTGCGGTTCTTTTGAAATTTTGTTTGTACGACTGTACTTAATCAGTATTTTTCAGAAATTTTGAACCGATTTTAAGTTTTTTCGGGACCTACTTCAGGATTTTTCGAACCTAACTTAAGATTTTTAGAAGCTATTTTAGGAATCTAAAAGCACTCTTTATAGAACTTAAAAATCCTAGGTCTAGTGATGATATGAAATTCATGAAGGGACACTCACATAGAACATCCACGCCCAGTCCTGGATTCGAACTCAGGACCCATCGCGCCCTAGCAAGATGTGCTTACCACTTCGCCACGGAAATGGGCATAGGGGTTATTTCTTAAAAAATAATTCTGATTGACGTCTTGTTTCGACGCTACGAACCCTCAAAAAACTTAATTTCATCCGGAATGTATACAACCACGCTGTACAAGCTCGCAGTGGCCACTAATGGAATCACATTCAAGTTCAAAATATATGATTTTTCTTCCAAAATACAGGTGTGTGTGTGTGTATGTATTAGCTTCGTATGTCTGAAGCAGTCACATAGTACACTTAAAGTAAATTTTGCTCAGTATCACACTGTGTCTCGGTCTCTTCTCGTTTTTACAGAGGTCTGTCTCGACAAGTCTCGTTCTTGTCTCGATAATCTTTATCTCGTTCTCGGTACCAGCCACGAGACTACGAGCCAGCACCAAGCCTTGTTAACCTTTGCTGCTTACTGAAGCGTCGAACAATGACACACTCAAGCGCAGTTCAATTTCCTTCAGTAGATTGCAACACACTTGTGCTTTGGCTGTACAAGGCCATCCCGAAGTTCAAAGCAGTCGCGAAGGAAGTCCCTCAAGTCTTGTTAGCGAAAGTTTGAAGAAACCCAAGTCAGAGATTTCGCAACTTCTCGCATGCAAACGAAATTTTGGCACTAATCTGCCAACATGACTGATAGTCGTTTTAATCATGTAAATAGCCTCTTCCTTTTACTTTATTTTTAGAGAGAGAGGGGAGACACGTTAGTAAAAAAAAAGCTATGTCGCATGTTCTTATCACTATGTATTTTTAGAACGTGGAGGGTGGGGGGTGGAAAAACGTTCACTCTCAACAAGCCAACTGTTTATGTTGGCGCTTTGCGGAGTGTGTTTGAAAGATGACATATGCTTTCTTTTTCTGTTACTCACCAAAGGACACTTTTCATGCTGGGTGTTTCCTCTGCTCGATCTGCGAATGTGGCATCTTTCACTCAAACGACTTGCAAATTCTGCCAGTGTTGCCAACGCACCATATTAAAAGTATCTAAATCAAGGACCATGGCCGAATTTAGACCAGCGACTAACTTCTTCGTGAGTACCTCCTTACTGTATTGAGTATTTGAGATCAAGTTATGCCAGATCGTCAGTTATGCCACATTTTTAAACGCTATTTTGCCGGCCTCCGTGGCGGAGTGGTTAGCACATCGCGCTACGAAACCAGGGGTTCGAATCCTGGCCTGGGCATAGGTGTTTGTGAATGTCCATTCATCAATTTCACCGTATCATCACTCATGTCCATCTTCGCGATTAGCCAAAAGTGGCAGAAAAGGGAAGTAAAATAAACAAAACCACAAATCAACGCCTATTTTTTCCCCATTTTTGGGGGGCTCTTTCGAGGTGGAAGCCCTCGCTAAAACGCATTTGTCTGCGCGTTCCTAATATACACCTTTAGTAATATATTTCTTGTTGAATCCTTTGTGGATGAGGTTAAGGTAATGTGCTATTTGATTCAATTTTAAAATATTAATTTGACTGTAGAAGTACGTTTTTACCTGATGCTGTTACCAGCCCTAAAGAGAGAGAGAACAAGAGATGTATGCAACATTCACACACAGGCTGACATTATTCTTTGTTATTCCTTCTTTGCATGTGTTTATGATGTCATTCTTAGTAAAGTATATTTGAAGTCCAAACTAATTGCTAATCTTTGTTGTTATAACACAAACTCTTACCCTCGGAAAAATTTAATAGAACAAGATCGTTGGTGGGAAGGTGGGAGATCCCTCTTCCGCCATGGGAATTCGTACCCTGAATGTGACCACCAACGCTATGGAATTATCCTTATAATGAAGAACATGTCTGAATGTGAATTAACCACAAAAAGAGGACATGTTCTCAACAAGACTGCAGTTCGAAAAAAGTCTAAACAGGAAGTAAATATGGTAAACTGTCCCGACCAAATAGGAACATTTAGTAGCTTCGCATAAATGGTTATATTACTAAATATAGTAGTTGTCTCTCCAGAGACAACCCGTTCATTTATACAAGAAGAAAATTAAATTCTTGCAAAATGTTAAAATTTATCCATGTTATTTTTATAGGTTTGCATCAAAATATTTCATGGCTCGAGGGGGGACATAACCCTCTTGCTCCCCCCCCCCCTGGGTATGGGCCTGGCTACGAGTCCCTAAGTAAGGGAAATGACTTGATCACCTCCAAGTATCATAGACCTTATCAAATATGGTGTATAGTCAGGGACACTTCTGGGTTGTAACAGCCCCATTGACTGTCAATGGGATCCCTTCAACCAATAAATGTCCGTGACTGTACAATTCTTCTTGACAGACATAGACGTGAAGTTAATTCTTCCTACGTGGAGTTAGAAATGTCGTTAGACCTTTCCATAATTCTTGTATCGAGCTGAAGATGAGTCAAAATAGGCCACATTTGGCTCCTAGGCTGCAAGGTTGGCGACACTGACCACCGTACACCCAAACTGCGTGGATGAGGCTAGTGTAGCCAACTTAAACAGCGGGATAGCATTATACGAGTGCAATGACACATTTAAAGGCAACAAACAGGACTCCCTCATGGTATTAGGTTGGGCCAAGTTGCCAGATATGATACGGTGAGGCGTTATGAGAAGGCCAAGGGATGACTCAGCAAAAATCTAGTTTATACAGATTGCCACCAGTAAACAACTTTTGCGAAAGTCTAGCGCCGAAAGGTGCTTCATAGCAAAATGACCTGGAACGACCTGCTATTTGTGTACCTTGCACCACGATATGATTCATTAAGAATGATGTAAAATTTCCAAATGAAAAGATATCGAAGTTGCACAATTTCCAGTAAACTCAAGGAATTTATTAGTTCAATCGTATCTGCATATGCCTTTGTACGGATCGAAATGGTCCTTACTTTTTACTATTATACTTAATTGAAAGCTGGCGAGAAATTAGGTATTAAGCAATTGCACATACGTAAGAGTTTATATAAACGAGGGTTAGTCAATGATTATCAACACTCTTGCTGTAATTTCCATCCGGTTGGCCGTAGATAATAGCAAGTGAATTATCGTTCCTTAACCGCATATATCACCTTCATTACTCATTTTCTTTTCTCGTAATTGCCAGCTAAACGTGGTTGCGTCAATCCCCGTTTGAACGAAGAACAGCAGCGAGCAGTTTTGTTGTTCTTGTTGACAAGATGTACCTGGGATCGGAATGCACAAAAGACTTGCGCCACAATGGGGGTACTTGCGCATCCACAGGGGGGCATGGGGATTGCCCCCCAACCTTGGACGAAAATCAAATCTAGGGGGGGAGGCAAATCTTTGCGGCCAAAGGCACCTATGGGGGGCACAGAAGGGCAATCGCCCCCTCGATTTCAAATGTTATGCAAATAAATATACATTTCGTTAAATTTCCTTGATCGCTTCGCTCGCAATGTTTCCTTTTCTTACAGTCTCATCAAGCTCCGGGAGCCTGCCCTGGACGCTGCACGATCAAAATGAATAAAAAAGCTGTAAAAAGAGAGAATGCCATGGTGCCCCGTGAAATTATTTGTGCCCTATCAAATCAATATTGTTTTCAGTTTGCAAAAAATTGGATCTAAAAATTTTCTTTCCCGCTTCGCTCGCGATATATGATTGTTTTCTGTAATGCATTGTAAATTACGAGCAGAGAGAGAAGTAATTGATATTGTGTTAAATGCATGAAAGGGGAAAAGGAGCGTGCACATTTGAGAGACAATTTACATAATTTTTGCTGTTGGTTTATTATGAGGTGGATGAATTGATTATGTAATGTATTTAGATAATATTATGTTGCATATATATATGTGTATATTATGTATTAAAGAAACTTTGAATACGTACACAATTTAGGGTTAGCATATTGCATATGTATTTATTTTCTTATTTTACATCGCTGAAAGTTATACATGTTACATATGTAAAAATGAATTATATTTGGAATGCATTTTTCATGATTTTTTTTTGTCTTTCAAAAATACAGTTTGTGTTCTTGTTTTCCATTATTAATCTGAAAATGAACGTCTTGAAAAAAATATTTCAAATCATTTGTTCAAACACAAATGCTTTAGCACCAATTTCTATCCCTTTTCTGCGTAATTAACGACGATAATAACGTCTTTTGTAATACTACTAGTCGTAGTAGTAGTAGTATTGGTACGTTTTCCCTGGTACTTGCCCCCCCCCCAAGACAAAAAATTGTGGTTGCGCCTCTGAACGTGGAGAAAGTGTGCACAAAGAATTAAGCACAAAGGATGAGCACGACGCCCATTCACACCCACTGGTGACGACAACATTATTCAACTCCTTGCCATGATAATGACAAGTGACAAGTCATTTAGTCTTCCGTATTGAGATGCAAGCTGTCGGTGGATTTCGGTCATTTGTACACCTTTGGTTGGTCGATTTGTTGTTTTAAGTCCACTGTATGCACAGTAAGGCTAACCGGGACTGGACTTACAGTTCAAAGTGGAATCCGAACCACTATGTGCCTCCACCAGGTATCGAACCCGGGACCACTTGATTAGAAGGCAACGACTGCGGCACACTTTTCGACCCCAAAAAAATGGATCACTGTTCGCTGTTCTTCAGTGGCACAAAACGGGGAGTGCCAGCCATGTTGATCATGCAACAACCGGAAAAGAAAATTAAGGATAACTAGCAACTAAGCAACAAATGAACACTTTATTGACATGCGTGCGCACAAAGCAGTACAGCCAACCTAGAGAAAATTGCAGCAAAGTGTGGATAATTATTGACACTGACCCTCGTATATGTTCATGTAATATATGTATTCAATACGTTCATGTACGCACAGTCGTGGAAGGAAATACTTCCCTATAAGACTACTGGTATTAAGGCTATGTGGGGAAATATTTCTTGCCATGACTGTACATACCCTGCATAGCTCTACTTGATGCTTTTACTCTGCATTAGATTCCTTGCTTAAGGCAAAGAGTGACAGTTTTTGCACCAGGCATGCATTTATCTCAATATCGTCAAATGGACAATGCTATTGAAAGAAAAAACAGTACAAAAGTATGAATTTCTCCCCATGTTGCAAGTGGAAGTAATTTTTTTATTAAGTTAAACATTAATCTACACACGATCTGTAAAAAATATGATGAATAATTATTTGGAGTCTCCCATCCATTCCTTATGGACAAACAACTTCAAGGTACGGCTAATCAAATGGAAATTTCGACCTTTCCTAACACAAACAAAATCTTCAACCTGTCCTGTTCCCTCTGATGTGTTTTTCTACGCCGTTGGAAGTTTTAATATTTCCAAGAGAATAAATAAAATTATACTCTCATAAGCATAATGCTAAGTCTTCTCCCCCCTTACAACCAATGGGCCTCTTTTCGCAGCTGCCGCAGCGAAAGATCGGGAGGGGGGGGGTGAGCAGTTTCGGATCCTCGCCTTTTCCTCCTGCCTATAAGCAGCCCAGTTGGAGGAGCTCTTATTTCGAAAAACGCCGTTGGGATAAAAAAAAAAATCAGGCTTGTTAAGGGAGATTTCCGTTGAGAACAGAGTTCCTACATATAAAAAAAAATAAGAAAAAATTAAAGGGTGCTTCAGAAAACCAGAGACTAGATTTTCCGAAGTAAAGACGAACAAATTCCATTGAAATACCACTGCGAAACGAGCAGAGGGTCTCATGCGGATTAAAGTTTGGAGCGTTAAATAATTTATTTAGTTTCTCTTGTTTGCTGAAGAGGGCGGTCTGGTCGCCCCTTGCCCCGCTCCCTGGCGCTGTCACTGCTCTCTTTCTAGACCTCTGAGAAGTACCAGTCTCATCTCGAAATAGCAGAAACACCTTGCTATGCCAGAATTCGGAGTTCGAACCCAGATTTGTCCCATTATTATTTTTATCAGTACATTATTAATCCTCATCGCCGCGATTACTGAAACAGGTTGAAAATACGACCTAAAGTAACCGAAACGGAAGACTCACAGTACATACAGAATGCGTCACTGCACGACCTCTCTCAGCGTATAGGTCGTTAAGGCAACAACCACTCTTTTAATAACGATTCTCTGTGTGACGCCTCGTTTCTACGCTGCGAACCCTCGAAAAACTAAATTCTAACTTGATTGTACGTAGCTGTGTTACACAGGTTCACAGTGTCCACTAAATGTCGACTTTGTAATTACAATATATAAACAAACAGGTTTTTGAACAAGACCAACAATAAAGTAATTTTAACTTTCAATGTTCAATTCTATATAGGTAATAGGTATAGATTCTATGTAGTTTACCAAAGTCTCGTTCTAATCTCGACTTTTATTGATTGATTGATTTTTATTCCACTTTTCTGCCACTTTTGACTAATCGCAAAGATGAGGATGAATTATGATATGATGAAACTCACAAATAACACCGATTTGAATCAGGGACCCCTGGCTTCGTAGTTCTAACCAGTTCGCCACGAAGGTCGGCTCCGTCTTGAATTTTAGAAGACCGCCTTCTTTAAGAAACGGAATAGAGCTTGTTCAAAACGTAAATGGAGGCACTCACACACAATGGGTATGTGTGTACCCTTCACAGCGCTTAACATAGACTGTTGGAAGTACGAGGGGAGATCAGCATGCTCTGCCACTGACCTAGAAGGCTTTGACAGAGTGTCATTTCACTACTCTTATTTTCCAACATAGTCCCCTGCAACTTCAATGCACTTTTCCATTCGGTGCTCTAAGGCTTCAATTCAGGCACGAAAATATCTTCCTACTGTTCCTGAAATCATAAGTTTACAGAATCCGTCACTTCAGAATCGCACTGAAACTCTTCCCACGCAGGTATTTTTTGAGATTTTTTAACCATGTCATACTAGGGGACAGACTCCTATTCAGCCTTCCTTATACCATTATAAATGTCCATTGGTGCCAGTTTCTTTCAGCACGAATATCCGTTTTCTTCATCTTCTTTGGGATGTTTACTTACACCTCTCACACTTCAGTCGCATGTGAAACAAAACCAAAAAGCATGAGATCAATGGGACTTCGTGGGTGTTCCTGACTAAGATGGGCCATGTAGCACACGAAACATTTTTTCCCCTCCAGAAACTGGAAGTGTGTCAGGGGCAGAGCATGCTGATCAACCCTCGTATAATTTTACCGTTAAAATTTAAGTCTGCCTGTTAATTTACAAAAACCTTACAGACTAACAGCCACTATCCATATGTTGTGATTATCCCTTCATCCAATTTGTCTTATCACCTTTCATCATCATCATCATCGCGATTCGCTAAAAGTGGCAGAAAAGCGAAGTAAACTATAACAAATCAATCATTAATTTACAAAAACGGGACACAACTGTTTCTTATTTGAATTTTTAATATTTTATTTTGCGTAATGTAGATACTAAGCTACAGCTGTGTGCACATAAATGTAATTTTAAAATCTGTGCCATTAAAATCAGATCAATTAAATTAGTTATGTAATGGCCGTTAAGAATTTTAAAATTTTCATGTTAATTTCTTTACGGTACTTGGATGGCAATGAAAATTGACGGTCTTGACGGAATTTCTCCAGTCAACTTTTTACAGTGTAATATAAGAACGCGTTGTTAAAGAATTGAACAGTTAGGGCTAGTGGACGATACAGCTCTCCTACGAACATGTACAACGCACAATTATCCCGGGTGTGGCCCTGTGCACCTCGCCTGCAACGTGCACTGCAGTGTCCAAAACACATTGCAACAATGGTGGGCAGTTAAAAGCCTTCGTGCTATTAAAATGCTAATACAATTACGGCGGGTCGCTGCTTACTAAAGTGATAAATTTGCAAAATGGGGAGGAGAGAAGTTATTTCAGCCAGGCGAGCCTATTTTCTGTTTTTTGGAGGGCGACGGTTAACGAATATTGCTCCCCTCGAGGACAGAAGAATCCCAGTAAAAGGTTGATGGGGTTAAACAATACAAAATGGACCTCACTGTTGTCTTCACGATCACTTTCGTTTGTAGTTGCCGACCTCCGTGGCGGAGTGGTTAGCGCAGCTTGCTACGGGTTCGAACCCTGGCCTGGACATGGGTGTTCTTCGCGAGTGTCCCTTTGTCAATTTCATCATATCGTAACACATTCTAATTGTCGCGATTAGTCGAAAGTGGCACAAAAGCGACGCTAAATAACAAAAATTAAATCACGTCGCTACTTTTGGAAACTAGTCACGGTTACGTTCGATGGTTTATAAAACGGGTAATCGAGGTGTGAAAAATTACTGAACTATACCACTTGATATATTTATCAACTTAAAAATGTCGAATTTCTTCCAAAACATACTGCATTTTTAAACAAATATGCTTGTAATAAACTTAAAATGCTATTAATTTTATTATTTAATTTAGTCTTTATTAGGGAGCTTTCACACCGAAGTGACAAGCGACACGAACAACTCCAGTGCGTAAAGATGCATTCGTTCTATGCCAGTAGCGGTGATTTGGCGGAAAAACTGGGGGCTTGGGCAGTTTACTGTCTCTTGATAACCAAGGCAATAGTGCAAGAGCCAAAATTGGGGGGGGGAGGCAACCGCCCCACGCCATCCCTAATCGTCCCCACTGCAGTTGCGCGACGACAAAACGGCTCCGTGAGAGTGGCAGAAAGCGAGAAGCGACATGTTCAGTTAGTCATGTCCACTCCAGTTCAAAAGGTTTCATATTTATGGAGGTTTCTTTTCCAAGTGAAAACGTCTTGTCTCTTCGTTCTAAAAGCTATCTAAATTGAGGTATATTTGGCGGTTCCATACATTAGATACCAAATATAATCTCGCTTTAGTATCAAGTGCCAGTTTCGAATACCTGTCCTTGCCATTGTAACATGAGAATATTTGGAAACCCGAGAACAGACTGTCATCATTGATATAAGACAGAAGTAAAATTGCAGAATAATCCGGTAAAAAAAAAACGGGATAGATTTGCGTCACTGCTTTCATGACATTACCCTTCTGTCTCAATTCTTTTTTATTGACGCGGCAGAATTGGAATCTGGTACCGTGCCAGGACGAGGTGAGCAGTGACGTCACACCGCCTGGCCGAGCGCCGCGCTTCCCAAAAACTAATTGCATCCAATGCGCACGGAACATGAGTCTCGCAGGATCTGCATCAAAACGAAGGCTCCAATTACACGGACATCATATGTAACGCGTTTGTTGCGTAATTGAGTGTGGGGAAGGGTGGGAGGGGATTCGTGAGGTTACAAGCAGATCGCGACAATGACATTGTTCACCTGTGATTCTCGACCGTTGCTGCGATGAAGCATTTCACGAAGGCCACGAGCACGCTGGCCTTCTCTATGCAAGCCTATGATAAAAGATTGCCAAAGCGAAAGCAAACTCCACGAAGATTCACATGAATGCTCTTAAGCATATTTTTTTTTCAGAATTAAAATATTGATTGGTATGATTCATTTTACTTCGCATTTCTGCCACTGTTGACTCATCGCGAAGATGAGAATGATGATATGATGAATCGAACCCGGGACCTCTGGCGTCGTAGTGTGGTGTACAAACCACTTTTTTCCAGACAATTTTATTTTCCTAAACAATATACAAAATATGGTTACATAGAAAGATTATTATTTTATGTATACGGATGGATCAAAAAGTAGTCAAATTACTTTCGGAGGAATGCGCTTATGCCCTGGTACCTGAAAATTAATCCAGGGCGTCAATTCCGCGAATTTTTACGGATTCCCCCGCTTTTCTTTGATTCATCCTTTATTTTCCATTTTTCATTACAATAATTCACTCTGACATTGGCATGAATGCCCCAGTGTGAAGAACCAAATTTGTTCGGTTTTCCTGAACAAAGTTGGTTTTACATCATTCTACAAGGTAAGAAGATTAAGATAAAGGTTAGTAATAGTAGGAAGTAAATATGTGTTAGTGTTTAACATTAATATTATTTATGAATACAGATACGAAATTACATAAGTGTGTAATTGGGTGGATAATGTTTTCTTAGGATAAGTTTTATTGTGTGTTGTGTGCATTAGTGTTGATGGATGAGATGAGGAATAGACATTAACACGATTCTATGAATGTTAAGCAGGGTCTACGTTCTAGTACGTTGATGCAGGGAGACTTGCGGGAGGCCAGCAAGAGTTGGTCGGACTGGGATGAACATCGGTACGACGGTTAGTACCCGGGACATCATCAGGAAGGAAAGAGGTAGGGAGGGATTTCCTGGGAAGTATCGGGTACTTTAGTATTTTCGGTAGTGGAAATATGGAGAATTGTCAAGAATCAGTGAGAGGAGTTTGCAGTGTGTTTAGTAACGAGAATAAAGAAGGGGGTGTAAGATTACAGTTTAAGAAAGAAACGAAAAAGATAAATCTGGGTTAAATTCGGTTGGTTCCTGGGTCGAATCCTTGCAATGTTATCCTTTGCCTTTCTCCGGGGAGGCGTAACCTTTTTTCTTTCTGCCGTATCAATGTCTTGTGTATTAGTGTCTCCTTCTTGATGTTCCTGTGATAGGTTCTTCTTCATTATCCTCTTGGTGATCTTAGTCCGAAGGAGGGATGTTCTGTTGTCGTTGTTGAGTTTGTCGAAGGTGGATTCTTTGTGTCTATGTGTCTGCTAAAAAACATCTTCAAACCACTCTGCTACGGAGGTCGCTAGCATTTTGAATGTCATAGCGGGTGTTTGAAAGGAGAGGAAAATTTGAAAATGACTTCCCTGGCGTTGGGCAAAGGTCCAGATCTTATACCTTGGAGAAAGTTAGTACAGTATTTTTATCGTCAAGCCTGTGTAAGCTTATGGGATAACTTTGGTCACGATTATCTCGAGAACCGGTCCATAGATAATTTTCAATTTTTTTCTGAGCACTGAGAAAGGGTGTTTCTAAAGAACCTTTGTTCGATATTTTCATTTACTGCATTACTGAAGTATTAACAAATTTTACTCTAGTAATATCGTATTTTGTCAGTTTCTTGGCAGGGCAGCCCTGCAGAGAAACGAGTGAGCTCTCCATGGAACCTCGTTCACGACTAATCAGCCGGGAGGAGAGGGGAGACCATAAGAGAACTTACCTGGTGCTTTAGACCTGAATACAACCGGTTACTATGGAGATAGGGAGGAATTTAAAGAAGCTTAGTGTACAATCACATAAGGTAAACGGAGAGCCACTTCCCGTATATTGCAATATATCGTGAATGCGTATTGAGGAGATTTGGAGATAGGGCCTCACACATTCACAATCTCGGTCATTGGTGGAGGCGATCAGCACCATGCTCCGGGTGCCTTTACCCATCTGGTACTCATTTATTAGAGGCTG
This sequence comes from Lepisma saccharinum, assembly GCF_977018435.1. Classification (NCBI taxonomy): domain Eukaryota; kingdom Metazoa; phylum Arthropoda; class Insecta; order Zygentoma; family Lepismatidae; genus Lepisma; species Lepisma saccharinum. Next base: position 11,144,374 of record NC_139231.1, on the reverse strand, counting down.
TGTGAGTCCTAGAGTTGTAGGGACGGTGCTGGAAGATTCCGAAATACGTACAAAATCCGAAAACAAACAGAAACTAAGAAAGCAATGAAAGTTAATCTTCAGCAGGAATTACAACTCCTTATCACAATCGCCTAGCAAGAAGAGAAGGTAAGTCAACATGTAACTGTATGACTAAGCATGACCACGAAATTATTTGTTTTGAAAGCAAAGAATAATACGGGTAGTCAGGGTGTTAAAATGATTAATCTGAACATATTTAATATCTGGATGCACCAAAGTAAGTGCGGTTCCTTCCAGGAGAAAGGGGGTGACCGTTTCCGAAAACACGCTAATGCCAATTCCTCTTCCACGTAGTATACCCTGGACTGCATTTTGAATACTAGCTAGGCTCTGGCGTATAGATTCACAGCCAGTACAATCCTCTGTGGGGCTCGCTAGTATTGTGTCGTCCCTAAATGTTTGTCCCTTCATTTATCTCATCTTATCACCATTCGCCCTCATCGTTGCGATTAGCCAAAAGTGACAAAAAAGCGAAGTAAAATATGCCAAATCAATAAATCCACCGCGATGGTCTAGTCGGTAGGACGTCTGACTGCCACGCGGGAGACCCAGGTTCGATTTCCGGGGTTGGTGATCGAAGGTGATCTAGAGTTGACGAGCTGTATCTTTGCGGGCGAACCCTGCCCAAGTCCGGCTGCGCATTAGCAAGGGGGAGGAGCTACCGTCTGCGCGTCATTATCCTTGCGTTCTGTCCTTTCTATCAACCACCCAAACGCCGAGTAGGTGGCAACTACATAAACGTATCTCTCTCACACTCTGGCGGACTAGCCAAGGCCACCCGCAAAGATACAGCTCGTCAATTCTAGTCCCCGCAAACATCGACTCTGGGGCTCACCCAGCCCTCAAGGCGGCCGGAGCGTGGTGCTGATCACATCGCCTCCAAAGTTACCTATATCGAGAATGTATGGGGCCCTACTCCGACATCGCCTATACTGCTTTCATTCCCAAACTGCGCTCCAAGATCACGGCATCGTCTCCCCACGCAGTCGCCTGTTCCCCTCCCAATACACGCCTTCTGCCTGTTCATTGGGTGTTGCACGGGGAATGCATAGGAGTGGGAGCGACGAAGAGATCTGGTGGGTGTCCTTGAACCGGACATTGGAACTGAAAAAACATAAATGTGCCTTCACGGCACGGTGCTATATGCACGGGGAACTTCACCTTTATCAATCCATCCACCTCTCAGAGGGTAAAAAATCCGACCGATGCAGGAAGAGATTTTAAAGAAACCACCGCCTCCATTCCAGGGGGGGCTGCAGAATGTAAACAGCCGGGAACCATTACGGTGATTAAGCTCTTGGTTGTTAAGGGATTACGCTGGGAGGAGGAAGGCTTCATCAGTGCACGTAGCTGAACAGTGGCGCTCGCTGATCGATACTCACTGGGAGCATTTGCTCTCTTCCCGTCAGATGTATGACACTGAGCTCGCGGCACACCGATCAAAGCTCGGGCTGCAAAAATGATGCTGGAATGTTGGCAAGTCATGTCAACACGCCAGAGTAGCTTGGCAACAGTGTGACGAACCACAGTTATTTACATGGTGTAGTTTGTCCCGCTTCAGGACTTTCCAACTCGGGAACTATGGGGATTTCAATGAAAATATTCGCATTTCAGGAACTGGTCTATACCAGTTGGATATTTCAGTGAAATGTCTTCCCAACTCAGAGAGCCCTTACTAATTACCTCGGGGGAGGATGAACTGGCGTTAGAAATAGTTGACATTACGCATACCTGTGTAACTGCTAACCTATATGTGAAACATCTGCAATATACTCAAAATATATTAGATAAAAGAGGAAAATGCCCGTAAAGCACATGTGTACACAGTATTTAGGGACAACGTGCATCAGTGCAGTTAAAAAGCCAAGTGATTGTGTTGCAAAATATGCTATTAAAAAGGTACAAGACCTCATTTTTTTTCTTTGTGCACACCCAAATATAAAGTTCTTGCTATGCCTATGCTTGTAGCAAGCATCCTCCGAGAACGGTCTTGCAGTGCGGGGCCGGATTAAGACGAAATTGGGCCTCATGCTGCAAATACCGTCGAATTTTTCTGTACAACTAACTTTCAAGGTGAAAAATTTACTACGTCGCACTTACCGAACATTAATAAAGTGGCAACAATTGCCAAGATATTGCAAAAACGCAGCTAAATTACTAAGTAAACTGTGGACGTGCTGGTGCACCGCTGATGCACGCTTCGGCTTTCCGTATTTCACCGGGGCGCACCAAAGCTTTCACCAGGTTAAACCATGACGTCATCAATTTACACCAGCCTCAAGAGCTGGTGCGGCTGGTGAATCAAAATGGCGTCGTCTGCACAGAAGCTTCATCTGATTCGTGATATGCGTTCTGTAGGCAGTAGTATGGAATGTCACGCCGATTTTGTTGCACGGAGGGCGAATAAACTAGATGCAGGCCTATACTGTCGACATTTTAAATACTACTGCTCCTTCACTTCCACGCAAAGTGGAATAAAGTATACCGATGCATCAAAACATGCGTCCATCTTCTGCTGCAACATGCAGGAAAGCATCCATTTGCAAAATTCTATATCATTACAAAAGAATATCACTTAAATTCGTACTGCACATGCAAAATAAGATGTTGTTAAGTGAAAATATATAATATTTATGAAATATCTTCTGTGATTTAGTCACAATCAGTGATATTTTCCCTAATAAACATGAATATGCGCGCGCATTCTGAATCTAGCTTTCACTTGCTGCAGCATGAAGCTTTCCCTATTTCACCGAAATTGACGTCACTTCTGGTGCACCAGTCTGATGCACGCTGGTGAAATCTGGAAAGCGCAGAAAGTCTTTCGAATTGCACTGCGACTGCAGCGCCAAATACGATCAGTAGATAAAACTGAGGACACGTTGTTTTCCCCACGTTTTAAACACTTGTTTTTCACCATATAGATCAGATAGCATTTTCAAATGTTCATATACATACATACATACATTTCCACACATTAGAAGAACTTCAACCAACAACTTGCTGACCCAGAACGAGTATTTAACCTGTGTTGCTGGCTTTCTACCTCCGTGATTTCAAACAAATGAAAAACGAGTGTGGAAATCACGTGATCAAGTGAGCAACGATCCGTACTCCCGACTTGTGGTCTCGATTGCTCGTGTACTTGACATTTTCGAACTGCACTAGGTGACGTCACTTACGTCAAGACTGTACTTCAAGTCTGTACTTTCTACCTTTTCGACACAGCCAAACATTCAACGGTTCTTGAATTGGAACATTCGTCATAGTTCCTGAATTGGAACGTCCCGAGTTGGGACATCACAGGGATGGCTCTTGCTCCACCTGAAATGCCTAGAATTTTCTTAACTGGGGGATAGCATCATCACCCCATGTTCCCACCATTCTGAGCATTGCTACCCCTCCCCACTCCCCCGCCCCGAGAAAAATCCTGAAGGCGCCACTGCCACACATTTATAGCTTTCTTTGTGGCAGATCACACAATATAAACTTTATGAGTAAAATTTGTCCCTAACTTTTAAATACTTTTTTTGAACGGAATGCGTAAAAGTTTATAACAAGATACAATAACTATGAATTTCAGTACACTAACTGTACAAAATGTAAGAAAAATAATGAACAATAGTTTTGTTGAATATTCACTCATACAGTTGATCAAGTCTCTCCACTTATATAATAAGAATAAATATTATAATAATAACAATGAATTTGGATTAAAATTGGTTTATTTTAAAGACTTATAATAGTAAAGACTTATAATAGTCATTATTGTAAAATGACAATTAAAGCACGTACTGATTAGGGATGAGCCCCCACCGAAATTAAATCCTGGTTACGGGCCTGAGTGCTGGTGTAGAGCCCCCCCCCCCCCAAATTCGTTTCATTATACAAGACGGACAGTTCCCAGACGTCAAGTTGTGACATCCTTTAGCACCAGAGCCAGATGTTTGTTGATACAAGACACCTGGAAGCCGAGACAGCGATTTGTTAAATGCGACAGCCACTTGGAGTGCCTGGCGACGCTTCAACAATAGGATGTCTTCCCAACGCCCACTACCCCGCTTGGCCGGGATGGAGGGAGCACGCTTCATTCAAAAATTCCCTCACGCCGTTACGTGAAAGAATGCCCCTCCCCTGTAGTGTAATGTCGCATACCAATCCTCGCTGGTGACCCTGAAACACAGAGCAATCCTTGCAATAATTGGCTGTTATTTACTCGTCTCATTGGCTGGGGTATGAGCGTATTTAAGGGGGGGGGTTCAACGGGTCCAATACCCCCTCTTTGGTCTAGAAAAAATTACTAGATTACCTGTTCTAATCGCTTGTTCATAAAAAATCCTTCGGACTTATTTTTTCTCCTAAATTAGAGACGTATAGGACGATACGGATGGGAAGGAAATTACGAAATTCCACACACCAGATGGGACTGCAGACTACATGTCTGCAATTTCCTGATAGTTTCAGAATTTCTGCGATAAGAAACTGCATTGGGACTGTCAAATCAGTTATATTTTTTTCCCTTCTCAAGAAGTTTTTTGTCACACACGTTGAGAGTTCCCCGACAGGGGTTTTTATTGTGAGCATGAACAGCCCAACATCATACAGTATTGACGTTACACATTGATTGCCATAAAAAGCCTTCATTCTCTGATGAATGTCAATTGGGGGACACATTTTCTGCGGTTAGAAACTCGGCCACCACACGCAGTTTCAGGTGCACCGGCATAGTATGGTTACATGCTGCCATTTTCCTCGCTCTAGTTCAGCAACCTCTGGTGATAGAAGTTTGAAACTTGGAATGGAGAAGGGTACAATGCATGGTTGCAAAACAATAGGAGGCATTACTTTTCAGCATGCACTCGTAGATGCAAATTACCCTACTGGGGATGCTTTATGAGAATTCTCAACTGGGTGGAAAGCATCAGACCACATTTTTCCAACTTTAAGCACTGCTGACGCCCCCCTCCGGGAGAAAAAAATCCTGCGGTCGGCCTAGAGAAAGAAAAAGAGGTTACGAAGAGACAAAGGGAGAAATAATTAAAGAAAGGAACAATAAGAGAAATGTATAGAGAGAAGGCAAATATAAAAACTGGAGTAAAAAAGAGAAACAGATAAAAAGGGTAACGACAAAAACAGCGAAAAAGACACGGAGAGCCAAAAACAGAGAGCTAGACGAAGAACCTAAGAAAAACAAATAGGTGGTAAAAAGAGAAACAGTGGAAATAGAAAGAGAGAAACTGGCCAAGAAAGAAATAGAAGGAACTAAAAGCAAGTGTACAAAAAGCAAGTGTACAAAGAGAACTACAACGAGGGGAAGAGAGTTACCTTGAACCACAACGTAGCGGACTTACACAAAGTCAGTTAAGCTAATTAAGAGTAACAAACGGTGGCGAGGTTGTCAGAGTGAATGACAGTGAGCTGCGACAGAGGGAGGTAATCCTGTATGTTACGCCACGGCTTAGCATTGCATTGTCATTCTATATCCGTAGAGAACAATGAGAGAATGCTGATTCCGATTCTTGCTGTCCGTGTGTTGAAATAAACATGTTCCTCAGGTTGTGTAGAAAAGAAGTGCGTGGAAGGAAAAAAAACAACAAGTATGAGTCGGTGAAAGACAATGGCGAAGACGGAAACTGCAATGTCAATGTCTATATATTTAACATCTTGTTACCTGCATGCTACGGGAAGGAAAACTTTTGTTTAAAAGGGTTGTTAAGGACGTGCCAGCTCTATGGTAGTGCGATAAATTATTATTTTTGAAGATTTGTATAGATTATTTATTTCGTGCAAGGACAATGAACGCAAAGATAGGCTCGCAGCAGAGAATTTCCTCCGGGAGGGCTCAAGAGTGGACGAAAAACTTCCACGTAACCACTGCTTCGGTCGTCATTGATGCTATAAATTATAACATTTTGTCACTCAACATTTCTCTTTGCTACATTCTCTTCTTTTTCCTAACTTCCTTCCGCTTACCTTTTCCTGTTTCTTCCTTCCTCTTCTTCCTTTTTCTGTTTCTTTCTTTCATCCTTTCTCTTACTTTTCTGTGTCTTGATTCCTTCCTCTTTCTTTTCCCTCTATCTTTATTCCTTTTTCTTACTTTTCCCGTTTCTTTCTTCCCTCCTATAATATGTACTTTCCGTTTCTTTCTTCCTGCGTCTTACTTTACACGTTTCTTCGTTCTTTCCTTTTTCCCCTTTCTTCCTCTTACTTTTTTTCTGTTTCTTTCGTCTTTCCTCTTTCTTCTTTGTTTTCCTTCTTTCCTCCTACTTTGTTACCCTCTTATTTCCTCCATTTTTCATCTTTCCTACTACTTTTTGTTTCCTCCTTCCCTTACTTTCCTCTTTCATTTTTCCTTCCTCTTGCTTCTATCGCGTTTTTCTTCCTATGTTCCTTCTTTCCTCTTCTTTCTACCTTACTCTTACTTCTTTCCTCTTTGTCATCTTTCTTCATCTTCCTTTCTTCCTCTTTGTCATCTTTTCTTCATTTCCTGTTTCTCATCCTTCCCTTCTCTCTTCTCATCTCTCTCTTTCATTTTCTGTTTCTCTATTTTGTTTTCCGTATGAATCCTGCTTCACTATAGTTGATTCTGAAATATCATGCAGGCTGTGAGCTATTATATCATTTTATCCATGCATTAACAACTTCGAGAAACGAGTAACGTTTTTGGTGCTATCACGAATAAAGAATATACAATACAAACCTTGAGGATGGCTTCAGTTACAATTGTCATTATCGAGTCACACCAAAATCGTTTTTAAATGCTACTTTCGTTTCTGTAAAACTGGCATTGTAGACCAGTATATTTTTGTGGAATTTCGGGTGGGACCGAACCCGATAAGCCCTTAAGTGGCTACGGGCTACACCAATGGATGAGTCGTTAATTGTAAGTAGATGAAATAAAGAAGTAACGTCAAAGAGTCTCTTAAAATTACAGTATTATCGCTTCTATTCCTATTTGGCCTGGTTTTTCTGCCACTTTTGGCTATCGCGACGATCACGATGAGCGTTTACTGTTTATTAGATGAACCAACAATCACAAAGAACACCCATGCCAGGTTGGAGCTTGAAACCATGGCGAGATCGAGTCTCGGCAAAAAATATAGTTAGGGACTACATAAAAAAATAGCCACAAAATGTGTCGTCACCTTGTTTGGCTGTAGTTCTTCACGCGAACAATGTCCTACTGCACTAGATCCAGCAGGTGACTGCCTTGGCAATATTCAGCTGGTGCTCAGGAAGTAGCGAGGAATTCCTTGACCTCCTGCAGCAGGGAATGAATCAACTCCCGTGGATAGGGTGGCCATATATGGGTGCCCAGTTACGGTTAACCTTTCGACGAAATTAATTGGTTCCTAATTGGAACTTCCAGCACGTCGACGACTCAGCAGAATTTATGTATTTCTAGGGGATTGGCGGGGCAGGAGCTGATCAGCCAGGCACCTGATACATCAACTGGAAGATCTGGTGAAACAGGTATGACCCAATAGCGCCAAACAACATGCTCAAGACACATTCATCATTTCGATATTAATAGCTCCTGCTAAGTCACTTCGATACAATTTGCTATATTTTCAATTACTGCAATCGTTGGTTTGAAAGTCAACTTTCTGCACAGAAATGTTAGTCGGGACTGCATCTACAGTTTAAAGTGGGATCCGAATCACAATGTGCTTTCATCGCTATCGAACCTGGAGATTCCATGATTACAGGTGACACCATTACAACTACGCCATCCGGAGAGTCCAAATTAATTAACAAAGATTGATTTGGTTTATTTAACTTCGCTTTTGTGCCACTTTTGGTTAATTTGCGAAGATGGGGATGAGTGATGATAGATGAAATTGATGAATGAACACTCACAAACATCCATGCCCAGGCCAGGATTCGAACCCAGGACCCCTGGCGTCGTAGCGAGACGCGCTAACCACTCCCTCATGAGGGCCGGCGTAAATTGTAAAAAGAAAAAGAAAACTCCTTCTAAATACAGATCGTCGTTCATAAAAAGAAATGGAAAACTTTTTTGGTGAAATTCACTCATTTACCTAACTAAATGTATAAATGTAAAGAAACAAATGTAGCCACAACACAAATATTTAAATGTACTTGTATTCAATTAATTCAATGGTACTTCTATAATATGTTCTGACAGTTTCAATTATTGTAATGGTTAGAGGAGAAGGTCTAAATATGGGCGAAGGTTTAAATATGGGTTTTTGGAGTTATCAGCGCTCTCGGGTGCTGCAGCCTGGCAGAGGCTATTGGAACTGGTTATCTGTCAAGGGCAAAGGTTGCGGCGCCAATTCGCAAGAGAAAGTGGTGGTTAGTTTCGGCCTTGGACACTTTTATAGAATTGCGACCTCCGAAAACTTTTTGTAGGTATGTTTTAACTCAGCGTTTTCTGAAATGACATCTGCTTTGTATAGGTTATGATATTAGCGGTACATAAAGCAAATGTGGGCGCCAATTCGCAAGAGAAAGTGGTGGTTAGTTTCGGCCTTGGACGCTGTTATAGAATTGCGACCTCCGAAAACTTTTTGTAGGTAGGTTTTAACTCAGCGTTTTCTGAAATGACATCTGCTTTGTATAGGTTATGATATTAGCGGTACATAAAGCAAATGTGAGCTTTTATAATGCCATGATTTGTTTGTGAAATACGTACCACAGAGAACGAAAAAAAATTGAAGAAGAAAAATAGCGTGATGGTCTAAATATGGGCTGTGACATGAGGTCTTATGTTGAGATCACATTTTCAACAAATATTTGTTTTTCGTAATTTCGATTTTTCCCATTCCGTGTGATTTTCAAAACAACAGATTATTCATAAATATGAATTTTATAATGTTTTAGCGATAAATGACTTAAATTTTAATTGCTTTTTGTGATATTCCCACTAGTAGCACATATTTAGACCACAAGTTTGAAATAGATCATTTTACCATTTTTTTTGGAAATTAGTCTTTTTTTTAAAAAAAATTGAGACCTTCTATACTTTAACATGCTATTAAATTTAAGTATATATTTCATAGATATGCATTTTAAAGGCAGGTGCTTGATATATTCTTTTTCCCTCCGAAAATGACAACATAAAAAGGGGAGCGCATATTTAGACATTTTCTTCTATTATTTTCCTATTCTGAACCAATATGTGCCTCCACTGGATATCAAACCCGGGACTCCTTGTAAGTTTTAATAATTAAAGTTCCAGTACTCAGAACCCTCTGGAGGCGATGGGGAAGCGAATGCTGAGGGGGGAAATAGTTCAAATTTTCACCAGTAGGTGGAAACGTGGCGCCCTGAAATCTGGTGCACAGTGGACAACATCTCGGGAAACGCTTCGTGTGACCATTTCACGCTTCCAAAGGACCAGTCATGTTGACGGGCCTATTTGAACACTGCACTTCTGGCATAAACTAAAAATAAAGCTTTGCATGTTCGACTTTTGGTTGTTATTATCTCAGCGTCCCATTTCCACCTGGTGGTGAAAATTTGAACTTCTTTTCATCGGCATTCCCTTTACCATGGTCTCCACTGTCTCTTCCTAGTTTCACGACATTCCGTTGCTTTCACGACGAAGTTCCCCGTGCAATTAAGGCACATTTAGGGGATTTGGGTGGCCCTACCCGTTCTCGGTCATTTTGGAGGTGACGTGATCAACGCCACGGTTCGACCGCCTTTACCCCAGGTACCCATTGATTTGTGTCTGGGGACGGGAAAATTCCTTAGTTCGCCCATCCCTTGAATCGGAGGGTTTTTAGTAAGGAAACTAATTATGACCAGCCAGTACATGACAACCACCCGAATAGGGTACAGGATAGCTGTAATAGCTGTGAATTAAAATTTGATATTGTCCTGTGACAGACAGTCGCTAGTGAGATACCGTAACCGCAGCTCCAACTACTCAAGATTCAATTAAAGAGAGTCGTAACATAGCAACCATTTCGTTATTATCTCATGCATTTATCACTGAGCTCGTACGCAGTTAAAACCAGGAACGGCAGCCTGCATCCTACAAAAGGAAGCCTGGAGTGGGCGAGTGAGAGAAGTCATAAGGACTCGGCGATAAGAGAAAATCCCTGAGGAGGAGCTGAATATAATATGAAATCCGAGACGACGTTAGGTCATCTTTTATGGAAACTCGTGGAAGCTCTTACGCTTCCCGCCAACGCAAGTGAAGAGCTGTTAAGGCAGGCATTGACGGCCTCTGAAGAAGCGATTCTCCTCTCGAGACATCAAGTAAACACACTTCCGACCTCCTTTCTGCGCCGCGAAGCAAAACGTCCACGATAATTTACGATGCAGACCACCCAAAATGAGCATTTCGCATCATAGGCCATGGTTTTCCAGCGCCACGGCGTTCCGGTCGCCATTAAACCTAACGTGTGGATCCATACGAGATCAGCTGAAGTGTCTTGCCGCGCAGTATTTTTTGGGTATATCAATCGAGCCGAATGCCTTCAATGTCTACGTGCAGAAGTCGGGAACAGAAATATATTTTTGCGTGGGCGAATCAAAAAGTAAGTTACACCCGAGCCGTATTCCTGTACTAAAACAGATAAAATAATCACGCTTGGTGGCAGCACTGTCCGGAATATATTCTCCCCATACCCGAAGCAGCCATGCTGCAGCTGCTTTAATATGAGAGTAATCACCGTGTCAGTATGGCGTGTCGTACTGAGGTGGCGTCCATCATTGAGTCGTCTGATTTTTGTGCCCTATCCTGGGCAGAGTGAAATCCATCGCCAAATTGTCGAGGTGCATGGTGAGAATGCAATGTCACACCCCATGAAATGGTGCCAGATGTTCGTAGTGGAAAGAACGAACAGTGTGTTGGGCAGTCTGCGGCTGTGAACACTATCGACAAAACGGAGCGTGTTAATGCAATCATCCTTGCCAACAGCAACGTGAAAATTAAGATAGATTGGAAGTGAACTGAACATATCCTAAACTGTGCTCTCACTGGGTACCGCGATTGTTAACAGATAGCACAAAAGTCAACTCAATTGAAATTGGACGGAATTTTTACACACAAGAAATCGAAAAACTGGTCACAAGATTTGAAAAGTTTTTGGAATACCTTGGCGACTAAATTATTCTTTCTAATGTGTTTTGTTTGTTTTATACAGGGGGGTGTAACTTACTTTTTGATTTGCCCTAGCATTAGCTTGGCAGCGATGTAATTAAACGCACGATCATGAAAGTAGGCGGCTGGGAGAATTGCGCTGGTGCCACATATGGGGAAAGCAAAGCAAGAGCGGGAGAAAAGTCGCTCGTTCCCGCGCACTGTGTGGCAACGTCAACCGGACTGCGTTGCCAAGTTCGAGCGTCAGACCGACCTCTTTCCGGGGCACTTTTGTGTCATCCCTGACCTTTCGAGCAAATACTGTCAGTTTGTATCACGTGGATTACAAAGACCAACTCTACGACGAGATCTTTCATTCTCTTAAACCACACGGGGTTGTGCTCCGACGTGGCAACAGGGCGAACTTCTGCCACCGGCCTAATTTCATGGCCGTGCGTTTAGTCAATCTGTTGACACTGGAGTCAATAGTTTAGAGAGTTTTGTTTGGATTTGTGAAATAAGGTTGCGTCCAGTTTGATTTTTCTATTCTTTTTTTCAGATTAACAGGCAAGCTGTTCCTACTTCTTTTTTTTTTTTTGGTGTAGTTTTAATACCACGGCTAATTATGGGCCAGGCGTCTTTTTATATAACTAAACTAACTCTCCAGCATTCTTAAACCCGAAAGGTTTATGGCTGCAGAAACACAGGCCTTCCATCTGTCCCTATCCTGGACAAGATCAATCCAATCTTTTCCATCCCTACCGATATCCTTTAGGCCCATCTCAACATTATACCTCCCTCTTCGTCTTGGCCTTCCTACGTCCCTTACCATCAAGTTTCCCAACAAGAATCCTATAAACTATTCATTCCTCTCTCATTCGTACCACATGGCCTGCCCACCTATGTCTTCTTGATTTAATTATTCTAATAATATCCGGACATGAATACATATTATGCCGTATTAAATTTTGTAAGCTTCTCCACTCACCTGTCTCCTCATCCCTTTTAGGTTCAAGTATTTTTCTAAGGATTTTATTATCAAATACTCTTAATTCACGTTGAGGACCTCCCCGATGGCGCAGTAGCTGTCGATCTCCGTGGAGGAGTGGTTAGCTTAGAGCGCTACAACGCCAGGGGTTCCGGGTTCGAGTCCCGGGTAAGGCATGGGTATTTGTGTTTGTCCAGATGATAAGAAACTGAGAAACTGTAACAATTGAAAAGTGTAAAAGTGAGAAAAAGTGTGAATGGTGGGGGATACCTCCGTGTAGGGAATATTTCCTTTAAAATAAAAATAATAAAAAAGTGGTAGCGTCGTCGCCTTGTAATCAAGGGGTCCCGGGTTCGATACCCGGTGGAGGCACATGTCACAGTGGTTTGTATTTCACTTTAAACCGTAGGTCGAGTCCCGATTAGCCTTACTGTGCATAAAGTGGACTTAAAACACCAACTCAAAATCTTAATTCATGTTCCTGTTTTAATGAAAGGGACCAACTTTCGCATCCATATAACATCCTTTCCATATAAAGACTAAATAAAGCGAATGTGTCAAAATAAGGCTTCTACACTGACTGCGTTGCTCTCAACGTCAAATCTGAGGCTTGATTTCACTGTAATAATTACACGAATCTACTTTTCTTTCTTCAATATGTAGGTATGATGAAACCACATCGTCCTTCTAATATTAGATGAATATATATAGAATTTAGTCGTAAATTCATTTGACATCCATAGTCGTTAAACACTTGCATTTGGAGCCGTCTATCTTCTCACACTTACACGCCTCACTGGGACCATCTGGCGGCGAATCTGCGAAGTTCTCCAATCTTCTCGATCGCGTTGATGAACTCCTATAGCCTTCGTGACCCTCTATGGTGTCGTGGCGGCGATGTCACAATCACTTTCATTACAGCCTATTTTCTTATAAACCTTTATTATCACAAAATTATAAACTAATATGTCATTCCAATCGTAACCAATTCATAGCTCCTTCCGTTTAGCTGTGAATGATACTCGCTCGCCAAAACAGGCAAAATTTTCCCCTTTGAGGGATGCTGTCAAAGAAGACAACTGTGCTGAGCTGTGCTTCTGGAGTCCCTAAAGTTGCCGAACACCGTTGTATAAAATATAATGCGTTTAGAATACAATATAATGCAAATAAACAAAAATAAGGTAATAATGTCATGGGAGACGGCAAGAATAAACCAATTACCCCCAGCAACGTATTTATTAACCCTCTATGCTGAATCATCGTCCACACGCAAGTGGCTGTATTTATATTTTCCAAGCACTAATATTGTGTTTCGTGCTGAACAATCAGAGCAATGATTTGTTATCACAGCTATCGTTCGTGCTGTTCATATAACCACAAATTCCTTAAAATAGTAGGTTCTATGTTCGTTTATCCAGATTACTTTTTACGCTAGGGTGTACTATGTTTGTTCATCCGGGTTGCTTTTTACGCTAGGATGTTCAATGTTCGTTCATCTGGGTTGCTTTTTACGCTAGGATACTCAATGTTTGTTCATTCAGGTTGCTTTTACGCTAAGGTGTTCAATGTTAGTCCATCCGGGTTGCTTTTTACGCTAGGATGTTCAATGTTCGTTCATCCGGAGTGCTTTTTACGCCAAGGTTTTTCAGTGTTCGTTCATTCGGATTATTTTCTATGTTCAATTGTTTCTTTATTTGCGTCCTTCGAGAATTCATCGCCGTCTGTTAATCCAGTGAAGGCTTGATTAACTCGCTTGAACTTGTAGAATCTAGGGATGGCCAAACGGATCCGGATCCAAAAGTTCCAGATCCGAAAATCCGGATCCGAAAGTTTCGTATCTCAATCCCATTATAATATTACCACACCTTAAAACGTATTATGATCTTCGATTACAAAGAAATTTTTCATTAGTTAGTCCTACAAGATTGTTTTTCAAGTGTTGTTCCTAAAATACTTTGCTACGCATCGGCTAACACACTCGTGCAGAAAAATAATCTTACTTGTTTAACATAAAATGTCAAGAGCTGATTTTGTAAATGCCATTGAAACGAATATGTATTCATTCGAATGTATTGGAAATGGAAACACACATAAATGTGAGTCATTCCATTCCAGGATGAAACCTTTAACACATTTAACAAGATAGAAATGTTATACAAAAATTATACAATTGTTCTACAGTTACAGCTTTAAAAATTAAAATAAAACATTATAATATATAATTATAAAGTGTAAGACTAACAAGGGAGGTTATCTAAGTCTCCCCCTCCGATTTCCATGAAACTTGGCAGGTGCATAGAAGAGGATCCAAAGGAAGAAATGGGTGTTTTTTGTTTCGGCTAAAAAACGGTTCTAGGGGGCAAAACCACTCCCCACAAATGTCAAAATGAGGACAAATTGAAGTGAGGATCTGACCCCTGTGTATCTGACCCCACGTATTTCTTCCTTTTGGCCCCTTTATACACCTGCCAAGTATCATGTAAATCGAGGGGGACACTTAGATAACCTCCCTTGTAATTGTATTAATTACAAATCGCGCACGCGCGCACACACACACTTCCATATTATATATATATATATATATATATATATATATATGTATGTATGTATGTATATATGTATATATATTAGCAGGTAACAACATGTTATAAACACATTCTTACTTTCCAAAGAAGCGCTCATGTGGGTTGGCCAAACGGATCCGGATCCGAAAAATTTTAGGATCCCAACCGGATCCGGATTTCGGATCCGGATCTGACCATCCCTAGTCCATGCGGTTCGAGCTTCACTCCTGCATACTGCACTTCCTTTTCACAGAAACATCTCTTCTGTTTCCTCTGCCATGATTACAATCCTACACTGCACGAACGCAACCGATGAAGCCCTCTGCTTCGCTCACTCGCACCCGCATCAATCTTACAACGCTACAGCAACATTGCTCGCTCTACAATCCATGGGTGCATATGAGAATGCTCTTTCACAAATATGGCCGGTTGCCCACGACACTCACAAAGAACCCCCTTACGCATTCGAACCTGGGACCCATGGCTTTGTGCCGCGCTGGCCTAACCACTCCGCCACGGACGCTACAAGATCTTTAGACGAGATAGAGGCGAGAAGAGGTGTTCGTAACTCGAGACAAGATGGCGTTGATGTGACGAGTTTTAAAAATATCAAATACAAGAAAACATTTGGTAACGTATCGAATCCCAAGAGAAAACAACGGTTTTCATTAAAATCCGAATGTATTAACACCCAATAGTGATTCCATTACATTTAAGCACACAACAACTTTACCAATAGCTTTTTGCATAACACTTCCAATGAAGCATCTGATAAAAATGCTTGAAGTGAATTACATCTTCTTTAATGTAATTACTTTCTGCACTTACCATTATTTCAACGAATACTTATGCAACGGGCTGAAGTAATGACGTGGCAGCACTTACAAATTCAAGGCAAACTTGTGTTTTCTTGCAGTGCATGAAGTTGGGATAGGTTAGTGACAATTAGCTATTAAGAAGCTGTAAAAACGAGGCTTATCTGCCACATGGAATCTCAGCTGTTACGATAACAGTTATTGTGGGAACACTAACTCTATTTCTTGGTTTGAGTTGCTGTTTTTAAGTCCACTTTATGCACAGTAAGGCTAATCGGGACTGGACCTACAGTTTAAAGTGGGATCCGAACCCTTGTGCCTCCACCGGGTATCGAACCCGGGACCCCTCGATTACAAGGCAATGACGCTACCACTGCGCCATGGGGGAGGCCCTCTCGAACTCCCATTTCTGAATGTCGCATTGGTATTCAGGAGTTCTTGGGTTCGATTCTCGGTAATGGCCCATTTTAGTTATTCGGCTCTTATTTTTAAACATAGACGTAGTCCCGATTAGCCAATATGTGCTCAAATTGGGTTTAAGAACAAACTTCGTCTATTGTTAGAATACTGGTACTTGTATGTTTGTTATTTTACGTCGCATTTTCGCCACTGTTTGCCTAATCGCGACGATGACGATGAATGATGAAATTGAAAAAGGGACACTCGCAAATAAACACTCAGGGCAGGACTCGGAGCCAGGAACTTGGGTGGAGAGACCGAAGTTAAACAATTAACGCGTTCGGTCACCACAATGGCACTGACCATAAAAGTAAGAGTAGTGACCAACACTGTCATCTTGGGGTCACGGGTTCAATTCCCGATGTAGGCACATTTCAATGGTTAGGAATCCACTTGAAACCCGAGCATAAAGTGGACTATTAACAAAATTTTCCTGGGAGGGACAGAGATTATGCTGCAAGCATATACGAGGTAGAAATGGAAATACAATGTGCAGATTTTTCCATATGTATGTACCTAGGTATTATATATATATATATATATATATACAGTAAAATGTCGTTAATCCGAAACCCGATAAGCCGGATTTCGCTTAATCCGGACAGGCAAAAGGCAAAACAAAAAAGAGCAGAATGCAAGGTTTTAAATGTGGCTAGAAGTCAACAATGGCATTCGTCGTACGTACTGCATTGTATGTACAGTATTGCTTTAAATTTTACTGTACTGTATAGTGTATTTAGGTCTATGCCCTTTAAATACACCACATTAAACGTGTTTTGTTACTACAAACGGAGTTTAAATGCACTTTCTACCGTTCTTTTAGGTTATTTCAGTTAATCCGGACTTTCGTTAAACCGGTCAACTTATCCCCCCATTAGTCCGGATTAACGACGTTTTACTGAATATATACAGGTTGGGTACAAAGTCGCTTTCCCTAAAATTAGTATGATTGTATTTATTGGGGAAAACGACTTTGTGCCCACCCTATATACAGTATATATATATATATATATATATATATATATATATATATATATATATCGTTTTTTTGTGCACATTCACATCAAGACAATTACGAGCCCAATTTCTGGCCAGATAAACTAATCGCGACTGGTCCTTCAAAGTGGATTCCGCACCACAGTAAAACCACCAGAAAACGAACTCAGGACCCTTTGATCAAAACATGATAGAATTGGTAGATTTTCGTGAAATAGAAATAGTTTTATATTATTTGTTGACTGTGATTACAGAAAGAAATAGATAAGCTTAAGAATTCACTTCCTCAGAGAAACTATCAAAAACATCGGAAATACTACATATTTGACGTAGAATGTGTCACCAGTTAACGTTATTGCTTTTCCGGTGTCCACTTAGTTAAGTCTGTAGTAAATCAAATTTTGATTAATGTAATTGTGCATAAATTTGTTATATATATTTATTATCCGGAAAAGTATTCGAACAGTTTTCGTTCGTGACGTTCCTTTCTGGTGTTCGCCACTGGATCACTACGTCAAGGTAGCTACCCAATCTCCCTGTCCGGCGGAGTTATGAGACTCTCCTTAATGTTATGCTACACTGAGCATTCTCAGGACGTACGATTAGAAAAATAAATAGCTTCAGGCCATTTTACAAATTTAATAACACATTTTACCTTTAAGCAATCACTGCAAAATAACAACAATATGCACAAACGCAATCACATTTCAATTAAGCTGCGGCTTTTCCTTTATATTAGTAGGCTGCAGAAATAGCCTTGATCTTACTGGGATCGAATGACGTCTGTTCAAGGGTGGGCTGGAACGAACGTAACTATAGCATATGGCGAGGCCACGAACCGGCCTTCGGCTACTTTGTAGTGTTGCAAAGGAGTGATACCGTATCTGGCCAAAAAGAATGAATCATGCTGATATTTTTTTAACTATGATTAATCTCTTAAAACCGGAAGTGACGCAATACCGGGAAGAGCTTATAAAATCGATTGTCCAGTTCGTGGGGACACCACAAGAGGAAGGGTGCTCGATAGTTGTTGCATGACTAATTTCAAAGGCAGAGATATGCAGCTCGTTCTGTCACGTTTGTAAAGAGGAGTTGCAAAGGGTGCGGTAAGAAGGCGCGGAAGGATACAATATGTTTCCCGGCAACTGGGTTGTTTTTACTAAATGTTGAAAAGAAAAGTATTATCAGTTGTATCAGGGCTAGACTAAGAAGCAGGAGTAGGAATTTTGCACAAAAGCATATCCCCACCCTTCTAACGTCAAAATCAGTTCGAACGAATTTGTAACTAGGATTGAATTGACACTGAATACGAATATTCCTGGAATTTCCTTCTTACAAAAAAAAAATGTATTCCTGGCAAAGAAAATTATTTTTTCCCCTGCCAGGGACGTTTTTATCCCCCTCAAACAAAATGGAATTGAGAGCATATATATATATATACTGTATATATATATATATATATATATATATATATATATATATATATATATCATAACCATTCGTGTGTCGCGCGAGAAAACTTAGTCGATAGCTGCACACGGTGCCAGAGACCGGGTTTTTAAAATATGCTAAATTAATGGTCTAAAACGTCAAATCTTCAATTGTTAAAATTAGATATTTTCTTTAAACAATTGATAAAAAAGGTAAAATACTCCCCTGTGCTTAGCACCACGCCATGGAGGCATATGGGGGTGTAGGGGTAACGCCCCACACTTTCTTGGTCCGGTCGTGAGTGGGGGTGATGTGATCATCATCACGCCCCTGACCGCCTTTACCCCCCAGGGTTTCTCCCAGGTACCCATATTATTCGACGCTGGGTGGGCGCCGGGGCCGCGTCCAACGTTAGAAAAGTTCCCGGATTTGAACCGGCCGGGAATCGAACCCGGGAACTTTAGCATGGTAGTCAGACGCGTTACCCCTATGCGGAGGTATTCCCCGTCATTCACGCATTTTCTCTACTTTCACTCATATCAATATTACTATTTTCTCGGGTTTTCTCATTACATACAAACACAATCATCCATGTCCTAGCCGGGATTCGAACCCGGGACCTCTAGCATTTCAGCGCGCTGTGCTAACCACTCCGCCACAGAGGCCGACACCGACTGAGCCACCGCGGCCCTTTAAACAATTGAGATTCTATAAAACTAAAAAAAAATTGAAATTGTGTAAAATTATATTTCGGAACGGCAGACCGGATTTTCATTAAAAACTAGGTACGCCTATAGTGGCGCATGGACTCGGGCAGCAAGAGGCTTCAACGAACCTCCCCCAGCGGCTCGAAGATCTTACTAATACTGAAAACAAAATCGTGGTGTAAAAGAGGAAGGTTAGAAACTCACCTAGACAAAGGTAGGGTGTTGACAAAACAATCATTCATAAATAACGACGTTAAAACCACACACCCGGAACTGAGGACCAACGCAGAGTTAATTATGTAAGAAAAATAATTGAAAAATCATTCGCGTCTATTAATGGCCCAGTCATCACAGGTTTCCCTGACGAAAAGTATGCAGTCTTGACTCAGTGGCGGCGATTGGGTTCCAAAATCGGGGGGGGGGGGGGGGCAAGCTGCCAAAACTGGGGTCAAAGACAGTATATTTTCCTTTGTAGATAAGGTTTAGCATAGTGCCGAGGCAAAAGTGGCGAAAAGTTGGGGGCAACTGCCCCCTCGCCTCCTAATCGCCGCCACTGTGTGGATTAAAGAAGGACACCATTCTGCAACTGAACAACTCACCGAGCCGATACAACAACAGATTGTTTCAATAAAGTTTTTATGGCATACGAGTGCTTGATATTTTACGTACTTCACAAGCACTTGTAAGGTAGGTTAGGGGGGCATTAATTTTGAACTTGGCAATAAAAATTTGGTCAATTTTCGGTGTTACTATATAGATAGCTCTTCTTCAGTATGAGTTTGTGTTTTCTTAGAGTGTAAATAAGTGTACTAAGTGAAATGTTGCTAGGTCCTCAGAACCGCAAGGCAATGACTGGTAACATATACAAATTTGCACACCCCAAAAAAACTAACTCCCGAAATGAAATTACAAATACGCCACTGAGTGGGCATCCGCCCCCCCCCCAAAGCAAAAAGCTTAATTCCAACAGTGTTTGTATTCGTTTTTTGGCAATGGTAAAAATCAAGAGGCGATACGCGATGCAATTTTGTTTCTAGTAGAATTTCAACGTGCAATAGGTCCCTAACAACTATATATTGTATATACGCTGAATTTATATTTCAGATGATGTAGAATATGATATTAGCAATTTTGAATGTCTATAAGTATGACAAAACAATTTATAAAGTTTGTAAAAAAAAGCAATAGATTAGTAGTTTAATTGAAAGCACCAGCGTCCCACAAAGACGTAATAAAACCAAGGTTGTTAAAGGTCCAGGGACCCATTAGTTGTAATGGGTTCTATTGGGTTCCGCTGCAGGACCGGAACCTTTTTTCTCGCACAATTTAAATTCGGTCCAAGTTGCGTATTGTTACATTGAAAAAGGGTTACTGGACCGTATTTTAATTCATGCGGGAAAAAAGGTTCCTGGACCGAATTCAAATTCTTCCGGATAAAAGGTTCATGGACCGAATTGAAATTAATTCTGGAAAAAAGGTTCCTGGACCGAATACAAATTCATCAGGATAAAAGGTTCCTGGACCGTATTTAAATTGATCCGGAAAAGAGATTCCTGCACCGAATTGAAATGCTTTAAATATGAATAGGTTTATACACTGTCTAGAAGTCATTTACGTTTGCTGATTTTCTCTCCCAGTCCGGGATTGAATTTATTTACATTTCCTGGACCAGGGTTGACCGATCAAAAGTTGCCTTCTAAAAATGTTCGCGAGTACGTTTTACATTGGAATGTCACACTGCGGTTGTAGAAAACATAGCGCAGGGAGTAAATCAAAACGCTGTTGTTCTCTCGTGGGCCAGGTTCAAAAACTCCCTTCTCGATGAGTTAGTGTACATAACGCAATGGACTATATGGCGTCACATTGAGTTCAAACAATGTGCTGTGCTGTTAGAACATGGGCAGTGCTGATACAACCAAGTGAAGGAACGCGCGCGAGAGAATGGGGCTACATGGAGAGTGGTAACGTGACTGCAGCGTTTGCGTTTCGCCCATTTCTACCTTCTACCTTAGATTCTCGAGGCAGCCAGCACCTGGATTAGTCTTTCACGCTCACAAGTGGATAATTGTTTATCGCCAGGTCCGTATTCGATCCAAGTTGCGTATTGTTTCATTTCAATACGGAACTTGGACCCTATTTAAACTGATTCCGAAAAAAAGGTCCCTGGACCGTATTTAAAGTGATCCTGGAATAAAGGTTCCTGGACCGAATAAATTGGTTCGGAAAAAATGTTCCGGACGGTATTTAAATTCATCCGGAAAAAGGGTCCTGGACCGTATTTAAATTGATCGGGAAAAAAGGTTCCTGGACCGAATTGAAATACTTTAGAGATAAGAAGGTTCTTTACGGTCCAGAACCAACAACCCTGAATAAAACCGTACACAAACAATTATTATCTGGCGCTGGGTCCCCTGAAGCGCAGGGCATTGGGCAAGTGCCCGACTTTCCCCTTCCTAGGACCGGCTCCGGTTCGTTGTTTCGATTCTCCATAAGAGCAAATGTTACTATACTCCGTCCCAGCTAACTGTGAAGGAAGCAAACGAAGACAAGTCTCTGCGCAAGTAGTGACGCGAGACAGCTCCACCAATGAACACGTGAGAGGAACGGAATTGTGTGGAGTGCGGGAAAGCGACTGAAGTTACCAGCCTGCACATCAGCTCTGCTGCTTCGCTCTGGTCAATAGATTTCCCTCGCTTCTCTAACGCTATGCCTTGCTCCACAGTTAGCTGGGACAGGGTATAGAGGAGATCCCGACAAATTCAATCCAAGTGGTATTTCTATTAGCCTTTGGTTCAACTACTTAATAGGAAAGGTGTGGGTGAGAATTAATCCACAGTGCAGCCTTCTTTCCAGTTGCTAAACAAATGTCTAAACGGGAATTGACGATTTGCCTGGTTTCACAACAACAAGAACGGCCTACCTAGCTTATTATTCTCGGTTTATTCGGAGAGAGTGCACGGTGAATTGTTACGTCACACTTTTGCTCGTTTAAATGCCCTGCCAACCATCCGAGCTTGTTAGCGAATTTTTGTAAAAAAATATTCCGCGTTGTGGGCGCTTCCTGTATGGCTCAACGAGCCATTGTACGGAATGACGGAAGACTCTATAATGACGTGTTTCTTCCAGTGTTGCCATATCGGAATCGTATAAAAGATCTAAATGAGACATAAAATGGAGCTAATATCTCTGGTAAGGGGATAGATTCAACAAGATGCAACAGCTTGTCTTCAAAATAGGGCTCAGTGATTCTCGTGCAGCTAAAAAAAGCGAGTTCGCTGCTTATAATTCTGAATGTGGAATTTGCGGTGGAAATTACAAATGGTCAATTAGTAAATGTTCTTAGATCGTGAAATAAAGATGGAAATTGTGATATTTCTTTTTCCGTGGCGCGCAACAGCCCTTGGGGGCCACGGCCCACCTACAGACTGCCGGCCTCACTTCATCAGAGGTGGGCGACCATCCAACCAGTTACGGGGTGGTCAGCACGACGAACAACCAGTCGTTCTTGCGCTAACCATGACCGTCTTACGCTACTCATTCCTAGCAACCCAATTTCCTCACGATGGTGGGTGGCCCACCTGTCTCATACACTGGTCGATCTCGGGAGAAAGATTGTTTGTTACGCTTCCCCCAAGAGACTCGTACCTGCACGCGTCACGTAGCGGGAGCCTAAAGAATGACACCTTAGACCTTACTACGCAAAAAATATGACGTCATCCATCCTCTGCAAGATTCCAAACGTGACTGACAATTTAGGCACCAATTGGCGACTGATGTATACCATTTAGGCGCCATAACCGACAACTTAGTCACTAGCAAAAAAAATTACATGCCAAAACTAACGTACAGGGTTGTCCAAAAGTATGACGACACCCAGTGACCCCGAATAAGAGTTGAATGACAAACTGTTCCGCAAAACTAGCACTGTACGTTTGTAATAGCACATATAAGTTATAACAGCTACGTACAGTCACCGGCAATAAGAATGAGGGGAAATGTTATAGGGCACGGGACGATGACGGCGGTGGTAGTAGTTGCCATTGAAAATTTGCTATATATCCCGCAGAGTTAAGCATAACGCCTTGCAGGGGAGCGAGTATTTCGACATCTAGGTGGCTCACTTTTATTGCCGGTGACTGTACGTGTGAGGATTGGTCTTGCTGTTGCAAATTAAGGAAATCGGTCGAACAGTTTCAATATTTTTAGGTCACACAACACAGAATACCATCGACACAACCTGAAATCATTAATTTCCACAGCCATTTATTTTCACATGGAAACTGACCTCTTGATCAGCTTCGAAATGCAATCGATATATCTTGTGATTTTGTGCTTTGATTTCCTTTATTTTACTTCGATTCTTGTGCCACTTTTGGCTAATTTGCGAAGATGGGGATGAGTGATGAAATTAATGAATGCGCACTCACAAAAATTCATGCCCAGGCCAGGATTTGAACCCGGGACCCCTGGCGTACAATCGACATATGATCCACAAAAACCGATAAGGGCTGAGAAGCAAATTGATGATAAAACAATTATCCTCGTGTCTGATATGTAACGAGCATTTCCGTACCAGCCGACAAGCGCGGCGGAGTGGTTACGACAATTTAATCATATCATCACTCATCTCCATCGTTGCGATATGCCAAAAGTGGCACAAATGCGACGCTAAATAACAATTTTATAATAAAATCGTACGTGTTAAGTTCCAGAATAAGTGGCTCTGGGGATCACCCAGCCTCTTACCAACGAGAATGTTGGGGCAAACATGGAGATTTAAGGCGGATGGAGTGTAGTGGTGATAACACCTCCATTCGAGATATTGTCATGGCCCAATACTTAGAGAATAGGAACAGTACTAAAGAGCCACATCTGGCTCTAAGAAATCAAGGTTGGCAACAGTGACTGCTTCTGTACTCAGTGGCTTCTCAGCGTGCGTGGGGGTTTGAAAAGGGGATGGCGACGTAGGAAGCGTGATGTTAGAGGAACAATGGGCAGTTTTGGCACGTCGCTTCACAAGACGTCAGTTTACGAAAATGAAAAGTTTGCCTTTACCAGGAGGAGTTTCTTCAGCCTTTCACAGCCCCCGTATCTTGCCAAATTACAGGGAAAAGAAGCGAAGCAGTGGAGTTGTGTAATACCCTATTCTAACAAACATAGAGAAGAGCAAGTTACATACCAGATACCCGTTTCAGAGTTTGAAAGGCAGAACTCACCTGAAAAGAGAAAGAAGCAGTATTAGATGAAATTGCACATAATATGCAGAAAGTATGAAAACATATCAACAGAAAGACACATTAAGTAAAACTACACCTTTTTCTTTTTTTTGTACTGGTTATTAAATCTTTTTATTACTCAACGTTTCGACACAATTTCACAATGAAAAGTCATGCAAGTTACCTTCTCCATAGCTAGATATTTTGTCGCCCTAGGCATGATTGGGGTTTGGTGTCTCTCTGTCCCCTCCCTGGCCCTACCCAGTAACGACATTATACGTGTATCTTTTGATATTTTCTGTTTATGCCATGGTTGGTAATATTTACATGATACAAATTTTGAAATGAGGAACTTATTTAAAACAATATAGGGTATACAGGGTGTATCATAAGTAATGGCGCAAACTGACGCAGTTGAAAGTACACGATAATAGAAGCAAAAAAGTCTCAGTGAACATGGGTCTGCAAAAGAGCCGTTTTCGAGATAATTGCGATGTGTGGTTACAAGCCACCACTGACTCCATTGTTTGTAAACGTCGTCCTAGTTGACAAAATGCTGATAATGTGTGCAAATGTGTGGTTAGAAGCCGTCACTGATTGCATTTTGTAAACACCGCGTGCTTTACTCCTTGCGCGTTCCGACGTTTGCTCTTTGTTTACAAAACACAACATTTCCGAGAGGTGGCGTTGTAATCAAACAGGATGGATAGAATCAGTACACAGTCTAATCGTACTGTGGGAATCCCGTCAGTTGTGCAGCGTAGTGAAAATAGAACCTTACTGTATAGCATTTTACCAACTAGTACAACGTTCACAAACAATGAAGTCAGTGGCGGCTTGTAACCACACATTCGCAATTATCTCGAAAACGGCTCGTTTGCAGACCCATGTTTACTGAGACTTTTCTTACTTCTATAATCGTGTACTTTTAACTGTGTCAGTTTGCGCTATTACTTATGATACATCCTGTAGTTATAGATTCGTAGTTTACAATTCTGATTAAAAAAAAGTTGAGCATATTTAAGAATATTTCAGTTATATCTTAGTATCTGTAGAACAACTTTAAAAACGTACTATTACTACTACTTCGGGAAACAGAAAATTCCAGCAGTGTTTCACAAGAATATATCTCTGCCAACTGTAAATTTCTCCTTCGCATATTCTTCGTTGTCTTTTTTGATTGGCGCCCTCTGTGCATGGCGCCCTGGGCTTCAGCCGCCCTAGCCTGACCCTCGCTAAGGGCCTGCCAGTTACAACAAATTCTCGGTAATAAGTTAAAAACCAAATACCACCAGGGAAGTTTTCATTCTTGGACTATTATTAAAATGATTATTTTAACATAGATTACTCACGTATGTTTTCTTTCCTGTTATGTGCCAGGTATGGATGAGGACTTTTATTTAAATAATAAAAAAAAATCTTCGTTTAAGAAGGAGCATCTCCGATGGTGTAGTGCTAACGTTGACTCATTGTAATCAAAGGGTCCCTGGTTCGATACCCGGTGGAGTTACATAGTGGTTCGGATCCCACTTTAATCTGTAGATCCAGTCCCCATTAGCCTTTCTGTGCATAAAATGGGCTTAAAACTCCAACTCAAACTGTAGATCCACTCCCGATTGGTCTATTTGTGTATAAAGCGGATTTCAAAAACAAGAACTGAAATTCTTCGTTTAAGAAGTTACATTTTTGTTCATTTTATTTATTTATTGCGATTCGGTACCATTTCTTTCTCTAATTCGGTAATTTACGCTGCGACGATGAATATGAAGGATGAAATTGATGATGCATCTACGTCTTACCAAGGGTTCGCGGCGCGTTACACTGAACACTTCACTATAGAGAGTGACTCTTTTGGTAAAGATTTACGAAGTTTATTCTAATTGCATAGGAAATATTCCTCTCGTCATACATCCTGGGGTTTAATTTTCTCCATTGCAGATAAAACGTCCCTCTTAGCCATTTCAATGTGAAAAAAATCGTAATTTCACTACATTCTGTCCCGGAAATCAATGGAGCGAACGAACGAACGAAAACAACGTTGACCAATAAACTAGTGAGAGGGAAAGTGAGTGCTCGGAAAACAAAACGCGACTGCGACTGCAGCGCGCACTGCCTTGCTCAGCCCACTCGCTTCCCCCCCCCCCTTCTTTACCGTTGAGTGCGGCGTTGTTCCACAGACTCCTGGGACAGACTGCATACATGCAGAGACTCGAGACGAGACCGAGAAGAAAACGAGACATACGAGTTTTAGCCTCGCGATCGGCCTATTTCGAACAACTTGTTGAAATGAATCATTTGTTTTTCAGGCCCTGTATTTACCCTTGCAAGAAATGCTTAAAGTATCGTCATATGGCAACACTGCGTGGTTATTTACTCCCAAGAAGAGCCAGTGGCTTAGAGCCAGGATGATGACCTCCAGAACACCTTTCCGCGTGATGTCAGGCGACGAAATTGACTGTGAAATCGGGCTGATGAAAATGAAAATGGCCCGCCATGCTTTGCGGTACGTCAGCACAGCTTTTTCTCTCCTCCATTAAACTCCTGAGGGATTCCTTGTGGCTCCCCAAGGAACAGAAACCTGCCACTCACCTTCTAGGCAATGTTGTTGATTGCCAGTTCTTGCGTCAAAGGATTTTCTGTTTTCAACTTTACATTAAGCTGCTTTCCATTACAAACTGTTACTTCCCCACCCCGTCATTATTTCCCTGTTCTCTTCTTGCTTATTCGTTTCTTTCCCGTGTCTTGTGTAAGGAGTTCCAGCTGTTGGGCTTTGCCTCCTGGTTTATTTCATGGTTTGTAGTTCTTGTCGTTTGCTTTATGTACGTACATTGATGCTTTGGTTTCGCCTCACAATTGTTGAGTGTCAAAGCTACGAAGTCTGAAACACTGAAGTCAGCTCTATACACCTGCAGCAAAAACGTCGTGTGGGTATTCTCGACATTTCTCTTCCGAGCTGATCGTGTACCCCCTTCAAGTCGATCATACCCCTGGGGGTACGCGTACAACAGTATAAGAACCACTAGTGTAGAGGGTTTCTACCAAACATCTCGGATGTTTTTAAAAAATCATAACAAATAAGCGAGATGAAGTGTAGTGTTTTTCAAGCAACTTTAAAAGTAACTCTAAAAGTTAGATTGATATATGAATACGGGAAATTTTAATCAAAGACACTGATAAGTCTAAGAGCTTTCACACTCCCTTGAAGAAAATGGCGATTTCTTAAAAAGAGAATTGTTTTCTGATGAAGCAACTTTCCCATTAGTGGTACAAATAACCGTTTTTATTGTCGATTTTTGGGTGGTTAAACAACTGCACAAGATCATTTAATAGCAGCGCGACTCTCCAAAAGTGAATGTAATCCTCAGAAAAATATTTGGACCAAAAAGGGATGAGGAGACAGGTGAGTGGAGAAGTATACATAATTTAGAACTGCGCAATTTAAATTCATGCTCAGATATTATTAGAATAATTAAATCAATAAGACTTAGGTTGGCAGGCCATGTGGCACGAATGGGAGAAGAAAGAAGAGTTTACAGGATTCTTGTTGGGGAACCTGATGGTAAGAGACCTGTAGGAAGGCCAAGACGAAGATGGAGGGATAACGTTCAGATGGACCTAAAGTAAATCGGTAAGGATGGAGAAGATTGGATTGATCTTGCCCAGGGTAGGGACAGATGGAAGGTTTGTGTTGCTGCAGCCATAAACCTTCGCGTTTACGAAAGCTAGCGAGTTAGTTTGGTGTGGATAGGTGCATGACTGTTGTCGGACCTTTCATTTTCATCATGCGGTTAGTCTCCCCGATGGCGCAGTGGTAGCGTCATCGCCTTGTAATCAAGGGGTCTCGGGTTCGATACCCAGTGGAGGCACATAGTGGTTCGGATCCCACTTTAAACTGTAGGTCCAGTCTCGATTAGCCTTATTGTGCATAAAGTGGACATCATCATGTGACATGTGTTTCTACAGTTGGACGGCACAAGCTGGATTGTCTTTCCCAACAGGACGACGCTCCACCCCACTACAATGTGATCTCACTCGTGCAGCGTTAGACTTGCGAATTCCTATAGAGCGACCACAAACAAAAGAACCTTCGGCCAAAAGCCTTCGCGCATCTTCCCCTCCACCCGTTCAACTCGGGCCATAAGGAAGTCTGCACCGATCTACGATGCTCACGACATGCGATTCATTAAAAATATTATTAATATAAAATAAATATGTATGGTCTTATCGTCCCCCTAAAAAATAAAGTACTTTCACTTTAAAGTAAAATTATGTAATATCTAATTAGAGACAGTTAATTCCTCGTCCAACCATTCATGATAGTTCCTGCGCAGGTTCTTTTGCCTGTGGTCCTACGGTAGCAGGTCGATTAAAAGAGGGCCGATTCCATGGCCACCACGAACTCCTGATATAACACCTCTTGATATTTTTACGTGGAGACATGTTAAGAACTTAGTGTTGCCTGAAAAAGTCGTGACCTTCGTCGTCTATAAGAAAGGAAAATCGAAGAGACTGACATTTTTTTCTTCCATGCGAAAAAAAACTACCGAGTATGCTTTTTTGGTAAGTTGGTAACTTGATTTTTTCTTGTTTCTCCTGTGCCAAATGGCGTTTGAAACCCCGCTTATTTTGTAGACACCCAGTACTCCATTCTGGACATGTCGACGTGCCTTTTCCACCTTGTATCCTTAATTCAACCATAGTTATCCTTATTTCATCACGGCTCAGGCTAGGCCATCTACAGTTAGAAATTGCGTTAATATTTACAATATGCTATTGTTAAAAATTTAACAGTCTACCTGTTAATCTAAAAAAAGAGAAACGCAAGCCTTATTTTCATTTGAAATTTAATATTTTACCACACCATTAAGCCTTGTTTCCATGATATGAAAAACTCAATATGCTGACCAAGACAGAAATTTATTTTATTATAAAACATAAACTAAACGTAATGTTTCAACCTTCTAGCAAGGTCTTCTTCAGACTCTGCACCAAGTACACTTGTACTTAAAATTATATATATATATATATATATATATATATATATATATATATATATATATATATATATATATATATATATATAAATTTAATAAAATAAATTTCTGCCTTGGTCAGCATATTGAGTTTTTTAATATTTTACCGTGCAAAAATATGGTTATAAATTTTATTTGGGTGCAGCATAAATCTATTTTAAAAAGGGAACCATTAAAATTATATTAATAATGAAATGGCTGTTGATACTTTACATTTTTTACGATAGTTGGATAGCAGTGGAATTTGAAGGCCCTACATTTGATACGATAGTTGGATAGCAGTGGAATTTGAAGGCCCTACATTTGACAGTGGAATGCACATGTATTACTCGGTAAATTGTCCATGATTGTTGTCATGAATTTTTCTCTCGCATCCTGCGTGTTTTTAGGAACAGATTTTCACGTATGCTAGTGCAGAGCTTGTCATCAGCTTGTTTGGTCTTTTGTTTCAATTCTTGAAGCTCTCAGGTTCCATTACAGCACCATTACACTGTTTCCATTCTTCACTGTTCTTGTCCATCTTCTTTATTTCTTGGAATGTCTTCCATCTTCTTCTTCCCTATTTCTTCCACCATGTCCTCGTACGACTTTCTTGGTCTGTCCCTGGGCCTTCTTCCTTCTGGTCTAGCCTCCAACAACTGCTTGGGTTTCCTTTACTGCTCCATCCTGGTTAAGGTGACCAAACAATTTCGTTTTTCTTTTAATGAGTTGGTTCACAATTGATGTTTGCTTCAGCCCTTCCTTTATCCTTTGATTTCTTTGTCTCTTCTTGTTTTTCCCCACTATCTTTCGGTAGCATTTCATTTCTACTGTTCTTACCTTACTAAGTTCCTTTCGTTGGCCAGCTCTCACTTCCATACAATGGTATTGGTTCTCAGTGGCGTAGCATGGGCATTTCGGGTGGGTACGCCAAGTCCGAAGGAAGGTTCGGCTATTTTTTGCTTTATAATTTACTTATGGTATTAGTCGCCACAGGTATTGTTTATTTGCCTGAAGTCAGCTGGGTTTTCAATAAAACATCATCTATGCATGTTTTAGCTAGAAAATGAGATGCCTCACTATGCCACAAATGTTTTGAACTCTGGTGTTTTATACTTTTCGGTATGACGCCAGTCATTAGAAAACCTACCTGAATCACAAGCGCCTCTGAACAACAGTAGACGTCATTGTTGTGGATGATCCAACTACTGATTGATTCGGTTTATTTTACTTCGCTTTTCTACCACTTTTGGTTAATCGCGAATATGAATATGAATGATGATATTGATGAAGTTCATGAAAAGACACTCATAAAGAACACCCGTTCTAAGGCCGGGATTCGAACCAGAGACCTCTGTCGTCTTGGCGCGCTGTGCAAAACACACTGACACGGGAGTGGGTGGATGATCCAACTATCGTACACTCAACTGACGTAACAGTGCCGATTAGTAATTCAGACCACTGTTTATTGCATCTTGGAATGGTGATAAACATTTTAAAATAATTTTGTCCACAGACCATTCGATGTTAAGAGTTTTCAAATGAATGCTAAATATTTCCATTGACACAATATTAAGCAGTTACATACTAACGAAAAATAATAATAATAATAAAATAAAAAAATAGTTTTGCGGGTTAAGTGGTAAAGCAGGCACAGGCTGAACTTCTACAACGAGGACTTCACCTACTTATTTGACAAAAACTGTGTTGATCTTTTAGTTTTTAATACACATCGCTGTTCGTGCGTTAAATTATACAATGCAATGGTCATTAAGAAATGGTATATTTGAGTTTGGTAAAGTTACGTCAGTCAATATTGCGTATTGTAGCATCACATAGCACGAGTGGCACGAGCGCGAAGAACCGGGTAGGAATTGTACCGCTGTCTTCTGCTTCAGAAGGCAGGAAGGGTCACATGAACCAATCACGTAGCCCATACGCTGGCGTACGAGAGAGCATTTGCGCGCGTGCTGTAGAGATCCAAGCCTGTCCAAGATTTCCCTCCAGGAAGACAGCAAGGAATATAGATAGAGTTCTTTACGCCGAACCTGCCCAGCGTCCAGGCAGGAAAGGCATTGAAAAAAATGCTGGAACGAGTGTTGTTAGTGGAGCGTTGCAAGCGGATCGCGAAAAATAGCTATTATAATGCCATGAAGGTCAAACATATATGAAATTAGTCAAGATTTACTTTATATTTACAGCATTTACGTATTTTTGAAATTTTAAATCAGGGGACGCCGGGCGTATGGGCGTACTATAACGCTACGCCACTGTTGGTTCTATTACTGATTTATATATTTGTAGTCTGGCTCTCGTTTCTACTTCTCGTTTTGCAAATATTGTCTGGTTCAATTAATAAAATGCATTATTTGCTTTTCAGGCACGATTTGAGACTTCTGGCTCTATTTTTCTATTTTCATAAAGTATTGTTCCGAGGTATTCATAGTCTCGGACCTGCTCGAGTTGTTTTCCATTACAGTTTATGTTTAAGTTTCCTACTTCATCTTCTGTTCTGCTCATCTTCATTACTTTGCGCTTACTTTAATTAACCACCGTTCCATATAAGACAGGGAATAAGTATGTTGCTGGACAATCCGCTTCGTAATACTTGTTCATCCTGTACCATCATGCATCGTCTTCGGACGATCTATTTTCAACGGCTTTTTCTTGCGATATGGGCGTCTGAGGTATCTTCATATGATACTGTTATTCACTCGATTCTTAACATTCTCCAGTATCACCACGTTTCGAAGGATTCCAGTCTATTCCTTTCCGCTTCAGGCTCTGTTCATGTTTCGCATCCATATGGTAAGGACCTCGACTTTTCGGATATTTTTATTTCTTCAAAATTGATATTTTCCCAAAAACTCGCGTTTATATTTTAGCACACCTTTCGTCCAAATATACAAAAACTTAAAGCTTTATTGTGCTTTAAAACAAATATTATAATTGTAATGTACAAGTCACATGGCGTATACATGTTCGTGACAGTTTCATACGCTGGAAACTATTTTTGGGAGGTTACTTTCCATTTATTTGTCGCGCCACACATACCGATGTTACGGTTCTGGAGTGTCCGTAGGTGTGCACTCGATCTCCGCCAGAACCATGCAGTTTTCTCGGTGATTCAAATCGTTCCGATATTATGTGACAAACCGTTGGAACATTCATTTATATATGGTAGCTGTCGGAATTATTCCATGTATAGGACGCATTATATTCTTTTGTTATAAGATTTGGGGAAAAGTGGGCGTTTTAAATATGATACAATTTATTTTTTAAGCCTAAAACACAAGAATGTTTGATTTTTCGCGGTCTTTTTTTGTTTTTAAGCAAAAAAATTACTTCGGAATTCGCGAGAAAGTCACGATTATTATTTATTTTCTTGCAAACAATTAACATTTTTCAGGTATTATCGCGTTTGCGAAAAATCAAGGCCCGAGAAATTTATGGGACCTATCACAACGAAGTGACAAGCAACACCAGACATACTGTATATAGCTTGGGAACGAACCGATTAACAGCAACGCTACACACCGTAATACGTTGCGCAAGCCTTAACTCGATTTGAGACATGCCATACGCTGTTTCTTCCGGCAGGAGCTCTTTTTTGCCTGTGCTGCCATCTCTTGGCTACATAATTAAATCCCATTAAGGTCAACATATATTTAAAATTCTACGTGAACAACAACATGAAGGTTTAATTCCACATTTCCCATCTTTCTTCCTGGTAAAAAATGTCCGGTGGCAAACAGTCTGACAGGTCCATATCAGTTGCGGTGGTATCAAACAGACAACTTGAGTTATCTGAGTTGGTCAAATATATCGATCGGTGAGAAGCTCACAAAGTAAACAGATAACATTATACATCAGTGTCACCGGTAGCTGTGTTTACTAATCGCTGCTTCGCGTTTTCCTGTTACGCCATCGTTTTTCCTGCACAAAAAGAAGGATGGGGGGGGGGGGTGAGGGGCTAGGCTGTACAATCTGCGTAAAAAATCTATTGCCGCTGAAATGTAAACCACCTCAATATTTAATAGGGTGAGAATTATGGGGGAGCCCTCACTACATCCTTGTCTAGTGCCTGCTTATACTCATGGTTAATAGAATTATCTTTCTTTCTTCCACTACTTTCGTTCCTTCTTCTGCTATCTATATTTATTTGTATCTGTTTTTCTTAATTCTTCCTTCTCCCCTTTCTCGCCCTATTCTGTCTTTTTCTATAGTTCTTCATATCACTATCTTCTGTTTGCTTCTATCTTTCTCTTTATCATCATTTCTCTTTCTTTCCTGCCCTATTTTCTTCTAATTTTCTCATCCTATCTTACTTTCTCCGCCTATTCTCTCTTTTGCTTTCTTCTCTCCCTATCTTCTCTCGTTTCATTCTCTGTCACTTTCTCGCCCTCTTCTCCATTATTACTTCATCTCTGTTATCGTTTGTTCTGTCCTATTTTCCCTTTTTCTTCCTTTATCTTCTTCTGTTTCTTTATCTGCCCCTTTCTAGCCCTATTTTATCTTATTCTATCTTTCTTCCTCTCTCGCTACCTTCTGTTTTCTCTCTCTTATTTCTTTGTCCCTATCTTCTTTGCTTTCATTCTCTCTCTCTCCCATTCTTGCTCTTTCTATCTATTCCTCTATCGCTACATTCTGATTCATTCTTTCTTGCCCTATTCTCTATCTTTTCCTTTTCGTCTCCCTATCCTCTTCTGCATTTTGTCTCTCTCCCTCTCCTCTTCTTCCTCTCCCTATAGTTCCCCCTTTCTGTAGCTCTTTCCTATCGGTGTCTGTATCTTTATTTCCATTTCAATCTTTCTCCTCATCTCATTTGCTAGTTGTAAATTGTCGACGTAATTTAATAAAGCGTATTTTAAACTGTATACTGATTTTAGTTCTATTTTATTTTAGTAGTTTCACATCCTACTTAGTAGTTTCAAGGCATCTCTTAATACTTTCAAAGACTATTTTAACAACTTTAGAAGCTATTTGTGCAGTTGTAGAGCCCATTTAGTAATTTTAAGGCCAGCATTGAGTTTTAGAACCTATTTATGTCGTTTAGGAATCTTTTTAAAGTTCAGAGCTTATTTAGTAGTTTATAGCAGGTTTGTGTAGTTTTAGAAGACATTTATTCAGTTTTAAGGTCTATTTTAGCAGTTTTATTGCATATTCTAGGCACTTAAATGTGTGATTCAAAGGGCCTATTAAATCGAGCAGACTGAAAAACGCCGTAATTCACAAAACGCACATAGAGACATTTGTTGCACCTTCATACGTGACTCCTCTCCCCACATGCTATAAACGCTGGAAGGCAATTTGCAGTGCAGTATAGATCGCGATTGCATCTCAGAATGTAGGTCAATTGTCAGAGCTTCAGAAACCGGTCGGCCAATCCTGTTTTTCCGCCGGGCCGTGACCTCTGCCGACAAGAGCACCTCCCCCTTGCCCCTCGCCACACACTTATCTCCGACCACGTGTGTTGGTCGCAAAGGAACAGGTGGACAAGTTCTGCCAGTACCATAACTTGCAAATGGAGGCGCATGCGTCTGTGAATAAAAATAAATGAATGAGGATCAGGATGTCAATCTGCATCCTTAACAAGCACAGATGTCCTTCTAAAGAAGACTCAAGAAGATCTTTGCCAGCCACCGTGGCGGAGTGGTTAACACATCGCGCTACGAAGCCAGGGGTCCCGGGTTCGAATCCCGGCATGTGCATGGATCTTTGCGAGTGTCCATCAATTCCATCATATCATCACTAAACTTCGGATTTTTAGGTTCTAAAAAAGTGTGCTTTCAGGTTCCTAAAATAGGCTCTAAAATCCCAAAATAGGTTCGAAAAACTTTAAAATAGATTCTAAAAATCCTAAAATAGGTCCTAAAAATCTAAAGTTAGCCTCGAAAATTTTTGAAGTAGGTTCAAAAAAACTTAAAATAATTCAAAATTCCTGAAAAATGTTGATTAGATATAGACACAGGCAATGAAAATGGGACATAACATAATGTTATGTGTGTTGCCTAACCCTACGGTGATGGTAGAACTTACCATTGGAAATTTGCTATTAACATCCACTCTTCGCCTTATAGTTAGACAATCGTTTTTCATGTTATTCACAGTCAAACTCCGCAACTCTGCAAGGATCATCTTACATGCTGAACATAATCTTTCAACAAAATAGTCAGTGGTGCAAACTTCAATGCTGAAATGTTAGTTTGCAATGCTTGAAGGCCACAAAGCACCCAAGTGACGTGAAAGTGAGCAAGACCACACAGATAAGTAGAATGCACTTTGGATTGTACAGGTAACAGTGGCACCAGACATTTTGCTTTGTTTAGAGCTTTGAAAAATCGCCATGGACTTGGAGGAAGGGAAATCGACAGAGAGTACGTTTCAAACGTGTTCGTCATTGAATTTTTTCATGACCAAACAAAGCAAATGCCTCTGTGTGACATAAAAATCCTGTAAAACGTTTACAAATATATAAAAACCTTCAAAAAGGCTTGATTAAGGCGCATAAATCTAAAATAGGTTCTAACAAGCAAAATAGGTTGTTTTAGGAACTATAAAACTTCATCAGTTGTTGTGTTTTTTAACGAAACGCTGACATAACTTACTATTTCTTACATACCTGTAAAGGAAAAAATAGGTTTAAATCCTAAAATCTGAGGTCTATTCATCACTCATCCCCATCTTCGCAAATTAGCCAAAAGTGGCACAAAAGCGAAGTAAAATAAAGCCAGTAAATAAATCAATAAATCAAGAAGACACCTCCGTGGGTGTCCTAAGTTCTGAAAAATGTTGATTCCTCATGTATCATTCTTGCTTGTTTTTAAACGCAAGGGAGAGTGAAATGAAAGCCTTAATTTGTTTTTGTTTCTTATCTATTAATAATAGATTTCTGTATGCAAGGTAGCACAAATTTGCTGCATTTTAGCACAGACTTATTGCTGATATTTTCAACTTTGCGTTAGTGCCTGTGTACCTTAAGAAGAATAAGTCTTTGGGGTCCACGGATTTTGATGGCATGTCATCTCTTATATCGTACGCATTGCCCTTAAGTATAAGATCCTGAATACAAACCTCTGGTTATAAAAGTGTGAATTTTATTGTGCATTTTTCGTCATATTTTCTATTTGTTAAGTTTTAGGTCATTTTTTGCGTTGTACGTATTTTTCTGGTCTTTTTGTGCGTAATTGCAAAAAAAGTCATGTAATTGCATTACATTTTAATCACTTATTTTTAGCCAGGAACTGACATAATCGGTAACAATGAAAATAAGAATTTATCGCCACGCGATTGTAGGAACAAAGCAACATGCCGCTATAATTCTGCATAACGTAGAGGCACATACTTTTGGTTAATACAAAAGCTAAATTTCGGTACAAAAACTGAGTCAATTTCGAGTTCAAAAGCGATAAATAAAATAAAATTTCGTGGTTATAGCGGTGAGAAAGCGGTATATAAAAAAATGTGAATATAATCCAAAATTTGATTTAGAAACTGCACTTACTACACAAAATAAACATATTCCTTCTAATAGCACATTTATAAATATGAAGTTTATTCCTGTATAAAGGGGCCCATTTTTGCTTCTCAAATATTTACAGCAGAATTAACCAATTTTCTATGAATTGCATAACTCACAGGACAATTATATCTTCAGAAAGTGTCACGTCGGTAAATAAACTCTAAATTTAGTGTTTAAGAATATTTCGCATTTTGCAGTTCATTTCGCATTATTTCGTGACAAAACAGAGTAGGAAAATGCACCTCACACCTGTCAGAAACATGAAAAATTAACATTTCCATGTGTTATTCTACATTTCGTGTTTTCGTCAAAAACGAAATATGCATGCATCTATGCATAAAGTAAGATTATAACTTGACAAGTTTAAAAACAAGACGCTGCAATCCATTGTTTGCGCACCTCGCATCACATTTCCCCACCCCATTGTCTGCGGCGACGTTCGTTCGCAGTGTTGCAAACCTGGAGGGAGAGCAATCGTCTGAGAATTTTCAACGAAATTTGAATGTGAAAGGCATGAATTAGTATCCCCTCACCTACGCTACCTATTGATTACGCTAAATTCTAAGTACATTTTGATATTTTCCCTTTAAACCTTAAATGAATTAAATTATATTAGGGATATTTCTTACCAGCATAAGAAATGTTTGAAATAAAACGATAGAAAAATGAAAAATATATAAACGATAGAACTGAGCTCACCTTCTAAATGTTTTCCAGTTCTCCTTCTTCAGTTTCACTCTCCCACTCATCCGAGTCTGTGTCTACCGATGAATCTGTGTCCGTGTCTGTGTCTACCGATGAATCTGTGTCCGTGTCTGTGTCTACCGATGAATCTGTGTCCGTGTCTGAATCGGCTTCACCAAGTCTAATTATCAGTTCATCTACACGCTCGTCCATAAGTCCATCTCTTTCGAAGTAAGAATCTTCAATTTTTTTCACGCGTTCACAACATTTAATCAATTTCTGTACAGAATATTGCCTAAATAATTTTCCCAGCAATTCTTTCTTTGCGTCCAGTGAATCCGAAATGAATTCCTTTGCCTTACCCTTGATTTCCCCCCACACAAGTTCAATGGGATTTAAGTCTGCGTGGTAAGGCGGAAGTCGTATTATGGTGTGCCCCGCGTTTCTAAATTTCGTGTCAATCGCATACTGTTTCACATAAGGTACACTTTGAATTTTTAAGTACAATTTCCTTTTGTTTACTGTTCACAATGCTTTCACTCTATTCTCCGCATCGATTTCAGTTTCGTTTGCAGGTTTGTCTGTCGCTGAGACCCATTGTACCATGAAAATCGTCATATTTGTTTTAGCTTAATTTTGCTGAGTTGGCACCACTGGTACTCTCAACGCCAGACCAGTGAGTAGAAGAGTGGTGGGGAGGATGACGTAATACGAAGTGCTCCGCAGCGATCTGCGCATATCGGGACTTAACTTGTCAGGCTATAGTACAGATTTTGTACCTAAAATTCTCATACACCTTGTAATTTCGGTTCTAACGTGACAGAAGTAAGAACTGGTACTAACTGTCATGCTCTGAAATAAAAATAAAATTTTAAAGTCATTTTATTGATATTTTTAGTTCATCACAATCCGGGTCCTGCTTATGAGCCACTGAGAAGGCCTTTCCACCCATCTGCCTGCGAACTGAGGCCATTGTCGAGCTTTCCCCTCAACTGGTAAACTTGCTGGTGTGTTAAGCATGCAGAGATATTAAATTTTCATTTGCCGAAAAATATCTGTAAGTTTTAGGCCGACACTAAAGACAGCGGGCAAGAAACCACTCTTCTTCACTGACGTAAGTGTGTAGAGAAGGCGCCATTTTTAAAATTACAAAAATGACGTTTTGAAGCTTACTTTGATTAGTATTGAGGCCTTGAGGTCTTTTTGCAAATAACAGTTGATACCTCGTGTAAATTTGAGCTGATACAGTCTGCCCTACAATTTTAATTGGACTTTTAAGGTTTTCATTTGACTCATCATTTCATGGGCGTCGCCAAATATTTGTGTGGGGGCAGGGGTGATAAAACCAATGATATAAAATTGAATAGTTCAAATAATAACAATAATTGCAACAAAAATATTAACTTGCTAATTTATTTTTATATTTTGTTATTTAGTGTTGATTTTCTACCACTGTTGGCTAATCGTGACGATGATGAGTGATGTGATGAACGCGTTCGGCCACAGAGTCAACCATCGTCGCCTTGAAATTAAGAGGTCTCGGGTTTGATACCCCGTGGAGCTACATTGCAGAGGCTCGGATCACACTTTAATCTGTAAGTCCAGTCAGATTGGCCTATTTCTGGGTAAAGTGTACTTAAAACTCAAGCAGTTATTATTATTATATCCTACGGCAGACTATCCTATTTGGTTAACTAAATTAAGTGATCATCCGGGACAAATGTTTCGTTTTTATTTTACAGCTTCATGGTGCCGTAGTGATTATGTCGTCGCCTTGTAGTTAAAAAGTACCGGGTTCGATACTCGGTGGAGGTACATAGTGGTTAGGGTTCCTCTTTAAACTGTATTTCCAGTCCTCCCTGCTAAATGTGGACTTAAATACGAGGGTTGGGGAGTAAGTCATGGCAACCCACTAATAATTCGACAATCGAAGGATGTATTAAAAATTTGTTATATACGAAGGTCACTATTTATATTTTGAGCCTTGGCAACACTGATTGAAGTTAGGCGCGATTTGACGTTTGCACGGAATCGTCTGGCATTATTGACCATAACGTACTTCAAACGTTTTGTCAATAGCTTCATTTGTGTTGTTTATGTTGCCTTGGAGATTGCGCGACAACAATAAAATGGAATTAACTCGTGAACATTTTCGTGCGATGATTTTTTTACGATTTTCGACGTGGATTATCAAGACAAGAGTGCATCGATCAACTTACTTCCACATTTGGCGATGAAGCCCCATCCTTTGCCACTGTGAAACGCTGGTATAACGAATTTGATCGTGGCCGCCATTCGCTCACCGACGAGATTCGCGAAGGTCGTCCAAAATCAGTTGTTGTTCAAGAAAACATTGATGCTGTGCAAAACCTAATACTGCAAGATCGTCATGTGACATACTGTGAGATTGTGGCAACCATAGGCATTAGTTCCACGAGCATATATAAAATATTACATGATCATTTAGCTGTGAGAAAGGTATGTTCTCGTTGGATCCCACACAATTTGACAAAAACTCAAAAAGACGCTCGCGTCAATTGGTGCAAACAAATGCTCAACATGGAAGAGTTCCTGCAGCGACATCTACGACGTGCCGTTAGGGAGAAGCGTCCAGATCTACTGCATAATGCAATCATACTCCACGATAATGCAAGGCCACATAAGGCAGCTTGTGTACGGGACCTACTGCACAGCGTGCTGTGGACAATGCGGGAGATTATTTCGAAGGTTTGTCCTAATCAGACAAGTTTTTGCAACATGTGCATATGCGTATGTTACAGGGTCAGACAAGTCTTTGTAACTTGTACATTTATACATGTGTATGTCACAGAGTTGCTTGGGTTTTCTTTCATGATTCCTACCAACAAAATATCCATAATGGATACTCTTTCAGTTGTATATAACAAATGTTTAATACATCCTTCGATTGTTGAATTATTACTGGGTTGCCATGACTTACTCCCCAACCCTCGTAAATAAAACACTTTGGGTTTTATTGTATCTTGCAATTCAGACCATTAATGCATTGTTTTAATTTTTGTTAACTTTTGCACAGATCGTTCTAAGAAAATCTCTAAAATTTAGGGGGGAATTAGTATTAAGTTTACGTTGTGTGGGTTCTCAAATCAAATTCTCATTTTTTGGGATTTTGAAACTTCGTCAAACCGTGGTACAATGTCAAATCATGAAGATCTAACGTGTTCTTTTGGTTATTATGTTGGAAAACTAATTAACTAAACTTTTATTTCTGATATGTACGTGTATACTATTGAAACAATAAGCTTCATGATTTTTTTCGTTACTAATTCTGAACCAATTTTCGTGGGGAGTCGACTGACCGTTCGATCCCTTTTCTCATCGCGACAATCACCCTTCGTATGTTTTATGTTGAATCTTTCTCCCACTCAAGTTCACTGCTTATCCCTCTTTTATATTTTTTATTGGCAGGTATATAATTACTTAACACCTACATAATGATATCGAAATAACAGTAATTCCTTAGCTATTTTTTTATTCAAAGGGTGAGGGACCCCCGAAGAAAGCCTGCCTCCACCCGCATAATTTTGATGGTATGCGCTTATTGTCCTGGTGCCTAAGAATATACCAGGATGTCCATCACATGCACTTTGGTGTTTCTTTCACGACATACAAAAATGCACCAAAATGGATCAAATGTGAATGTGATTCTTCGCAGAAGCCATACAACACACTTTAGTGCATCAACCGATGCATTCTGGTGCATCAATCGATATGATGCATTTAATTTTCTTAAGGTAACATCTAACAGTGTAGCTATTCATTAGCTCTTGTGTATCCGTTTAAGTAGTTACATTGCAACTCCAGAGTAGAGAATCTCAGCCAACATTCTTCTCCAATTCGTTTTTGTCACGAAAAGTGTTACAGTAAATGCTTCTTACAATCGCATGTGTTGCTTTGTGATAAAAATTGAATTATTGTATAATGTACTTAGGAATGCTGTAATTATTGTCGTTAGAAAGTGTTATGGAGAAACTTGTCGCGAATTGTTTGTTTTCCGTCACGCACGTATAAAAAGAAAATGAAACATATTTGCAATTAAAATTAACACAAATTTCACTTTGTTGACGAGAGTGAAGTTTGTTTTAAGTCTGCTTTATGAACATATAGGCTAAACTTGAATGCGCCTACAGTTTAAAGTGAGATCCAAACTACTATAGATGCCTCCACCGGGTATCGCTACGCCATCGGGAAGCCCAAAGTTGAAGTTTGTCTCGTTTCAGAAGGCATGTAGGGGATGGATGAAGGGGTTAGGAGTCCAGAAATTCATCATTTATGTAATAGTAGACGTGGTGTAATCATCACCACGCTCAGGCCACCTCCAGATACGCACTAATGGAAGGGTGGTGTGGAGTTAGTAAGCACATTTAGGACAGGAATGGAGATACAGGGGTTAGCGAACATGTAGACATGCTTTCGTTGATGCGTCAACACCCTGATTGGTTAGGTTATGTATATGATTTCTAACACCCGATATCGGCCCACCTACCTTAAATGCGTTTGCTACCCCCACGAAAAATGTCGTGTTCTTTATCTCCACTGTTGCATGATCTCCAGACCCACTTAAGTAGACCAGAATATCACTGTTTCATTATCGACATCCGATACGGAGTTCATATCACAGCACGCTACACGTTACGACGCCAGGTGTCCCGGGTTCGAATCCCGATCTGGGCGTGAGTGTTCTTTCACCAAAATCATAATATTATCCTCATCTTCGCAATTAGCCAAAAGTAGCTGAAAATCGAAGTAAAATAAACGAAACCAATCAGTCGTTTTCTTTTTAATATAGGTTTGCACTGTTCGTGTGGCAATTCTTCATTCTTAGGTTACACGGTATTACACACATTTTAAAATCCACGTATGACTCCGCAGCCTAAATACGCATCTGAACTGGCCAATGGCATGAGGAAATAAATAGCAGACCTTTGTGTCGCGCTTGGATACGACAGGTGGCGCCGCCGCACTTTCCTCTGTGCAGGATTGCCATTTCTTATTGTTCTAGTTACCGTGGTTCACCTTGTATATTATTTTCAATGTTTTAATGGTAGTTTCTACATTTATAACTTTTTGTGGACGCATTAGGAGGTGCCCAGGCACCCCTGGCACCCCCCGTGCGAAAGCTTATGGAAGGTAAGCTGAAACTAAAATAAGTGGCGCATTAATATCTTGAAGGCTTTTATACTTTGCTATTGGTGAATTTACGACCGTAGCACACCTCTTTGCAGAGCAGCCACATAAAAGCACCTTTGTGGACATCCAGCTACAAACGAAATGACAATAAAAAGAACACAAACGAAA
Source organism: Lepisma saccharinum (assembly GCF_977018435.1). Classification (NCBI taxonomy): domain Eukaryota; kingdom Metazoa; phylum Arthropoda; class Insecta; order Zygentoma; family Lepismatidae; genus Lepisma; species Lepisma saccharinum. Next base: position 11,101,524 of record NC_139231.1, on the reverse strand, counting down.
AAGATATCTTCATTGTTCTTTCAACAACAACAAAAAAAACCTTGTGTGCTTGCCCTGCCAACTGACAATGATTCTTTTTTGTTTGTTTTCCTCTTTTCCCCCGTTCTCGTTGTAACCCGCCAGTGAGATGTGACGTCCGCAGTGTCCCCTCCCATCTGGAACTCTTGCGTGGATGGACGGCCGCCAGCCTCGTCAGGAAACAGCAGGGGTTATCGAAATAAACTGCAACGTGTGGAGCTCTTCGATTGTTCTAGTCCACGGAAATTCCACTTTTATTGTTCTCCACAATTTGACGAGGTTTTTCACCGGCGTCCAGTGTATTTGCAGACGACCTTTTAAAAAACTAACACCTGCTATTTCGGATTCGCTGTTTCCAAGAACTGTGAATTTTGCTGAAGGTTCGGTGGAGGTTTTAGCGCCACCTGCAATTTCAAACATGAATAGTTCCTCACAATTTTAATAAAAGAATCTCTTCCGTGACCGCGTCCTGTGTTTTGCAAAGTTTTATTGCAGTTGGTTAAAGCACGTATCTAGAAATATATTTCGGGGGGGGGGGGGTCAGAACATAATAATATAAATGTTTAAATTAACGCGTTAATATAATTTATAGGTGTATACATAATAAGCAAAGTAGTGGGATTTGTGGTATTATAAACCCAAGAAAGGAAGAGCTCCTCTCAAGCAGATTTGCTTACACTTAAAACAAGCTCAACATGAGCATATGAGCTTTTTGCTCAAGTGTGGAACCCCCTCTAATCCAAGATTTTTGTAAAAAAGCCCTCATGGATTCCATGAGAAAGGAAGAGCCCCCTCAGATTGATGTGCCTATACTTACAAAAGGCACTTCTGTGAGATTGTTGTCCATAATCCTGTCAAAAATATGCCCCTCTTGATATTTTTTTTGGCCACACTTAAAACAAGGCCAAGCTGCTCATAAGAGCCACACACCCATACCCACCCATATTTACTTCCGGTCTATTTTTGGCTATTTCTACCTATTTCTGCCCACTTCCGGTCTATTTCCGGTCTATTTTTGGCATTTCTACCCATTTTTGCCCACTTCCGGTTTACTTCCGGTCCACTTCCGGTTTGACTACTTCCGGTCCACTTGTGGCCAAGTTGTGGCCTATTCCTGGTTTATTTATATTGCATCATGCTGTGCAACATCCAATAAATTATTAGATACGTGTTGTTTTCTGATTGGTTGCTTATGACATAATGTGATTATGTGTTTTATTCTGATTGGCCTATTGTTTCAGATGTGTTGTTTTCTGATTGGTTGCTTATGACATAATTTGATGATGTGTTATATTCTGATTGGCTTATTGTTTCAATGCGGTCCGTGCTTAGGGTATATAAAGAGATTTTGCATTGCATATCAGCCAGTATTGTAAGAGGTGTTGAAGAGAAAGGTTGTGTTGTTGCACTGCTGAACCCAACTGATATTTTTATCCAGCATAGAGATTTGATTTGAACCCCAAGAAATTGTATATAAATACCAAAGCCAAAAATATTAGCACACATATATACATACACATACACACACACACACACACAAAGCACAGTGCTGAACCCAACTGATCCAGCATAGAGTTTTGAATTGAAGCCCAGGAAATATATATAATAAACCAACAACAAAAATGCCGAATCAAAAATATTGCAATCAGTGCAATAAAAATATATTTAGCTCTAATTGGGCCAGACACCAAAAGATTTGTGACCCAGACAAATACAGAACTCCCACAAAAATTTGCCCCAAATGCAATAGAAAATATAACATGCAATACTTCACATATACACATAAAGGCACTTGTTCTGTACAGTCATCAATATTGCCCCCACAACCATCCACATCTGGTCTGAAAAGGAAGCATGAAGCACCTGTTAATGCTGGACCTGCAAAGCAGCCACGCTATGAACCACTCATCCATAGCACTTTTAATGCCCAACTTAGGGATTATCGGTTTGTATCAGAGCCAAGATGTGGCATTAACAATTTTTTGAACAGTGTAAATCCTGATCTGCAGGCAATTCTAAATGCACAAAATGGCTCTTATAAGCTGTCCCTCAAATTGTATACTCAATATAAGAAACCAAATGGCACAAAATTTACACAGCCCCACATAACAGCAACTGTACCGGTATATTCAAATGCAAATTCAGACACAATAATAAGCAGTTTAATAGATCAATTGAACATTAAACACTCTGAATTTGCGGCAAAAGAGTCTGGATGGAGCCTATGCGGCTCTCCACACAAGTTATATGTTAATATTTCTGAATTCACTCCATTACAAGGATCTACATATCTGCCATTACCTGATAATATTAAAAACAGAAGAGCCGTGGTTAATATAGAAAATACCGACCAGAAATGCTTTTTGTGGTGTATATTAGCTGCTTTGTATCCAGTTTCAAGAAATCCTCAGAGAATAAGTTATTACAAACAACATGAACATGATTTTGACGATGCAATGGAGGGTTTAGAATATCCAATATCTGTTCAGAATATTGATAAATTTGAAAAAAAGGCCAGGCATATCAATGGAAAACAATTATCTATTAATGTATTTATTTGCTCCACTGGCAATTGCCCGATAGAACCTCTCAGAATCAGTATATTTGATGATGAATCTGCTATTCCGATTGATCTGCTCTTAATTGAAGGGGATGGCACATATCATTACACTCTGATACATAATCTTGAAGCTTTAGTGAGAAAGCAAATAGACAAATCCAATACAATATTCAAGTTGTGCAGAAGATGTTTATGTGTATTTGATGGTAGAAAAACGGTGAAGGGGGTTCCTGAAGAGAATGCAGAAATTGCAAAAAACAAGTTAATTGAGCATCTGAAATATTGTGGCAATTATAAACCTGTTCATATGGTGATGCCCAATCCAAGTGAGAATTGCAAATTCAAAAAGTTTGAAGCCTTGTTGGAACACCCAGCATATATTGTCTGTGATTTTGAATCAATCCTCAAATCTCTTGCATCCTGCAATCCAGATCCTGAAGAATCTTCAATTACACCATACCAGCTACATGAACCTTCCAGCTTTTGTTATGTGGTTGTACAGGATGGTGTTGTTAGTAAAGAATATTCATACATGGGGCCAGATGCCATCAAAATATTTGCACATAAAATAGAAAATGAGTGCCGTGACATAGCATCTAATGTCTTATTAAAATCAAAGCCCATGTTGCCTTTAACAGAGAAACAGATTGAAGATTTCAACAAAGCAGAAAAATGCCCGGTATGTGATTGTGAATTTTCAGATACAAATATCAAGGTGAAACACCATTCTCATACAGATGGTAAATTCTTAATGGCCCTGTGTAATAGCTGTAATATTAAGATCAAGAGACCAAAATTTATCCCCATATTTTGCCATGGAGCATCCAATTATGATTTCCATCATCTAATCAGGTACGAGGGGTTTGAGAAGCAGAATTTAAATATTTTAGCTGAAAATGATGAAAAATATATATCTATTAGCAAAACAATTAAAGTTAATGGTGTTCCTATTCACATAAGATTTCTTGATTCTTACAGATTTTTATCTGCTAGCCTGGATACACTGACCACTCAATTATCTGATGATCAATTCAAAATCACACGTGCATTGTTTCCAAATCAGGACCTGAAATTAATTAGGCGGAAGGGTGTATATCCATATGACTATGTTACAGATTTTTCTAAATTTGATGAGTGTTCCCTGCCTCCACAACATGAGTGTTCCCTGCCTCCACAACATGAGTTTTACAGCAAAATCAGAGGTTCTGGAATCACAGATGAAGATTATCACCATGCCCAATTGGTGTGGAACAATTTAAAATGCCAGACATTTGGTGATTATCACATGGCATATTTGAAACTTGATGTGCCCATCTTAGCAGATATAATGCAGACATTCAGAAAATCTTCCATGCAAAATTATGGACTGGACCCAGTGTATTTTTACAGTGCCCCGGGCCTATCATGGTCTGCAATGTTTTTAAACACCAAAAAGCAATTGGATCTGATCCAAGATCAAAATAAGTATCTGTTTATGGAGCAATGTATAAGAGGAGGCATGGTGCAATGTTCTCAGAGATATGCCAGAGCAAATAACAAGCATATTCCCAATTATAATCCAGAATTGCCATCAAATTATATACTGTATGTAGATGCAAATAGCCTCTATGGTCATGCCATGATGCAAAAACTGCCATATGCAGGGCTTGAATGGGTTGAAGATTTCAATATTGAAGATCTTCAGGACTTTGATGACAGTGATTATGGCCTCTTCTTAGAGGTTGATTTGACAATTCCTGATGATTTGCACAATAAATTTTCTGATCTGCCCCCAATTCCTGAGGTTCAGTGCTCACCTGGCTCTAAACAGAAGAAATTGATGATGACACTGGATCCAAAACAAGGCTATGTCATATATTACAAGAACCTCCAGTTCCTGATGAAACATGGTGTTCAAGTGACCAAAGTTGGAAAAGTTTTGAGGTTCAGGCACTCAAGATGGTTGAAATCATACATTGATACAAACACGGAGCTTCGAACATCTGCAAAGAGCCAATTTGATAAGGCCTTGTTTAAATTGATGGTCAATTCTGTATATGGCAAAACTATTGAAAATGTCAGAAAACATACCGATGTTAAAATAATTACTGACCCCAGCCTGAGCAAAAAATTGGTTGCAAAGCCTAATTTCAATTACAGAAGAATTTATGATGAAAATATGGCACTTTTCAACATGAAAAAAACAAAAATTAAGTTTGATAAACCTATTTATGTAGGGGCTGCAATATTGGAATTGTCCAAATTACATATGTTAATATTGTATTATGATGTGCTGAAACCTTTTTATGGTGATAATATAAAATTGATGTACATGGACACGGATAGTTTTGTTCTTGATATTAAAACAGAAGATGCTTATAAAGATATGACCCAGCCTGAATTGTTTAAATATTTTGATACCAGTGAATTGCCAGGCCATTTGAATATTCAACCCCACAACAAAAAGGTGCCTGGCAAGTTAAAAGATGAGACACTTGGTGATGTTATTGTGGAATTTGCTGGGTTAAGTGCCAAGATGTACAGTTTTAAAACATGTAGTGGTGTTGTCAAAAAAGCCAAGGGCATTGGCAGAGTAACTGTTGAAAAAGAGCTCCAATTTGAAGATTATAAAAATTGCCTAAAAACCCAGAGTTTAATCAGAACATCAGAATCCAGAATTCAGAGTGTGGATCACTTATTGACTTCAAATGTTGTAAGAAAAGTGGCTCTGGACCCACATGATGATAAGAGATGCATTTTATCATGTGGCATACATACTTTACCATGGGGTCATTGTGATTTGAAAAATGGGAATCAATGCACAAGCACAGAGCATGATTTGAAATAAATAAACATGCCTATGAACTTATTTGGGTTTAAAAAACAAGGTATTATGGACCTGCCAACCCCACAACCCTCTTCTGATATGCTGTCTAAACTGAGTGCCTTGTTAATTATTCATCTGAACAGCATATTTACAGATGTTGATGATGAAACAGGCAAAATATTGTACATATTTAACAATAATTTAAATCATTACCAATTACCTGTAGGTGGGCAATTGCAATTTATTACAACTCCTGAGGGTGATGTTAAAATTTCAGTAGGGAGAAATATTTACAGAATTAAGCACTCAAACATGGTTTCTGGCACTGTTTATACTGTTTCTGCTGGTGACTGCTTATATATTGAGGTCCCTGGATCTTATGACAAGCTTATACCCTTTTTTATAGAATTAAGAATCAGATATTCAATAATAAATAACCACTAAAACAAAAATGCCTAATGATATATTTGGCCATACAAGGCATGAAGATCACAGTGATGAGATTCTGATGCTTGATATCAGAGTCAAGAAATTAAGAAGTGATTTACAAGCTTTACAAACCACACTCAATGCCAGCCTTCAATTAGAAATTACAAATTTGCAATCACAATGCATGGACCCTCTTCTTAAAATTGATTCTGAACTCAAATTGCTGCTTCAGAAATATACTGATTTGGCCACATTAGATAATTTTCAAAGTTTAGAAGAAGCTGTTGCAGCTCTTCAAGCCAAATTTAAGACCCAGGCTAACAACTCTGAGCAATTGAAACAACAATTAGAAGAGCAAATAAATAATGTCCAGGCACAGCTCCAAACAATTGTCAAAAGCATAAAATCACAAGAAGATTTTGATCTAGTGATTTCCACTCTAAAAGAACAGATTCAGTCACTCCAAATACCTAATCTGGACCCTCTGAACAATGCCATAGCCGAGGTTAAAGAAAAAATTGAGACACTTGAAAATTTTATGAACAATTTGCCATCTTCTGATGCTTTGAATGCAATAACTCGGAGTGTAGCAAATATTAAGCTGCAACTTGAAACATATGAAGATTTTGGAAAAATTCAAAGTTCCATAACCCATCTTGAAGGTACAATAGCAGCAGTGCAAAGTGATTTGGCAAATGTACTAGAATCCCGATTGCCTGGGATTGTAGATACCCTTGTCAGTGTCCAGCAACAAATCACAAAGCTTGAAAACCTCAACACTGAATCTGAACTGTCTCATTTTCATCACTTGATAGATGATATCCAAACAAAACTTGAAATTTTACAACAATCCACACCCTCTCAGGCAGATATAGCCCTGCTCCAAAATGCTATGCAAAATGTGGCTGATTCATCTGAATTACACAATGTGAAATTGGCACTTGAATCTTTGCAAAATACAGTATCAAATCTGCCTACATCACAGGAACTTAAAAATATTAAGAGGGCAGTGAATAGGATATTGAAATCAGAAGATATCAAGAATATCCAGGCAGAGATCAAACATCTCACACAGACAGTGGCCACTCTTCCAACCAATCAACATATTAATGAATTGCATGCCCTGTTTGAGGATATCAGAAGGCAGGTCCATGATCTTACTGCTCAAAATTCAAAATTGGCAGTTGTTGAAAATTTGCAACAAATTGTAGCTAATATCAAGCAACAGCTAGGGACCATGGAATCCAATCAAGCAAATGCTCTGTCTGTTTTTGCCACCCAGCTACAAGAAATTGTGCAACAATACAAAAAACTTGTTGTGGACATAAAAATAAAGCCAGGCCATGATGATGTTGTTAGGACCATCAATGAGCACCTTGAATCTGTAACAAGCAGATTGCTCACAGCAGAAAAGGAAATAACAGGCATAATTGAAAATCCTAAACATACAGTAATTCTTGAATTGTACAGCATCCCCAACAAAGAATATGATTCTCCATTTACACCAGGTGGCAAAATATATATGCTGTCCCCTGCACAATTTTATTACCAATTTTTTGTTGGGGGCACATTGAGACCAATCAAAATCAAATATTGGCTTCAACCACAGGCACACCACTACCCCACCTTATCAATAACAAATGCTGATAACAAAGTGAAAATCACCAGTGTAGAATTGGAGGATTTTACAGATCCCAATACATTAGAAACAGCCTATGTTGAAGATGATCACTCTCTGGAATTTAAAATACAAATAGGGGACAAATTATATTTAGAAAATCCTGCAGTATCAGCTGCTGAACACCCCATAGTTGCAATATTTTTGTTTACATATTATGTCTAGACAAATTATTGTTGATGAATTACACAGACAGGCCCGACATAATTTTAAGAGACTCCCAGTAGTCACAAAGGGCATAGATGATTTATGGCAAAGCGACTTGATTGAAATGGCAAGTGGACAGTTGAAAAACTTAGACAAAATCAACAAGGGCTACAAGTATCTACTCACTGTAATAGACACATTTTCAAAATTTGCCTGGGCTGTGCCACTCAAATCCAAGACTGGGGCATGTGTTACAGAAGCTTTTAGAACAATCATCAATCAGAGTGGAAGATCCCCGCGCTATTTGCAAACAGATAATGGCAAAGAATTTTATAATTCAGTGTTTCAACAATTTATTAAAAGCCAGGCAATAAAACATTATTCAAGTTACAGTGATCTCAAAGCCTCAATTGTAGAGAGATTCAACAGAACCTTAAAAAATCTTATGTAAAAACAATTCACACTTGAAGGTAATTATAAATGGATTAATATTCTTCCAGAACTTCTACATAAATATAACAATTCTGTCCATTCCACAATCAACATGAAACCCTCTGAAGTAACTTCATCTGATGAGCAAAAATTGATCAGCACTGTTTATTATCCTAGATATCAGCCAACAACAAGAAAGGCCAAATACAAGGTGGGGGATCAAGTAAGAATAAGCAAATATAAGCACTTATTCAAGAGAGGCTTTACAAGAAATTCGAGCACTGAATTATTTACAGTGGTTCAAGTTAAACCCGGGACCCTTAACACATATATAATAAAGGATCACCGAGGAGAAATTCTCAAAGGCAGGTTCTATGAACAAGAGCTCAGCAAAACTAAACAGCCTGACACATATCTCATAGAAAAAATTATCCGCAGAAAAGGCAACAAATTATTTGTCAAATGGCTAGGACTTCCAGAACACAGCTGGATCGATGCAAACAAAATAATAATATGACCACCTGGGATGTTATAAAGAGGCTGCCAGAACCTGAACAACAGAATAAGAGAAATGGCAAATTGCTACCTGATAATATTAGGTGTCTTATTGTTGGGCCATCTGCTTGTGGTAAAACTACACTAATGGTTGATAATTTTTTATTGGCACCCAACTGGTTAGACTGGAAAAACAGGCACTTGTATGTTTTTTCTAAGAGCTTGGAACAATTAAAATATCAGCAGCTGATGAAGCTATATGATGGATTGGATATTGCCACTTTTGAACCAGATGTTAAGCCACTTCATGAATGTCTCGATAATTCTGTTGTTGTGTTTGATGACATTATATTGGATAATCAAAACAAGGTTAGAAACTTCTTTACACAGGGCCGGCACAAAAACATTGATTGCTTCTACCTGGCACAGACTTTTTCAAAAATACCCAAGCAGCTGATCCGGGACAATAGCAATTTTATATGTGTGTTTCATCAAGACCATACCAACCTCAAACACATACATGATGAATATGTAGGTGGGGACTTGAGCTACAATGATTTTTCCAAGTTTTGCAGCAAGTGCTGGAACCAGGACAGTTATGGGTTTGTCACAATTGATATGACAAGAACACCCAATAGTGGCAAATACAGAAATAAAATCAACAATTTTCTAGACATTGAATCATATATAAATAAACTCGCGTACTTTCGACGTGGCCTTTGGCCACGTCTTGTACGCTCGCATGCTTGACCTTCGGCCACGTTGTGAATGCAATCACGTTATAGATGGGGTTCCTCAATGATCTTAATGACTTTGAAAATGTCTGCATGTTGTATTGGATGATGGGGAACATATAACTTTGAAAAGTTTAGAAAGTAACTTTATGTGTGTACGGGCTCTAATATGGTACAAATTTACAAAATATTCAAAATTGTATATTTTCTTAATAATAAAGTGAGTAAGCAATAACTGTTTCAAGATAGTTAGTTAGATTTCTTGTATAAACGAATTCAAGAGCGACATTAAATTGAGAAAACAATATTTACGTCTTTTGACATTTTCACATTTGTAAACGTAATAGAAAGATAATTGTTTTCCGTCGTTCCCATCAAATTCCTACCTCTCCTCCGTAATAAATTCTGATGCTCATGTTTTGAAATACGAAAAGTCTAGCATAATTCCCTTACAGTAGTTTTGGGGGTTAAATAAATGTTCTTTAAGTTCCCTAGCAACGTTCGTTTCCATGGATAACAACAAGCACGGCAAAAACTCTAAATAATTGTTTGTTATTATACCTCTAAACATTTAGTTAAAAGAACCAAGATGTAGATAACATTTTCGCATTGAGTTTACCAATATATACGTAAGTAATTGATTCTGGGCTGAAACTCCTTATGTAGATGTCACCCTTGTTTAAGGCACATTTTTGAACCAGGTGTTGATTCATCTGTGTGTGATCTGTGACAAATATAATGTAGCTAGACAATTAAGAATTGAAGGAAACAATGTGAGCAAAAGAGAAAAGCCTTGGAAACGGTTGCTAGGGACGTGAAAAAAGGGCATTTTCACCCTTAAGGAAGGGCTAATTGAGCGATTTTTGAATTTTCTCGGCCTTTTGGGACGATTTCATGGGGGGTCGTAATCGGGTGTTTTTCGCCTCCGGGGCTTCCTTCATGGAGAACATTTATGTCAGTGAGTGGTGGGATTGGGGCTATATATATATTGGACTCGCGTACTTTCGACGTGGCCTTTGGCCACGTCTTGTACGCTCGAATGCGTGACCTTCGGCCACGTTGTGGGCGTAATCATGTTATAGATGGGGTAAAATGTCTGCATGTTTTATTGGATGAAGCCAAACAAGTGTATAAGTTCGCTAATTTGAAAACTTTAGAAAGTAACGTTATGTCTGTATGGGCTCTAATAAGGTACAAATATTCAAAATATTATTGTCTATTTTCCTAATAATAAACTGAGTAAGTAATAACCGTTTCAAGATAATTAGTTGGATGTTTTGCATAAACGAATTCAATAACGACACTAAATTGGAAATGCAATATTTACGTCTTTTGTCATTTTCACATTTTTAAACTTAATTGGATAATAATTGCTTTCTGTCATTCTCCTCAAATTCCTACCTTGCCTCTGTAATAAATTCTGACGCTCGTATTTTGAAATTCGAAAAGTCTAGCATAATTCCCTTACAGTAGTTCTCGGGGTGAAAATAAACTTTCTGTAAGTACCCTAGCAACGTCCGTTTCCATGGTGAACAACAAGCACGGCAAACTCTCTAAATAATTGTTTGTTATTATACCTCTAAACATTTAATTAAAACAACCACGATGTAAATATGTTCGCATTGAGTTTACCAATATATACGTTTCGCTTATTTGGAAAGTTTTGAACGTAACTCTGTGTGTGTGTACGGGCTCTAATATGGTACAAATATACAAAATATTCAAAATTGTCTATTTTCTTAATAATAAAGTGAGTAAGCAAGTTTCAAGATAGTTAGTTAGATTTCTTGTATAAACGAATTCAAGAGCGACATTAAATTGAGAAAACAATATTTACGTCTTTTGCCATTTTCACATTTGTAAACGTAATAGAAAAATAATTGTTTTCCGTCATTCCCATCAAATTCCTACTTCTCCTCTGTAATAAATTCTGATGCTCATGTTTTGAAATACGAAGAGTCTAGCATAATTCCCTTACAGTACTTTTCTGGGTGAAATTAAACGTTCTTTAAGTTCCCTAGCAACGTCCGTTTCCATGGACAACAAGCACGGCAAACTCTCTAAATAATTGTTTGTTATTATACCTCTAAACATTTAGTTAAAACAACCACGATGTAGATAATATTTTCGCATTGAGTTTACCAATATATACGTAAGTAATTGATTCTGGGCTGAAACTCCTTATGTAGATGTCACCCTTGTTTAAGGCACCTTTTTGAACCAGGTGTTCATTCATCTGTGTGTGATCTGTGACAAATATAATGTAGCTAGACAATTAAGAATTTAAGGAAACAATGTGTGCAAAAGAAATGCCCGTGGCAATGGTTGCTAAGGACGTGAGAAAAGGGCATTTTCACCCTTAAGGAAGGGCCGATTGAGAGATTTTTGAATTTTCTCGGCCTTTTGGGACGAACTCATGGGGGGTCGTAATCGGTCATTTTTCGCCTCCGGGGCTTCCTTCATGGAGAACATTTATGTCAGTGAGTCAGTCAGTGGTGGGATTGGGGCTTTATATATATTGGACTCGCGTACTTTCGACGTGGCCTTTGGCCACGTCTTGTACGCTCGCATGCGTGACCTTCGGCCACGTTGTGGGCGCAATCACGTTATAGATGGGGTTCCTCAATGATCTTAATAACTTTGAAAATGTCTGCATGTTGTATTGGATGATGGGGAACATGTGTACAAGTTCACTAATTTGTAAAGTTTAGAAAGTAACTTTATGTGTGTATGGGTTCTAATAAGGTACAAATATTCAAAATATTATTGTATATTTTCTTAATAATGAACTGAGTAAGTAATAACCGTTTCAAGATAAGTAGTTGGATGTTTTGCATAAACGAATTGAATAGCGACTAAATTGAAAATTCAATATTTACATATTTTGTTATTTTCACATTTTTGAACGTAATTGGATAATAACTGTTTTCCGTCATTCCCCTCAAATCCCTACCTTGCCTCTGTAATAAATTCTGATTCTCGCATTTTGAAATTCGAAGAGTCTAGCATAATTCCCTTACAGTAGCTTCCGGGGTGAAAATAAACTTTCTTAAAGTTCCCTAGCAACGTCCGTTTCCATGGACAACAACAGGCACGGCAAGCTCTAAGGAATTGCATGTCATTATACCCCCTAAACATTTAGTTAAAACAAGCACGATGTAGATATTTACGCATTGAGTATAACATAATTGTATCTGGGCTGAAACTCCTTATTATGTAGATGTCACCCTTGTTTCAGGCACCTTTTCAAAGTCATGAGTTCATTCATCTGTGTGCTATTGATCTGTGAGAAATATAATGTAGCTAGACAATTAAGAATTGAAGGAAACAATGTGTGCAAAAGAAATGCCCGTGGCAACGGTTGCTAAGGACGTGAAAAAAGGGCATTTTCGCCCTTAAGGAAGGGCCGATTGAGCGATTTTTGAATTTTCTCGGACTTTTGGGACGATTTCATGGGGGGTCGTGATCGGGCATTTTTCGCCTCCGGGGCTTCCTTCACGGAGAACATTTATGTCAGTGAGTGGTGGGATTGGGGCTATATATATATTGGACTCGCGCACTTTCGACGTGGCCTGTGGCCACGTCTCGTGCGCTCGCCGACGTGGTTCGCTTATTTGGAAAGTTTTGAACGTAAATTTATGTGTGTATGCGCTATAATATGTACAAATAATCAAAATATTATTGGTTTCCTTCTTAATAATAAGCTGGGTAAGTAATAACAGTTTCAGGATAGTTAGTTAGATGTTTTATGTAAACGAATTCAATAGCGACACTAAATTGGAAAAGTAACATTTTACTTCTGTAGTCAGTTTTACATTTTTAAACATAATTGAAATAAAGAAATGTTTTCCTTCATTCTTCGCAAATTTCTATCTCTCCTCTGCAATGAATTCTGATTCTCACATTTTAAAATTCGAAAACTCTAATACTGTGCACAAAGTGGACTTAAAACACCAAATCAATCAATCAATCAATCAATCAATCGAAAACTCTAGCATAATTCCCTTACAGTAGCATTCGGGGTGAAAATAAACTTTCTTTAAGTTCCCTAGCAACGTCCGTTTCCATGGTGAACAACAAGCACGGCAAGCTCTAAGGAATTGCATGTCATTATACCCCCTAAACATTTAGTTGAAACAAGCACGATGCAGATATTTACGCATTGAGTATAACAATATATACGTAATTGTATCTGGGCTGAAACTCCTTATTATGTAGATGTCACCCTTGTTTCAGGCACCTTTTCAAAACTAGGAGTTGATTCATCTGTGTGTTACTTATCTGTGAGAAATATAATGTATTTAGCTAGACAATTAAGAATTGAAGGAAACAATGTGTGCAAAAGAAATGCCCGTGGCAACGGTTGCTAAGGACGTGAGAAAAGGGCATTTTCACCCTTAAGGAAGGGCCGATTGAGAGATTTTTGAATTTTCTCGGCCTTTTGGGACGATTTCATGGGGGGTCGTAATCGGGCGTTTTTCGCCTCCGGGGCTTCCTTCATGGAGAACATTTATGTCAGTGAGTGGTGGGATTGGGGCTATATATATATTGGATGGACATGAAAAGGCCAATAATTGATGATCTTAAATTAAGAGATTATCTTGTAAAAAGATTTAAGGGATGGAAATCAGAGAACCGTGGAATTTATGAAAAACACAAACAAACAGAACAGCCTGTAATTGATGCTATTAATAATTTAGGTAAGAATATCAAAACTGTTACAGAGCAAAATCAAAATTTGCTCACAGAGCTTGTACCTGTAGCTGCAAGGAACATATTAGATTATCCATTCACCCCACTTTCAAGTATTCACACACCTAGTCCTATTGCTCCTAGAAGAATTGAGGCTAGTCAGGATCCTATTGAATTGGGGCTTCTTGCTCAAAAATATTTAACAACACCTAAAGACAATAAAGATGAGGTTTTTGGCTTATATGCTGACACAGAGCTTGATGGCAGCATCATACATAGAATTGGCAATTTCAGAGTAACATTTATGGGAGATGATATAATTGTATATTCAGAATCTCGACTTGGAGAAAAAGGTGCTTTTGTTAAGTATCTCGGCACACCTGGATTGTGGGAATTGATGACTAGGAAAAGGCCTGGCAGCTATACAGATCAAGATTATGAGGATTACAAAGAAATATTAATAAAATCAGATGCTCTATACCAGAACAATGATCCCACACAAAAAAGAGTCAAGTCGAGCAGTGGGGCAAAATACAACAATTTAATCAAGCCCATATGGTCACAAATCAAGACTGGCAGTGGAATCAAACAATACAACACCCTGCCTAAAGAATTTGTGTGGGTTGATGATGTCAGGAAACTTGTAGATAGGTTATTGGTGATAGCTGGAAAGGAAAATGCTGGCAACAACAATTTTTACAATGAAAAGGTTGGAATTATGGACATGATAAGCACCAAATTGTCTAATTTTATAGTGAATGACACTAAGGGGATTGGATATCTTATAAAAATAATTAATACTCTACCACCTAAATTTTGGAATATTTCTGAGGGTCGGGGCCTTGTTAATGATATTATAAACAAGCTGCCATTTGAATTACATATTCCAGGCTATCAGTATTGTGGTCCAGGCACAAAATTGGATCATAGATTAAACAGAGGGGATCCTGGTGTTAATCCTTTAGATGCTGCTTGTAGAGACCATGATATTGCATACAACACACATTCTGATCTTGACAAGAGACATGTTGCAGACAAGAAATTAGAAGAGGCTGCATTTGGCAGATTTGTAAGCAAAGATGCATCTTTGAGTGAAAAAATAGCAGCATTGGGAACCACCATAGCTATGAGCACCAAACAAAAACTGGGGTGGGGGCTGTGAATATGTATATAATAAACCTACAATGAAGGCCAAGGGTGTTATGTATCAAGTACCTTATGCAGGTCTTAAATCTCTTAAAACTATTGACAGTCTCTTGACCAAAAAGCAGCGCAAGAAAAAAAATTCTTGTATTGCAAAGGGGCATGGTATGAAATTATTACTTAGCACCCCCCAATTAAAAAAATTACAGCAATCAAGAAAAAAATCACATGTGGGGGGATTTATATTTACCATCCCTGCCATCTTAGCTGCTCTCGGGGCAGTTGGGAGCTTGGCTGGGGGTTCAGCTGCCATAGCAAAAACAGTAATAGATGCCAAGAAAAATAGGGCAGAATTAGATGAGCAGACGCGCCATAACCTGGCAATGGAGAAACAAGGCAAAGGTGTTAAGAGAGCCATGAATAAGTTTAAAAAAACAAGAGCCGCTTACAAACCAAGATATTGAAGCTTTAATCAAGCCACTGGGCATCAAACATTTTAGGGGTGTGTACATGTCTGATTCTTTACCAGAGCAACCACTCAACAAAGAGTGTGGCATTGTTAATTTGGATAAGTACAAAAATCAGGGCACTCACTGGATCTGTTATCTTAAATATTTAAAAAATGAGGCATTTGTGTTTGATTCATTTGGAGGTGTTCCACCTGAAAATTTAATAAAATATCTAAATTCATCTAATCTTTATTACAATAATGCCCGTGTTCAAAATTTCAGAGATGTTAATTGCGGACATTTGTGTTTATCTGTTCTTAGATATATGTCTCAAATAAATAAACCATCAATTGAAGATTTTCAAAAAGCCTTGTGGTATCTGAAACATCATGGGGGTATTTCATCTCACCAGCCAAAATTCAATATTGAAACTCAAATTGCATGATGACATAGTGTATCCCAAAACAATAGCTCTCAGGGCATTTTATGGCATGTACCTGATCCCTAATATTACACACCACAACAATACAATTGCAGTAGGGGATGAAAAAATTGTCATTACTCCAGGGCAATATAATCTATCCACTCTAAATGCTCAATTACCCAGAGGTGTAGTGTTAAGTCAAAATTCTGTCACTCACAGAGTAGAAATTGTATCTGCTACAGAAACAGTGGATCTGGGTACTATAGGAGAGCTGTTGGGCTTTGAGAACAACACAAAACTTGAACCAGGCATCAAACACACTGCTATGAATATACCTAAATTCTTAGCCATAGAGACTCTGAATATTCACTGTAATGTGGCTGAGGGTATGATCACCAAATCAAATGGCATAGGCACTCACAAACAAACAGGCATCATTGCAACATTCAAACCTAATTCTGAATTCATGGAGCCCATCATCTACAATCCATCCCCAACATTATATTTTCCTGTGTGTCATAATAGAATAGATTATATTGAATTGATGGTCACTAATGAAAAGGAAGAATTAGTTGATTTTGCTGGAGCCACAACAACTGCAATCATAGAGATTAATATTTAAATAAAAATACATAAAAGAAAAAAATGGAAAATATTGAGAGTTATGAGCTACAATCATTCCCTCCAAACAGGAGGACATTTGCAAATTTAAATCAACCCAACACAGAAATTGAGGTTGATCTTGATGTAGGGGATGGGTTTATACACCCCCACAGAGCAGATTTATACATCAAATTTGATGTTGTAAAGCTCGATGGAACAGATTATCCGGCAAATACAAATATAAGACTTGTAGACAATTTTGTGCCGCATCTGTTCTCTGAAATTGAGATCAGAAAGCATGGCGTTGTTATAAACAGAGTGGATTATCCCGGCATTACCTCCACAGCTTTGGCTACATTAAAATTATCCAAAACCGAGGCTTCATACTACAAAATCGGTGGATTTGAGGCTGGTGATAAGATATTATCTAAAAACCACACTGTGCTGTTCCCGATGCGCCTGTTGCCAGGATTCTTCTCAGATTACAAAGAAATTATGTGGAAGGGTGGGTTAAGAATTACATTTAGAAGAGCTGCAAATGATAACAATGCCTTGATGAGGTACAGTGCAATAAACTCTACAGGGGAAGCTCTGCCCAATACCCTACCAGATGCAGGCAAATGCATTATTCAGACTATGGAGTTAAGAATCCCTGTTGTTGAATATGAGGCCAGTTATGCTCTTAAATACAAAGCAGATATAATAAAAAATCCACAGATTCCATTACAATTTTATACATATCAATGTGTACAGAAGCCCGCATCTGGTGCTTATTATGAGTTTGATGCTACAAATTCATTCTCCAGCATACAATTTGACATGCCGGATTTTGTAGTGGTATTGTTTCAGACTGGAAGACACAACAATCAGGAAAAAAATTCAAGTAAATTTGATAACTGCAACATCAAGAACATATATCTTAAAAATGGCAGAAATGAGGTCTTTCCTAGAGAAAATTACAATTTAGACATGTCCAAGGATGATTTCCTTAAATTATATGAGGCCTTTTCGGCTTTCAAGAGGGTCACTACAGGCAATACTGACATGTATTACACACCAGATGAATTCAAAGCACAGAGACCCATGTTTGTAATCAATGCTTCAAAAAGAAAACAAGTTGTGGTGAATGACAGGACAAACATTAAAATTATCTGTGAATTCCATGAGGCATTACCTGATGACACCATATGTAGTGTTATTCTCATAGGAGAAAAATCATATGTTTATGATGTAAGAAATGAGAGAGTCACGGAGCAATTCTAGAAGAATTACATTATTTTAATACTAGATATACAAGTTGAGCCTGGTGCCCAATTGAACTTAGACCGGAAGTAAATATGTGTGTGTGTGGGTGTGTCCTGGCCTAGTTTTAAGTGTGGCCATCAAGAGGGGCATATTTTTAACAAATTTATGGACAACAATCTCACAGAAGTGCCTTTTATAAGTGTAGCCTCATCAATCTGAGGGGGCTCTTCCTTTCTCATGGATTCCATGAGGGCTTTTTTACAAAAATCTTGGATTAGAGGGGGTTCCACACTTGAGCAAAAAGCTCATATGCTCATGTTGAGCTTGTTTTAAGTGTAAGCAAATCTGCTTGAGAGGAGCTCTTCCTTTCTTGAGTTTATAATCCCACAAATCCCACTACTAAGCAAATTAATTATTGTATTGTTGTTATTACGATAATTGGTAAAAAGACTGTACAAGACTATAACAGCACGTATTCATTACGTAGCTTTTAAGATAGTTATAATTTGTACAAAAGCAATTGTCCTGACAAGGCAATTTATGTAAAAAAAAAAAAAATATGAAGAATTGAATATTTATTGAATTTCAAAAAGGATGTTAGATCCAGTTGAGGAAAAGTAAAGTTCCTGATTTTTTGCATATTATTGCATAAGTAGTGGTGTGTGTAAATATTCTTCGATACTGCTTTTCAATGTTGTATTATCTTCCAGTAAGTTCGGCAACAATAAATAACCTTCGTAGGGTTCGAAATGGACCGGAGCTGACCGGAACGGCGTTCCGGTTCTTGAATGTCTGTAACTGCTCGTTCCGTCTCGTGACTGTCGTGACAAAAAACAGACAACGGCATGTTGACGAAAGTAAAACGCTCCGTTTCGTGAAAATTCCCATTTCGATCCCTGAAACTTCGATTCTACAAGCGCTAAAGAGCCACGGTGGTCGAGTCGAAGTCGACATGCGTGACTGAGAGGTTAGCACAGCGCGCTATGACGCTAGGGGTCCCGGGTTCGAAATCCGGGCAAGAGATGGATGTTTGTGGCAGGCACGTATCTAGAAATATGTTTCTGGGGAGTCCGAACTAAGTGTCTCAAAATAATAATATTAATAAACCAAATTAATTATATTATATTAATTGAATTTGTAATAATTAAAATATTCGAATTAATTAATATATTTTTATTACATGAATAGGTAAAAGGACGGTATAAGAATAGTGATATAACAGCATGTATTCATTATATAGTTTACATGTAGTTAAGGTCGGCAAAATTTGTACAAAAAAACTGCCCTGGCAAGGAAATTAATGTTATAATAGATAAAGAATTTGATATTTATTAAATATAAAGAAAGGTTGTTAGATCCGTTGACGAAAAGTAAAGTTCCTGGTGATATTTTATTAATGTTATGTTATAAGTAATAATAAATCTTGCATAAATCTACTTTGCCACTGTCATTTAAAGCAGTGTTTCTTTCAGGCACCTTTCAGGGCCGGAGGGAATCTACCGCCTCCCCCCCGGACAAAATTGTGCAACAAAACCAAAGTATAAAACTTTTCTGCTTCCGTTGTTTCCCTCGCATCGGACCGCATTACTTTGTGTGGCGAATATTCTTGCCTTTATATTTCCCTCTGTAAATAACAACGCCCACACTTGTCCAATCTTACAGAAGAAGCAGAATAAGACTGACAACCGCACTAGCCTTATCTCCTCTCTCCCATCTCGAATGTGCAGTAGTGCTTTCCACACCAAAAGCGCCGACTCGTTGTCATCAAAGCCGTCGCGGTATTTTCTTTGTAACTGATACACAACAGTATATTTGTAAACGATAAGAAAATCGATTGTTCAGTCAAAGGTGGACGGACTAAAAAGCGTTGAGTTTTTAAAAAAATCGTTATGCGATTGTTACAATCTAGGCACCCACCGCATTGCTTTTTTGTACCTTCGAGAATATCATCTGCAAAAAAGTATTCGGACCGATCTGAAGCGCACCCGGTTGCTGTTGAAGATGCTAGGAAAATTTCTGTGGGATGAAGGAATACGCGGAAAGTGTAATTGAAGAAACGGGAAACAGGTTCAACGATCAACCTATTAATACCATGAGATTCGCAAGTCAATTTGAAACCCTTCAGTTAGTAGTACACTTGCAAGAGACCGAAGTCAAAAGATTTTGTGCTAATTTTCCCATGCTTAAGGTGGAAGGCGTTCTTGCTGACCTCAAGTCGTACACATTTTTGTCAAGTCGATGCTTGATAATGGAATATATACAGAAGCTGACAATCCATTGTTGAAAATCTTAGAAGCTGATGTGGGATATTGCAAGTTGAAAAAACTCTGTGAAGTCCTTCTAACCATTCCCGTAACGACAGCCGGCGTAGAAAGGTCTTTCAGTGCTAAGAATAGGATACTAACTAGGACAGAATGCTACCAGGAACTTTAATGCATTGCATGATAATAAGCATGGACGGACCTAAGATCCCAACTGATGATTTTCTGGAGAAAACAGTAGATTTATATGCCACGAAGAAAGCTCGCAGGATAAGATTGTTGTAAATATTCTTCATGCCTTCTTAAGCTTTGCATGATGTGTTCTATTGAGTTTAATAATTGTAATACTTTTCCTTGTTCACCATTGTGGAATTTGTTCTGGATGATAAAATGTAAAAGTAGGTGATGTTTTGTAATTTACTATTTACTATTGTAATGCTAATTGCACAAGATAATATTTGTAAATGTTAGACAACATACTAATAAAAAGAAACAGACAAATAAAAAGAAAGATCTATGTCTTTCCACATTGAACTACTAAGTATACTTGACATTTGTTACTGTACGTCATTTCCCACCTGTAACACTCAGCGTCAAGCTCATTGACGAACCAAGAACTACCACTGGTAATTCTCAATGTTAAACGCGAATATGTTGTATTTCGCAGATGAGATTCGCAACGCCCTCCCAGTTCTCTGGAATGCCCCCCCGGAGCAAATTTTCTGAAAGAAACGCTGATTTAAAGTAGTATGATTACAATATAATCCTTGCCTTCCAATAATTTTTGAGGAAATACATAAACATTGATTAAATAAAAAGTACATTTTCATTATTTTATTTTAGTTATTTTATTATTTCATTATGTTCATTATTTAATTTTTGTAATTAGTAAATCTTTCGGAAGGGTCCGGACCCACTGGACCACCCTTAATACATCCTTGGTTTGTGGTGTCTGTACTGAATGAAAAAGTATAGAATTGAGCAAATTGATATGAGGTTGATATGGTGAACAGTACCGCTTAGAGGTTCTCCTTAAAAAAAAAGATTGATTGATTGATTTGGTGTTTTAAAGACCACTTTATGCACAGTAAGGCTAATCGGGACTGGACCTACAGTTTAAAGTGGGATCCGAACCACTATGTGCCTCCATTTGTGTGCGTTTCGTCATATCAATCACTTATTCTCAATCTTAGTGATCAGCAACAAGTGGCACAATAATAATAATAATAATAATAACCAACGTAGAAAATACATACATAAAAATAGGACACAACAGATTTTTCCCGTCAAGCATGTCAACTCTCTGCACTGAAATGTAGTCATGGCATCGGTGACTGTTTGAAATGTTGAACACACACATACACATGTATATCTTAGTATAGCAGTGAAGCACAAAAGGTAAAAAAATTGAATTTATTATTTTTAATTTTAAGAGTACCTAGGTAGATACTTATTATACATTGAACTTGTTCTTCATAAATACTTTAGAAACTGAATCGTTAATATTACATTAATTTCAGTTGACCTCCAAATACCTTTAACACTTTAAAAATGGCCACGATCATTTTATACGACGGCAGCGAAAATTGACGGCCTTGCACAGTTATTTCTCCAGTCACCTTATTATACTGCACCTGGGTGTCCGCAGGATTTTTTCCAGGGAGGGGCAGGCCAGATATTTTTATCCAGGGGAGGGGACAAACGAGGCATATTTTCCCCAATAACAGTGTTGTCCCCTAAAAAAAACAGTGCTTCAATTTGAATTTATCATGTTCATGCAATAATAATTATTATTGTGGCTGAAATGAAATTATATGGGTGAAATATATAATTCTTGGTTGACTTTCATTTCTCATGGAAATGGGCGTGACCCCCTTGCCCCCCCCCTTCCGGGCGTCCATGATACTGCACGTACTATACTTTACCCTAATACAGGGTGTATCAATAAGAATCATCCGTTTTAAAAATGCTATATTTAGGAAACCAATGAACATAGAACCTTGCAGCAAGTTATAAAATACATGCTGGAATATAAAGTTTTACTTACAATAGGTTTTACTTTGTTCAGAGTAGGTGCGTTCCTGGTGCAGCTCACTCTTTAGTCCGCGTCAAGATAGCTACCCAGCAACAAAAAGCATTCTGCGTTCTCTGCTTCAACAAATGTGAGTTTGTTACAACTGCGCAACGTGAGTTTCGTTGTTAATAGGGTACTGCACCACCTACATTGCACAGCTTTAACGAACTCAATTTGTTGAAACAGAGCACGCAGATTGCTATTTGTTCTGGGTTGCTATCTTGAACCAGGAAGGCACCTACCCTCAACAAAGTAAAACCTATTGTAAGTAAAACTTTACATTCCAGCATGTATTTTACAACTTACTGCAACGTTCTATGTTCATTGGTTTCCTAAATATAGCCCTTTTAAATCGGATGATTCTTATTGATACACCCTGTACTTCTGTGAATATTGTTTCTTAATCTTCAAAAAATGTAGTATACATAGAAATTTCAAAATATCACCATGATTTGGAAGAACGCAACAAAGAAAATAATCATTTTTTTTTGTTCGCTATCTTGAAACGATTTGGTCGATTTCGTTCAAATGCAATATCAGGCCAGTGTTCTATGATATCTAGTGTTCCGAACCACTAAGTGCCTCCACCGGGTATCGAACGAGGGATCCCTTGATTACACGGCGACGGCGATACAACTGTACCATCTGGGAGGCCCCAGGCAGGTTTCGTGCTCACAAAATTCTTGACTTGTTCCTACTTCAACTTTTTCGCGCCTCCTAACCCACGCGTTACAAGTATTTTATTGCAAATTCCAGCACAGTAATGAACGCCCTAACATTGCTTTTGGTTTCGTTTCCCAGTCTCCAATAGTGTTGGCTATACTCCGTTCCAGCAGTCGGTGAGTGGAGGCACATAGTGATTCGGTTTCCACTTTAAACTGTACGTCCAGTCCCGATAAGCCTTACTGTGCATAAAATGGACTTAAAACACCAAATCAGCCAACCAACCAACCAGCAGACGGTGAAGCAACGACACGCATAACAGTAGAATGAGGAGAAAGCGAGTGGGCAGAGAAATGCAGCGGTAAACGGCTGGTAGCTGGAGCCGCGTATTCCCCTTCATGCACTCCCCATCTCGTGCGTTCAATGTTCGAGCCCTCTCGTGCCACTACTTGCACAGACGACTTGTGTTCGTTCCCTTGCTGCACAGACTCCTGGTATAAAGTATTTAGATATATTGTTAAGACTGGGATTTTAGTTGAGTTGGTGTTTTAAGTCCACTTCATGCACAGTAAGGCTAATCGGGACTGGACCTATGGGATCCGAACCACTGTGCCATGTGGCTCCACCGGGTATCGAAGGGATTTGAAAATATACGCACAATTTGAAGCACTCGTAACATAGAGAAAATAGATTTTTCGTCAGCCATCTTCAAACCTTTCGACCGATTTCATTCATGTGCAATATAAGACCAATCCTCACATGTACGTAGCTGTTATGGACATATGCGTGCGCAGACCATCTGATTAGGGGGAGCAAACGCTTTAATGAAAGTTCAGTCGGGAAAGAAAAAAACCTTATTTTATCTCACTGTTCTAGTTTTATTGCATTGACATTCATATATAAACATATTATTTAAATACATTACATAATCAATTCATCAGGGCCATAACAAACCAACAGCAAAAATTATATAAATTCTCTCTCAAATGTGTGTGCTCCTTTTCCTCCCAAAATAATTGCTCATGCATTTAAGACCAAGCTGTTTAGCAGGAACAGTCGGAAATTCTTAATTGTTGTTACTTCTCTCTCAATTTATGATGCATTACGGAAAAAAAAAACGAAATTACGAGCGAAGCGAGCAAGAAAATTTTTAGATCCAAATTTTTGCAAACTGAAAACAATATTGATTTAATAGGGCGCAAAAAAAATCATAGGGCGTCATGGGATTCTCCTTTCGATACCATTTTTTTCATTCAGATCGTTCGGCGCCCAGGACCAACTCCCGATAAAATTTGCAATCGAGGGGGCAATTGTCCCTCTGTGCCCCCTGCAGTCTGGAAGAAATAATGCAAGAAGACGTGCAAACTACCATCGTGACCTATCCTTTTGTTCTGCTACTCATAGATTATGTTAGTCTTGCGTTCTTTTACTTCAATATTTGCCCCCCTCCCTTGAATTGATTTCCGCCCAAGATTTGGACGGGGGAGCAATGCCCCCTTGTGGTCGCGTCAGTGTACCCCCTTCCCCCGTAGTT
The DNA here is from genome assembly GCF_977018435.1 of Lepisma saccharinum. Taxonomy (NCBI): domain Eukaryota; kingdom Metazoa; phylum Arthropoda; class Insecta; order Zygentoma; family Lepismatidae; genus Lepisma; species Lepisma saccharinum. The sequence continues at coordinate 11,077,137 of NC_139231.1, read as the reverse complement.
GCTTTGAACTTTCATCGGCTTGAAAATACTTCATTTCTCCACACTAAATTTCTAGGTGAAAATATAATAATACAGGGGCATGCCCCCCCCTCGTGCGCACGCCTATGGTTATGGCATTTTCTGCTCAAAAGCTCTCAAATTGTACTAGTAAAACAAACATTTTCATATCATTGGAATTATTATAGTTTAATGATGTCTCGAAAGACATGAGACTCATACTCATCTTGATTTTACTGACGCCTCTTTTTTTCAGTCTCGTCTCAACAAGTATCTGTCTCGTCTTCAGTTCCGAAACGAGAACGAGGCTCGTTTATCTTCTTTTCCCCTTGCACAAAAACACCGAAGTCGTTGCTTTCCGTGTAAATTCAGTTACATTCGGTTTCTTCCAAGGCGATGCGTTGCGGACTTTTTCTCGCGGGAAATAACTTCAACAGCTTCTTTAGTCAGAGATGGTGCCTGTAATTGACGTACATTTCCCATAATGCAATTTCTCTGTTCTCTTTGGTGCTCGCTTTCCTGTGTTGCTTTTTGTTAAATGCATTATTCGAGGAGCGTGCTATAACATGTTCGTAGGTTTAAAGCGGAAAGTGACGTAAGCAACTCGCTGTCTCAAGCACCGAATTACACTGTGGCATCGAGTATGCTGCAGAATGCATTAATCCTAGCTATTAAACTGTACAGTTGCTATCAGATGTGGGTATAGATTGTCGTCCTTTCGTTTTGTCTACCCTGCTTAGTCGTGGTGTCATTCTGGTTGAATATGTTTGTACCTTCCCTTCAAATGTAAGCCTTTTAAAGAATCTTCGAACTCGATTTATAAGTGGGCTCACGTGTTAACACCTGACCATATCATATCTCATTCATGTATCGATCTCAGTTCCTTACATTCTTCTTTCGTGCAGAAAAATAGAGTTTCAAGTTTATATACAGGGTGTTTCCGTACAACACCGGCAAACTTTCAGAGTGTGTAGAAGACATCTAGACAAACAGCTTTCTTCGGTAACGTTTTGCCTCGTTTCGATGGTACTTAATTTTCTAGCGTTTATGTATACGGCACAGTCACTGTTGCCAGTGTCATTATTTTTCTCTGTTGGCAATGACGTATAGTACACAGGGACTTTTTGCTCTACACACAGAAAATAGAATGCCATGTCAAGACTTACCTAACTTATTTAATACAAATACAGGGTGTTCAGCCTACAAGTATAAACTAGTATCCATGATATACTTCTAGTTTGAACACCCTGTATAATAAGATATTGAAATACCAAAAAAAAAATGTAAAATGAGACAACAGCATATTTAGAAAAGCAACATAAACATGTTCGTAAGTACAGTAAAACCTCGTTAATCCGGACTAATGAGGGGATAAGTTGACCGGTTGAAGTCCGGATTAACTGAAATAACCTAAAAGAACAGTAGAAAGTGCATTAAAACTACGTTTATAGCAATAAAACACGTTTACTATAGTGCATTTTAAAGCCATAGGCCTAAATACACTATAGACTACAGTACAGTACAAAATCTGCGGGAAACAGAATTTCATTAGTGATTGACTGCCTTTTCTTTGGGAAGGTCTCTTGTTGACTTCTAGCCACATTTAAAACCTTGCATTGTGCTGCTTCTTTTTTTTCTTTTGCCTGTCCGGATTAAGCGAAGTCCGGTTTTAGGGGTTCGGATTAACGAGGTTTTACAGTAATTTCTATGACACTAACTAAAATATAGATATAGAAATCCTTCGTGAGTTCCAACGATTTATCATTATTTACATTATTTATACTCTCCCCCCATGGTACCCCCATATCTAGCAAAATAATACTCTTTCTCATGGTACTGTTATGCCCTTGATGGTGACATTAAAGATGAATGACTAAACATTATTAAAGCGAATATTTATAAGGTAGTTCTTGGCTTTCATGCCACACAAGAGATGGAAGATGCTAATTGTGATTGTATGATTTCAATAATTAAAATATAAATTCAAATTAACAATGCGACTGTTTTTGAACATATATTGCCAATTGTGAACTTGAAAATGTAACACTACGCGTTGCCTGCCCTACCCCACTGAGTCAGCGTCAAATGATACTTCCTCGACCCGAATTTATTGGGTTCTGAAAAATCTGACGCCTCCACGCTCTTCTACGCTTCGCTTCCGCGTCACTGCTCCACTGATTATTTTTATCTTCTCGTTTCTACCCTTCTCCTCCGCGCCTTTTGAAAGCTTCTGGTAAAGAAGGTTATTTTTGGAAACTGGGTTGAGATGAAAGTCTGCTGGAGCACTTAGGCTTCATAACGAAGAACGTTTCATTTTCTCCCCCCGCCAAAACTGTGTAACGACCCTGCGTGGTCGCCACATTTAACGACCCTGCGTGGTCGCCATATTATATTTTGTTAAGAAGAATGCATGCTATATGTCCCTGCGAGGCGTACGCTTTTAGTTTAAATGTGTTAACGGATCCACCTCTACGATAATTAGTTTCGCTTATTATTTGACCCTGCGTGGTCGCTGTATTCTGTAAATGCTAACGGATCCACCTCTATGTTTATTAGTTTCGCTTATTATTAGACCCTGCGTGGTTGCTGTATTCAGTAAATGTTATTAATTATTGTCATTTACACTGTTCAACTCGTTGTTTAGAATTGCAGAGTCCTGCGAGGCTCATTATTAATTGTATTGTCTGAATGCACACAGTTTTACTTTATATTAACGCGTGCATCTAGTGATCTTCCCACTAGTGTTTTCTTAATGTCACTTCTTGGATGTTTCTCAGTACGAAGGTTGCTATATGTAAAAAAATGAGTTAGCAACGCGTACTTGTAGTTAAAATTTTCACCACCCATGCGCCACCGCGAGTATAAATCCCAGCGCAGTGAGACCGGAGTTCAGTTGGCTCCCTGATGTCAACAGGCAAACATCCAGGGTTAACTGGCCTCCCAGCCTGAGAACTAGAAGCCATCCCAGAAGGAAGGACGGAGAAAGAAGAAGAAGAGCCTAGCAGCAACCTACCTACCTGGTCCGCTCGCTTAGGCTGATAGGTGCCCAGGTTTTACCTGCCCGGCTTGTCTGGGAGCACCCGGACCTTCCTTTTCTAACCTGCCGTCCCTTCATAGGAGACACCGGTTGGCTTGCCAACTCCCAGCTAACGCCGGGGTGTCGCGGCATCCTTTAATCCTTTTACCCTGCGCCCGTTATTCGGGAGTACCGATTGGTTTCGGCCAATTCCCGGCTGTGGTTGGGGTACTACGCACAACCTACTCTCTTTTACAGGGGAACCCGTGACGTCAGCGGCGACCAAGGCCCTAAATAAAATTAGGTCCCCATACTCCCCCTGGCGCCTCACAGCGAGGAATAAATTGGATGTTCCCTGCCCTCCTTATCTCTTGGTGAACGTGCGTGGAACAGGTAAAAGCACGTGTGTGGTACAAGTAAATGCACGCGCGTGGTAAAGGTTTCAGGTAAAGACACGTGTGTAAGTGTGCAAACGGACACCCCTGTGTTGAGACAATAATAAACATATATAAATACATATATTAAGCTGGTATAGTCTTTCCTTACACCCAGCAAGCCCTGAGATATTTCTGAGTCCATGTTCTGCGGCTGACAAAAAGTTAGCGCATATGGGTAGACTTTAGCCGTCCTACTAATTAAAGTGTTTAGAGTGTGGTAATTGTGTGTAAGTGTGTGACGGACGTAGCAAAAGTTTTTGGCGCCATAACGTGGGGCCACGACAGAACTGTGCAATTAAGTGAAGCCAACCGAACCGTGCATTGAAAGGACTGTCCAGTGAAAGTGAAAGTGTGGACTGTATTAAACATGGATCAAGAATTTACTGGTATGAACCTGAGAAGTAGAGGGAGGAAGACCATGGATTCAGAGTCTGGATTTGGTTGCTGTGAAGAACTGGGAGAAGAGGCAGCACATTTCCAGTGTTGCCAGTGCTAGCGCCAAATTCACTGGAGCTGTGATGGAAAGGATGTGGCTACCTTCCCTGCTGTAGGAGTTAAATGCCAGACGTGTGAATCTGCTCCGCTGACCCAGGTAGCGGTGACCGCAATACAAGAACCAAGTCCGCTGACCAATCCTCCATCAGACCACGGGTTATTGGAATGGTTGATGAAAGATATGGAAGATAGAAAGAAAGAGAGGCTTGAAGATGAAGAGCTCAGGAAGAAAGAGAAACAGGAAGAAGAGAAAGTGCGCAAAAGAGAGGCAGTTCAGGCTGAAAAGCTGAGGAAAAAGGAACTGATGGAACTTAGATCCCTAATAGAGTTTCATGAAGAGAAAAGAGAGCTAGAGAAACGAGATATTGAAGAGAAAAGAGAGCTAGAAAGAAGAGAAATTGAAGAGAAAAGGGAGAAAGACTTTGAAACTCTCCGAGCTTTAATTGAGAGCCAAGAGGAAATAAGAAAGAAAGAAAAAGAGGAAGAAGAAGCCAAAAGACGGAGAGAGAAAGAGGAAGAAGAAGAGAAGCGTAGGAATGAACTGCAAGCCCTCTTTGCCCAGCAGAGGACTGACATAGAAGGTCTTAAGGCCGGAGTAGAACGTATCCAACTTACTTCTCAGCAAGAGATAGCAAAGGTTGAGGAGAGAGTAAAAGAGGTACTTCAGGAAAGACTGGAACCATTATCTCAGTGGCGCGGACAAGTAGAGATTACAGTGGAGTCCATTGAGAAAGCTGTCCAAAACTTGGGTGACAAGACCGAATCCATCGAGAAAGTCGTGCAGGAACAGAAGGAAGTGATGGAGTCAATGACCTCAACTCTGCGGAAGGACGTAGAGCAGGCAGCTGAAGAGAAGGTGAATTCTCTTAGGGTAGAGACAAGGAAGCTTGAAGTATCTCTGCGAAGAGAAATGCAAGATCAGACAGGAACATTTGTCCAGAGGGTAAGTGAACTTCAGATTCAGTTCCAAAGATTGAATGTTCAGCCAGAACCCACTCCAGATGTTCATTCCAGCCCTTTTACTCCGGATAGAGATCTGAATCCGGATGCTACTCCTTATGAGCCGCCCAGGTTAGCTGAGAAACCTTCATTCGCTGTCAACAGAATGAAGGCTGATGGAAGAAAGAGGCCTCGATACGATGATACTTCAGATGGATCGCCACCTAGAAGAAGGCCAGATTTTAAGATGCCTAGAATGGCGGATATCGCCCACATTCCTAAATTTAAAGGCGACATTGAGGCTCAGTCAGCTGAAAAATATCTTCGGGAGCTCAACGTCAGCTTTGAACTTATGCAGGTACCCGAACATTATAGGCTAGAGTTGCTTCCTAGAGTCTTCACTGATAAAGCTGAACACTGGCTTGCAGGAAATATTGATAGTTTCGTGAATTATGCTGACTTTTGCGCCAGGTTCAAAGAAGAATTCGCTTCCGAGAAGGCTAGACAACGGCAGCTAACAGCTGTGAGAAACAGGAGATATTCCAGACTTGTCCACGAAAGTATGGAGAGCTTTGCCTGGAGCGTTTATGCGGCCTATAGAAACCTGAGTGATAACTTTAATGAGGGAGAAGTACTTAATTTGATCATCGGACAACTTCCTTATAGAATGCGAAACCTTTGTTTAGCACATGCGCCTAGAACGGTAGATGACCTAACTCATTTCCTGAAGGATTTTGAAATCTACGATGAGCCAGATGCATGGAGGAACAAAGATGAACCGAAGGGAAAAGAACAGAATCCCTCAAGAAACTATAAAGTCCGGAACATAGAAACGAGGTCAGAAGGTAATTATCAGCGCCCTCAACGTTTCACTAATGAAAGAGGAGGCAGGCGTGATTTTAGAAGAAACTCTTTCCGACCTTACCAAAACCAAAGACGTAGATCTCCTGACCCAAGAAGGATCCGTGAGGGTAGACGTAGCCCTAGTCCTCCGAGACGACGATTTACGGGTGAGCAGAATGAGATTCGCGGACCTCCATCTCCTAGACAAAACATTACATCGGAGCAGGAGGAGGCCGTAGAAACAGCGCGGGAGTTTCATCAAAATCAAAGGTCCCAGTCTAGCCAGACAAACTAGGACCTTGTCTAAATGCTTCGTTCCTGTTTAGGCAAGGGACTTCGATGGAGCGGCCCAAATTAATAGAAAAAGATGTCCAAGAGTTACTAGTAAATTTCCAGCTAACAGAAACTGAAGAGACCATTTTACAAAAAGAATTGAAGTCTGCAAGGGAATCCAAAATTAGATACAGATCTCCAGTAGTGCAAGCTAAATTAATGGACTTTACAGTAACCTATTTGATTGGTACTGGAAGTGAATGCTCGATCCTTAATTATTCAATCTGGACTAAGTTAGTTGACAAGATACCTGGCATACAGATCCAGAGAGTTCCAGAGGTGCGATTGGTAGATTTCTCTGGAAGTCATAAGAAGCGTGTCATCGGAAGTAGACGTGTGGGACTGGAGATCGGAATTGTGAAATATATTGTTACAGATCTTCTTTTAGTCATGAAATTTATCGAGCAGCACCATGTAGAGATGCGATTCAGAAGAAGCTCAGTGAAGTTATTTTTCGGGAGAACTCCTGATCATGAGGAAGGGAATCCTCTGAATATTGAAGCAGTGCGGTACATCCACATGGCCCAGGAAGAGGATGTTGAGATGTATAAATCCGCGGACCTACGACGGAAAGTAGAGTCAGTAGATATTTTGACTGGTTCCCAAACACAGGAGTCGAGAAGTGTGCTGGACTGTACTCTGAAGAGAATCCCTGAGAAGCTCGTGCCAGTGAAGGAAGATAAGTGTGAGATATTGCAGTGCACCGAAACTGTTCTTTACACGCCGTATTCTGTGCCACTTTTCCTGATGGAAGTTCTGGAGAATGAACTATATCTGTGGAAGACTTGGAACATTATCCGACCATCACGGTATCTATTTGTGAGTGTATTGGTTATCAGCTGGCTAGTTACTTTGTTCTACATTCTGTGTCAGATATTACAATGTATTATTCTTGGGTCATTAATCCGTGTATTCATGCCTAACGAGGTCCTTGATCATTTCAACTGGCCTATCAACGAAGTAGACCCGCAAATTTCCAACTGAAACCAAAAGCTATTTCTAGCCAAGTCCAAGGAGCGCACGAGAAATATCAAACGAAAATTTAAGACTAAAGGCCATGCGCTCGAGCTGCAAAAAGACGACTTGGTCTTGTTCGAAATCATAAGCTTAGTTCGAGGAAGAATAAAACAATAGCTAAGCTCTTCGAAGTGTATATTGGACCTTATTTAGCCACTGATCTTCGGAACAACACAGCAATGTTAGTTCACCCCAGGACCAGGCAACCCATCGACCGAGTCAACTTCGACAACCTTCGCCTCTACAGGTGTTCATCGGAGCGAAGAAGAGAAGTGGTAGGGGAAGAAGATGACCTAGTGACTAATGTGTAGGAGAAACAGACTCTTATTATTTTCTATTGAATTTGAAATCAACGTTTCATGAAAATTTTTCATAAATTGTAAGATTTAAATTTCTTCAAAATTTTCGCCCGAGGAAGGGGCGTATGTAACGACCCTGCGTGGTCGCCACATTTAACGACCCTGCGTGGTCGCCATATTATATTTTGTTAAGAAGAATGCATGCTATATGTCCCTGCGAGGCGTACGCTTTTAGTTTAAATGTGTTAACGGATCCACCTCTACGATAATTAGTTTCGCTTATTATTTGACCCTGCGTGGTCGCTGTATTCTGTAAATGCTAACGGATCCACCTCTATGTTTATTAGTTTCGCTTATTATTAGACCCTGCGTGGTTGCTGTATTCAGTAAATGTTATTAATTATTGTCATTTACACTGTTCAACTCGTTGTTTAGAATTGCAGAGTCCTGCGAGGCTCATTATTAATTGTATTGTCTGAATGCACACAGTTTTACTTTATATTAACGCGTGCATCTAGTGATCTTCCCACTAGTGTTTTCTTAATGTCACTTCTTGGATGTTTCTCAGTACGAAGGTTGCTATATGTAAAAAAATGAGTTAGCAACGCGTACTTGTAGTTAAAATTTTCACCACCCATGCGCCACCGCGAGTATAAATCCCAGCGCAGTGAGACCGGAGTTCAGTTGGCTCCCTGATGTCAACAGGCAAACATCCAGGGTTAACTGGCCTCCCAGCCTGAGAACTAGAAGCCATCCCAGAAGGAAGGACGGAGAAAGAAGAAGAAGAGCCTAGCAGCAACCTACCTACCTGGTCCGCTCGCTTAGGCTGATAGGTGCCCAGGTTTTACCTGCCCGGCTTGTCTGGGAGCACCCGGACCTTCCTTTTCTAACCTGCCGTCCCTTCATAGGAGACACCGGTTGGCTTGCCAACTCCCAGCTAACGCCGGGGTGTCGCGGCATCCTTTAATCCTTTTACCCTGCGCCCGTTATTCGGGAGTACCGATTGGTTTCGGCCAATTCCCGGCTGTGGTTGGGGTACTACGCACAACCTACTCTCTTTTACAGGGGAACCCGTGACGTCAGCGGCGACCAAGGCCCTAAATAAAATTAGGTCCCCATACTCCCCCTGGCGCCTCACAGCGAGGAATAAATTGGATGTTCCCTGCCCTCCTTATCTCTTGGTGAACGTGCGTGGAACAGGTAAAAGCACGTGTGTGGTACAAGTAAATGCACGCGCGTGGTAAAGGTTTCAGGTAAAGACACGTGTGTAAGTGTGCAAACGGACACCCCTGTGTTGAGACAATAATAAACATATATAAATACATATATTAAGCTGGTATAGTCTTTCCTTACACCCAGCAAGCCCTGAGATATTTCTGAGTCCATGTTCTGCGGCTGACAAAAAGTTAGCGCATATGGGTAGACTTTAGCCGTCCTACTAATTAAAGTGTTTAGAGTGTGGTAATTGTGTGTAAGTGTGTGACGGACGTAGCAACTGTTTCTCCTGCTAGCATCATCAGCCAATGGTTATCTGCTTAAAAGGAGAGCCGCGCGGGAGACCTTGGTTCGATTCCCGGAATCGGCGATTTCAAGTGAGTATTTTTCCAGTATTGTTCCTGCATGAATCGGCTCTGTGTTTCACCCATCCTCTAATAACTGGATATCTGGGAGCAATCCTAAGGGGTGGGGTAAAGACAGCCGGGGCGTGATGATGATCGCATCTTACCTCCACGTCCCTCCATGTGTCTTCAAGGTAGGGTGACCATACGGTGTCGTGTTGATATTACTAAAAAGCCACTATTTGTCCCGTTTTATAAAAAAAGGAGTTATCTTGAAAACCAAACATTCCATGATAAAAAAAAGATACCTATATATTGTGTGCGTTCCGTTATTTGTAGAATAAGTATGCAGTTTCCCTACGTAATTGTAACAAGAATTTAACTTTCCTGCCTCTTGCCACAAGCTCAAAAGAAAAATCTAGAGTTGTGTGTCTGATATTTGGGGTAAGGTTTTTGGGGAGATTAAACGGTTAATGAAGAATAAAGTTTCTCTCTGCTAAATACTTCTGGCAATACCTTTTGACAACGAGAGATAATATTTCATTTATTGTTTATGATGTATCATTTATGTGATAAACCTTTTAATAAATAATAACAATAATTGTATGCTTCTTCAGAAAGGGGTGGGGGAGTAAACTGATGTCCTTGGGATGTCCCGTTTTTGGGTAAAAATATTATGGTCACCCTATACTGAAAGCCATGCTGCAATTTGCAACAAGTGCTTTACCTTTATATACAGGGTATCGCAAAACAATTTCAACAACGGTTTGGAGCTGGTAGATATCATACAAAACAAGTAACTTCCCACATAACATTACCTCGAAAACGCTTAGTTTCTGCGCTATAAGCGCTTAAAATCTAACATGTATGTATGCAACCCAACACAGTAAACGATCGCTCTGCTGACGTAACTTCCATGGACGCGTGGCAAGGTTGCATATAAAGTAAGTCAAAGAATGTAATTTTACAGGAGACAGTAATTTATGTTTATAATTTGAATAGTAAACATTACAGATATGATATACAAATGTAGATACGTTTTGAATCATCGCTGTTTAGAATATTTGCACATACCCAATAAAATATTAATAATTTTTGATTTAATTCATTCAGTGCGACTTAGATGAAGGTAAGAGAAAGCCACAGTTTGTGACTTATGTGCCTTTTCCAGAACACACACACATATGCCTAGCCCTATCAACTTGTACGTACATGATCATTAACGGTGCAGACTTCGCATAGTAATTTGAATTCCACTTCAAAGTACTAAATAAGTAATAAGGGGTAATATGTACTGTCATGTAATCTAGGGGTATGGGGACTTCTCGGACACTCTGTATATAACGCAAATATACATGAAATATAGTGCATAAAATGATTTAGAAATATTGAGTGCCCCTTCAGAAGAGGAAAGGTCGAAAAAAAAATTACAGAACATGAAGACTGAAGTGAATGAAATCTCATTATTATGAGCTAGTGCTTCAGAATTAAAAAAAAAAAAAAGTTGCAAGTTCTGAGAAAACAAAGCGTTTACCCTTTCACTTTTCTTTAGTCTTTTGTTTTCTACCTGCGCTTTCATCTTGCGCCTCTTCTTAATTAAATCATTAACTCTAATTCTCTTTTAATTACCATACCAGTTTGCATACCAGAAGTTCGCCCATAAAAGACTCAAAAAGAGTTCAGGATGTTCATCTGCTATAGCTAGAGACTAAAAGCTTCCTTCAATTACAGGAAAATTCACTAATTGCATTATCTTTTTACCATATATAAGTTTTTGTCTCTCGATAAGGAAAAGAAATTGGAAAATCCTTTAAAAATTGTATGGCATAATGAGAAATTAATCAAGTCAATTACTACACTTAGTAACAAAAAAAATCGGAAGGGATTTTGATGATGCTTTGTTGTAAGTCCGCCGTACCCTGTGGCCGGGTGGTTAGCACATCGCGCTGCGAAGCAAAGGGCCCCGGGTTTGAATCTTCGCAAATTAGCCAAGAGGCACAAAACGCGAAGTAAAATAAACTAAATCAATCTGTTGTAAGTCCACTTTATGCACAGAAAAGCTAATCAGGACTGGACATACAGTTTAAAGTGGTATCCGAACCACTATTTGCCTCCACCGGGTATCGAACCCAGGACCCCTTGATTACAAGGTGACAACGTTACCAATGCGCCATCGGAGAGGCCGGAAGGGATTTTCGCAAACGAACTTGCGGAGTTAATACTGTATTGAAGTAACATTCAACAGCACAATACTATGAACAAAAAATTAATATCTTTATGAAAATGAATAGGTAGGTTTTATTATTGACAAAAGGAGCTCCCGTGCAATCTAACGGTTACTGCTCTCGCCTTTTGTGCACACGGATCTGGGTTCGATTCCTTATGGGAACTCCAAAGATGTCTGTCTTGACCTAGCAACGTGAGGAGAAAGCCAGAAAACAGCGACGATGGGACTTGATGCCCTCACCAAGCGTCACCCAACGAAGATCTATTTAGCCCACAACAGGCTGTTAGCGTCACGGCGGATTCTTTTTCATTCTACATTACATCGTACATTCTTGTTCAGATAAAGTGGCACATACTTCAGCTGTCCAACAAAATGTGCCACTTTATGTGAACAGGAGCGTACAAAAACTTTCAAGGTAAAAATACAAAATATTAATACAATAATGTGAAAATTGTCTATATTTTACTTTGTTTCATGTGAAAAAGTGTTAGTCTGGTGTACGCAGGGAGGAGCTGATGAGGCTACAGCCCCTCCCGAAATTTTGAGAAAATCAAAATTTGTAAATTAAAGCAGTAAATAAATCTGGAAAAATCGGAGTGGTAAATGTAATCCATCTTAAATGAACCCTCATTTTTGTATTTGAACAAATTATAAAACGAAGGTTCAAAATGGTAGTTACGCAATATTTCATTGTGTATCCCGTCTGTACTTAGAACGCAGCTATGTGATATCCATTATTACAATCCCCCTCTCCCCGATACAAAGTTCAGCTGCTATTCAATGCCAAACACTGTATGTCTATCACACTTCATGCACACCCAAGGTCACATACTCACGTATGCTGCGGAAATCAATTGATGTTACCCAGTTATTCTTCCTGTCATGTACAAGCGGAAACATAACCCAGTTGAGCAACACGCAAGGTCCATGAAAAGCCCAAGCACATACGTACGAAACGCTCAGAAGAGGCTTGTGTGGGATTCTCGTAATTTCGAAAGAAGCAAAAAGCAAACCATCAAGAGACATTGCCTGATGCCAAGTGCCTTAACCGGGAATCGAATCCAGAACCCCTTTATTACAAGACGACAGCATTACCACCATGGGAGTTGCGAGAGATTCTTGTAGTACGGTTCAGGCCACTGAATATTGAATAAAATTGAATATTATTATACATTAATAACCAATTAATTTTGTTGCCAAATTTTAAATATAATTACGTGGGTGACACTAAACGTTTTTAGATGCGGCAACACTGATTGCAGCAATCCATTGTCTCTTGGATATGTTGAAGTTAGTAGTCTGTGAAGTGTGATAATGCTGCAGAATTTATAGTTGTTAATTGTTGTGTGCCAGAAATTAGTCAATTATTGTCGTGTGTGTACAGTAAAATGGATTTAACACGGGAGCACTTCAGAGCAATGATTTTTTACGATTTTCGAACAGGTTTAACGCAGCAGCAATGTTATGAAAGGCTCCGAAATGCATTTCAGGAGGAAGCCCCATGCAGTGCGACTGTGTTTAATTGGTTTTTAGAATTTCGACGTGGACGTCAGAAACTCAGTGATGAATTACGTGATGGTCGTCCTGTGACAGCAACTTCTCAAGAAAACGTCGACAGATTGCGTCGCATGATAGAGGATGATAACCGGGTGACATATGCAGTTATTAGTGCAACACTGGGTATTGGTATGAGTCAGGTTCAAACGATCCTGCATGACCGCCTTGGTGTCAGGAAGCTCTGTGCCAGATGGATCCCACACCATCTTACTCAGGAGCAAAAGCAGGCACGGGTCACATGGTGCATGAAAATGCTGGACAAATTTAACCAAGGACAATCAAATGCAGTGTATGACATCGTAACAGGTGACGAAACTTGGGTGTACTGTTATGAACCCGAGAGCAAACGACAGTCGACGCAGTGGATCTTCCCGGATGAAGACCCACCAACAAAAGTCAGGAAGGGACGAAGTGTTGGCAAACAAATGGTTGCCACTTTCTTCAGTCGGACGGGCCATATTGCAACAGTGCCGCTACAGGGACGTCGGACCGTTAATGCTGAATGGTACACTACGGTTTGTTTACCGGAGATCGTACGGAAAGTTTGTGAAAAACGCCCACGAAGTCGCATTATTATGCATCAAGACAATGCGCGCAGCCATACAGCAGTACGAACAATTGAATTCTTCAAAGCCTCCAACATCGAAGAAATGACTCATCCTCCTTACAGTCCCGACCTCGCCCCTTGTGATTTCTTCCTGTTCCCTAAAATCAAGGATACATTACGAGGTTCTTCATTTCCTACTCCCGAGGAGGCAGTCACCGCCTTCGTTCAGTGCATTCAAGAGGTGCCTGCAGATGTGTGGTCCCAGTGCTTTCACACTTGGTTTGAGCGGATGAACAAGTGTATCAACTGTCATGGAGAATACTTTGAAAAATTATATCATTCATACTTTTGGTCTCCAGTGTTTTACTTGCGCGTGTCTAAAAACTTTTAGTGTGACCTATCGTATTAAAGCCCTAGGAAAAGTATCTTACTCGATCCGCGGACTGGTTAGCATACCGCGCTACGATACCAGAGGTCCCGGGTTCGAATCCCCGCCTGGTCATGTATGTTCTTTATGAGTATCCATTCATATATTATCATCACTCATCCTCATCTTCGCGATTAGCCAAAAGTGGCAGAAAAACCGAAGTAAAATAAACCAGAACAATAAATCAATCAATCGTCATCGATCCAGCATATGAGCAAGAACCCATTGGGCTACCGGTAACTGTTTTTCTTTATCACACTCTTAATATTTTGAAATGCATAGTTACGTTATTTTGTTATTGACTTCACAGTTCGTTCAAGAAAAAGCTTTGAAAGTGAGAGGGAAAGTTAAGTCATAAAGATTACGTTCAGCTATTTCTCGCACAAAAGTTTCATTTCTCAAGTGTTGGAAACTTACAGAACCTTTGGATTAAGTGGCAGAATATGAAAACATGACATTCTGACCTGGCTCCTACATTTTACACTAAATTCATGGAGCTAACTCGCTTCCCTTTCTTTTTGGTTATTCTGCTAGAGTACTAATTAACGGAACAGTATTCCTGTTATCGACCATCCACATATAGTGTTGGCCACGGGACGGGACGGGCCTTTAAAAATTCGAGACGAGACGAGATTGATCATGTGTCCCGAGACAAACGAATATTTTCGAGACGAGACAGCATTTCACAGTATTTCCACGAGACGAGACAGGCCAAAGTCTCGTCTCGTGGGCAACACTATCCACATAATAAGCGTTTAGCTTTTTTAAAATTTGGAATTAATTATAGGGGTTGAGGGGAGGGGATTGACCGATCTGATCCCCCTCCCGACGCCTACGGTTACCACTAGGCATCAGGAAAATTAGAGATGAATGTGTAAGGCAGGGATCGCCAAACCGTGGATCGCGAGCTGCCGGTAACTCGTAAGGGGTTGGCTGCAATTCGCGATTCCAGCTATCCGATATATGTGACGAGAGATTTCGGCACTACTCGGTCTAGAAATACTTCCCTTATCATGGAGAAAACACACATAAAACATTGATTATTGAGCAAGTGTTTTGTCTAGAACGACCAAAAACTAAAGACAACCACCCATACATACTGTAAAATATGAAAGTGTCATCCTTCCCATTAACAAGGTGATGATTAGGCAGCAACTTTTCTAATTTTCTTGAGTTTTGTGGGGAAAAAAATTAAACTTTCCTTAAGAAATGTCATGCTTTGTGTGTTGTAGGGTATTTAAAAACAATAATTCGATTATACATCTTAAATCTTTGTAAACCAAGAAATAATCATAAAAAGTCAAGCACCCTTGGTAGCTTGCCAGGTATTTTCAAATGTGGGAAGTAGCTTAATAGTTCTGCGAGTTTGGCGACCTCTGGTCAAAGGTAATGGTCACATTGCATCAGTTTTCGGCCCAACTTTTACACTGGCGTAAACAGCAGAACGAACAACGCCAAGTCATGCAGCTCACTTTGGGGACCCGAGCTACTCTGTCCACGGTTGTTAAAGGTCCAGGAATTTTAAATCAATTCAATTCCGGTCCAGGATAGAAAATCAGCAAACGTAAATGGGTTCTGGACCGTAAAGAACCTTCTTATCTGTAAAGTATTTGAATTCGGTCCTGGAACTTTTTCTCTTGATGAATTTAAATTCGGTCCAGGAACCTTTTTTCCGGATGAATTTAAATACGGTACAGGAACCTTTTTTCCGGATCAGTTTAAACAGGGTCCAAGTTCCGTATTGAAATGAAACAATACGTAACTTGGACCGAATTTAAATTGTGCGAGAAAAAATGTTCCGGTCCTGCAGCGGAAGCCAATAGAACCCATTAGAACTAATGGGTCTCTGGACCTTTAACAACCATGACTCTCTCGTGTTTCACAAACCACTATACTGATCGCAGGCCCAACTGGGTGCTGACCTGCTTTTTGATACATAGATCCATCTGTCCACCAATAGTCTTCGTCGGAGGTGTGTGCCTCGATGAGTGTCAACAACCTCAGTTGCGAAGTAAAAACTGTAGGGGTAACATCGCTTTCCTGTCACAACGTTGTCAAGCATACGTCTGTTTTTGTCACTTGTCTTAGCTTGTTTGTACAATGTTTTGGTGTCTTGTGTACTAATTTCCCATGCTTTGTGTACTATTGTACAACTTTTATCCAGTGCCGACGATGACCAACTCTTTCTCTCTCTCCTCCGTTTTACAGTACGTTTGGCAACATACTGTGTACTACACGACGCTCATTTGTTTCGTCCCGCCAGGAACTTTCGGTGCCTTGTGACTCGAAAATGCCCGATGTCAGTCGAAGAGAATTAAACTGATCGCTGATTCGTTGTTTCCCAGACGCCAGCTGGAAATGCGAGCAGTATAGCTCTTCAATAAATTGCAGTGCCGTGTACGTGATTTACACTCGACTTCGTTGAGTTATTTGGGTGACAATAGTAGACAATGAAAAGCTTATTAACTTGCTTTATGAACATAAACAATGATTCGTTATTAAAAATACGTAAGAATAATAATTTTAAAAAATTCCGAAATCTCATTAATCCACTCCAGACACAGGACGCCTGTCTGTCCGTAAGAGGCAAATAGTCTATCCAAAGTACCCTGTGGAGAGTTAAGCAAAGCATAAACATAGCAAATGCTAATTTAAAGCGACCAATTATTTCTACTGACCCATCAGTCTGCCAGTGAAATTAATCGGTCATCACCAATAGATTAAGTTTTAATCTGCGATATCTTGGAAACTATAGCTACTAAAAGTTACAATTTTACCAAGCTGGAATAACTGGTAGCCGGGCCTATAAGTATATTGAGTGCAGCACAAGAGAGATTTGAAAATTAAAGAAATTGAAACATACCATGTCTCTTCAGAAGAACAATTCATCACACTCACCTGTAAAAAAGAAGAAAATATATTATTAACACAAGTTTCCTCTCAATCAGTGTACAATAAAATAATTGGCTTTGGAAAAAAAAAGTAGGTTACTTTTCTCTGTGATAAATGTCAACTCCTTCATTTTATCTGGGCACTGATTGAATAACATAGTCATGTAATGTCCTCTGACACGACCAATGTTGTCAGTATACCTCGTAAATTTGAAAAAACCATACATTTTTGTGAATCTGCCACAACCCCATAATGCCTAAAATGCATAAAAATGTATCGTTCTTTTTTCACTTTGATAAATACTCACAGAGACCATTGATACACATCGAAAAGTATTGCAAGCGACACCATATCTTTTTATATCCATATTTTGATTAACTTCGTACAAAACTTTTTTTTACACCTTAGTAACTTTTTCTCCGTACTGAACGTTCATGTACAGAACCATATTATTGTTTAATGTTTAAAACACAGTGCTAAAATTTATAGAAATGGTGAAATATACAGAGTGTCCGAAAAGTCACGCAACCCGGTGTTTACGACCGTATAACGGAATAGCGAAACGGAATGACAAGAAACTCTTTCTGCCAGGAGAATGCCCTGTATATGGGGAAAATTTAGAGAGACAAACATATGTAAGAACATGCATGTTTTAATAACAAATAAGCAAAGTGTTGCCAAAGGCGTATTTTTTTTTTTCAAATCGTGTGTATTGATGCACAGAACTCACTGACACTGAGGTACATTATTGCAACATTCCACAATACCAACGAACAATTTGGATGGCCATCGATTGAATTTGACAGAAAAAGAACTTTGACGACGTTTCAAAAAATATTGCACAAGGGAATAAATGGGCTGTTCCAAAAATCGATGTTTTCACAATATTACGAGGGACACTGGCAACACTGTTGCTGTCACGTGTCACTAACAGACTTGTTTCACCTAAGCAGTAAATTTCACAATGCAATAATTCATTCCGAAAGAGTACGCCAACTATACAAGAACAATTCTAATCTACAACCTAACGTAAATAACATGCTCCACAAACCATAACACTGATTAAATTATGGTATTCGGCCAAAGAGTAAGAAACGCATACACATATTTTGATACCGCCATTCTAGATTAACTCAAAAGAGATTGTAGAGATTCGTGATAAAATAGCTTTTACCAACCCAACGGGGGTTTGGGGGACTAGAAAGCATCGGTTGGGATTAACATAGATTGTAGGACGTTAATTTAATCTTCGTGTGCTACAGCTAAGCCAATTTGGGTGTTCGAAGCCGCATCTGTCTACTTTAACGCTGCAAGTGAATGTGCGTAGAACAGATTGAATAGTAGAAAGTATTTCATTGTTCTTATTTAGGGTCCCGTTTCTTCCACATTTGGCTATCGCAAAGGTTAGTGAACACAAAGAAACACCAATGACCATACCGGGATTCGAACCAGAGAACTTTCGTGGCAAGATCGAAAGTGGACTTTTTTATGAGCTCGGCCCAGAGGCGACAACGTCGTATGAAGGTAGCCGGCTAACGTGGCGGAGTGGTTAGCACATCGCGCTACGACGCCAGGAATCCTGGGTTCGAATCCCGGCCTGGGCATGGATGTTTGTGAGTGTCCATTCATCAATTTCATCAAATCATCACTTATCCCCATCTTCGCAAATTAGCCGAAAGTGGCACAAAAAGCGAAGTAAAATAAAGCAAATCATTCATTCAATCATTCGTATGAAGGTGTATACAGCGTGACTCAAAAGTCCAGCTCCATAGAACAACTACACTCTGTCCCAATTATCTCTGGAGCAGGCGAACGAAAACTAGTATCTGCGCAAGTAGTGACGCGAGACAACTTTACCAACGAACACGCGAGAGGGAACGGTATTGCGTGGAGGGGAGAGCGACTGCAGTTACAGCCTTGGCAGCAGCGTGTACTGCTTGCCTCTGCCCACTAGATTCCTCCCCATTCTCTGCCGCTATGGGCAGCCTTGCTCCAGAGATGACTGAGACAGGGTATACGTTATTATACCGCGTTTGTTACAACCTGTCCCGCTTCCCGCGCTAGCTGATCGCTGGCTTTTCTAGCAGAAACCAGGCGGCGTTGCTGCTGCAGACCGCGTGAACTCCGTGCTGGGGAAAGCCGAAGCCAGGCAGCAAATTAAAATATGCAACGTGGCAACAGCGTCTACGTAAGCGCCTCTCTTCTGCCTTCCATTCGCTCCTCGCTGCCCAGCAGACGACTTTTTCCTCGTTTCTCATTGGCACCGAAACTGTCGAGCGAATGCTAGCGTGGGAAACGGGACAGGTTCTAACAAACGCGGTTTAGTGCAGTTAGCGAAAAATGGAAAAAGTTGAAAGTTAATAGAAATGTGTGATCTTCAGCCTAACGTGACTGAATTTTCAATGTAGGATGCACCGTTGAGTCTGGTACACCCAACGGCGAAAGAAACAGTAGGCGAATTGCCCACCACCATTTTCATTCGGTCTGTATTACACAATGTGATGACAATGAATTGAAACAAAGACGCCAATAAGCAGAGAACAATGCCTGCTTCGAACCAACATAGTTCCTTTCCTTAAAACAAAGCAGGATGTAGAATAAAAAAGTAATGAAAATAGTGGCACACAATCTGCCTACCATTATCTTTGCCGTTGACTGTACAGGTCTCGGTGAGAACGAAAAATTGTCTCCGTCTATTGTCCTTCAAGGGGTCATAACACCATACTGTTCTAGGTAAATTAAGAATTGAGTTTTTGGCTTTTTCCACTTTATGCATAAATAGGCTAATCTGGACTGGACCTACAGTTTATAGTGGGATCTGAACCACTATGTACCTCCGAACCCGGTACCCCTTCATAACGAGGCGACGAAATTACCGGTACGTTATCGGAGATGCCCTAAATTAAGAATTGATAATGACAGACTTTTTCTACTCGATACGATATGCATCTTTGCGATCGGCCATCTTCAATAATCGAACCCAATCGATAATTACTCAGGATCCACTAGAGAAGCAGCGACATAATTTAGTTGACATAGATCAAGTAATCAAGATCAGACCTCCCTGATGACAGAGTGCTAACATAGTCGCCTAGTAATAAATAAATAATCAAATAAAGGTCAAAGCTTAGGTGATAACTGTAATAATGTTTTAACATGTACTGACTTCATGGTTATAGAAATGAGGTGATGTCCCAACTCAGGAACTATGACGAAAGCTCCTAATTCAGAAACAGTTTCCTCGGGAGGGAAGGGTAAGGACTGTTTTTTTTTTCAGAGGTTCTTATTGTTACTGCACGTACCCTGCAATACTAGTATATATATATATCGCCTTGAAAAAAACAAAACAAAAAAAACACTGTTTTCGGGGAGTTTCTTCTTTCCCCTAATATATTTTTAGTATAGTATTGCAGATCTTTTGCTTATAGGTTAGGTAAGGTTAATTTAGCAATTACACAGGTGTACGTATTGCTAACGGTTTCAAACCAATTCATCCTCCACCGATAAAATTTGCAGGACGTCCTGACATTTCACTGAAATATCCAAATAGCCCGTTCCTGAAATGGGTCTGTTTTCATTGGAATTTCCATAGTTAATGAGATGGCAGTGTTTTCATTGGAATTTCCATAGTTCCTGAGATGGCAGTGTTTTCATTGAAATTTCCATAATTCCTGAGATGGCAGTGTTTTCATTGGAAGTTCCCTAGTTCCTGAGATGGCAGTGTTTTCATTGACATTTCCATAATTCCTGAGATGGCAGTGTTTTCATTGGAATTTTCATAATTCCTGAAATGACATTGTTTTCATTGGAATTTCCATAGTTCCCGAAATGACACTGTTTTCATTGGAATTTCCATAGTTCCCGAAATGACACTGTTTTCATTGGAATTTCCATAGTTCCCGAAATGACACTATTTTCATTGGAATTTCCATAGTTCCGGAAATGACACTGTTTTCATTGGAATTTCCCTAGTTCCTGAGATGGCAGTGTTTTTATTGGAATTTCCATAGTTCCTGAGATGGCAGTGTTTTCATTGGAATTTCCATAGTTCCTGAGATGGCAGTGATTTCATTGGAATTTCCATAGTTCCTGAGATGGCAGTGTTTTCATTGGAATTTCCATAGTTCCTGAGATGGCAGTGTTTTCATTGGAATTTCCATAATTCCTGAGATGGCAGTGTTTTCATTGGAAGTTCCCTAGTTCCTGAGATGGCAGTGTTTTCATTGAAATTTCCATAATTCCTGAGATGGCAGTGTTTTCATTGGAATTTTCATAATTCCTGAAATGACATTGTTTTCATTGGAATTTCCATAGTTCCCGAAATGACACTGTTTTCATTGGAATTTCCATAGTTCCCGAAATGACACTGTTTTCATTGGAATTTCCATAGTTCCCGAAATGACACTATTTTCATTGGAATTTCCATAGTTCCCGAAATGACACTGTTTCCATTGGAATTTCCATAGTTCCGGAAATGACACTGTTTTCATTGGAATTTCCCTAGTTCCTGAGATGGCAGTGTTTTCATTGGAATTTCCATAGTTCCTGAGATGGCAGTGTTTTCATTGGAATTTCCATAGTTCCTGAGATGGCAGTGTTTTCATTGGAATTTCCATAGTTCCTGAGATGGCAGTGTTTTCATTGGAATTTCCATAGTTCCTGAGATGGCAGTGTTTTCACTGGAATTTCCATAGTTCCTGAGATGGCAGTGTTTTCACTGGAATTTCCATAGTTCCTGAGATGGCAGTGTTTTCACTGGAATTTCCATAGTTCCTGATATGGCAGTGTTTTCACTGGAATTTCCATAGTTCCTGATATGGCAGTGTTTTCACTGGAATTTCCATAGTTCCTGATATGGCAGTGTTTTCACTGGAATTTCCATAGTTCCTGAGATGGCAGTGTTTTCCTGAACTGGGAAGTCCTGAATTTGAATTGGAAAGTCTTGAATTCGAAAGCCCTGAATGGAATAAGTCAGTAACGGGATCTCAATCGTATGAATCCAACGACGCACACAGATGATACCGAAAGCTGTCCTCTGCATCCCTTTACAAGTCCAGAGGGCAGTGAACTTCTCCAAAATCTCTGATGCTTGGCCCCCATCCGAAATAGGTATGCACTTAGGCCTTTTTCATTAGTTCCCTCTTAGGACTCCGTGCGTCCAGAAGAACAAGCGACGAGCTGTGTACTTCATTACGCATTCATATCCGAGCGCTGCGCTTTTGTTCCCATTGTCTGAGGACATTGTTGCTAGGCAACGCGCTGCAGCGAGTTGGTAACTGGAGTTTGGGGAAATTACCCAATAACTCGACGCTGACGTTAATTCGAAACGAGCAGAACATCAACAGCGTAAAAAAAGCGGTTCTCTCTTCCTCCCATCTCAAATTACACAAGAAAATGTAATTGTCTTTTTTTCATCTGGAGGAAAGAACGTTCATGTAGAGTTACATCAACCAAATTTCCCAAAGCTCTGCGTCCCAAGAGGCATAGCGACAAACCACAAATGGTACGTATTGCACCGCATCTCATTGTCGGTAATGTGTCAAACAGCAAGAGGGATTTTTACACTAAAAACTGCGCAAATGGGCAGGTTCCGCACTAAACATTTTGATAAAATACACGATAATATAGGTTTTAGGCAGAGCCGTCCTTACGGATGGGCAAGAGTTGCTGAAATCATTTTCTAAACGACGTCCCACATAAAAATAGTGTTCAAATATTTCAATCGAAATTGTTAATATGCACTATTTGTTTAATTATAGAATGAAATCATGAAGTGAAAATATTATTTTTTGTGGAAAAATGTAAATTCAATGAAAAATAAACAAATGAGAATTGTGACAGAGTATGTTATATTATTTTATAATTAAAGACAATGAGCCTTGCACCAATGGCATATCGGAAATGAAACACATGCTCCTCTACAGTCATGAGGTCTCAAAAACTTTGCACTTGCCCTTAAAAATCTAAGCTACTACCAAATAAATTGTACTTTATAGTCTTGTTTCTACTTATGCTCGGAGGCCAATCCTTGCACATAAGACACTAAAACACCATGTGTGCACACATAGTTGCAAGTATTTGACCATCAAGATGGGAACATCATTCCCTGCCCCTTATATCTGCCCGCAGGAAAACCACAACAGGACACCAAAACACGCTTAAAACGTCACGTTTGAGGGTCTTCGTAAAATACAAATGCTTTAAGAGAAAGAGAGAGAAATACAATATGAAAAGGGAACAGCAAATAGAGTAAAAGAGATGGAAAAGAAGAAAAGAGAAAGAAGAAAATATCAGACGATTTAAATCACTTTAAAATAATAATAATAATAATAATAATAATAATAATAATAATAATTTACAAAATAATGTACTCTTCGCAACTTCTTATTTCACCGCCCCGAAAGAATTCTAAGTCCCGAATTCGTAAACTTAGCAACATTGTACTTCGGCGCCAGCTGAGTGTAGCCAACTTCGAGTTGGTCCCTCCACTAGGCAAAAAAAATCTTGAGAGATTTTCAATTTCACACGTTCCATGAACTTAGAAACTATAACCCGCTATTATAATACACAAACAGAAATAATAAATTGGATAAATAACTTTTTGAGGAATTTTTACGATTCTGCTTGCTCTACTTGAAATTAGAAGGGTTAGAAACATTGAATAGAGTTTCTCTCCACCTGGAGGAAATCGCCATCAACTTTGTGCAGAAAGAAGCAAATTTATGAGGAGTTTATGCGACATTTTATTTCCAATTTCTTGCATAATATGGAACAGTTCTCAAAAAATAACATTTTTCACGACTTGTCGAGAAAATGTGCTTGCAACATAGGAAAGTGGATGTTTTCATAAACACCAACGTATTTTTAAGGACATGTTTTCAGCAGTAAGTTAACGTAGAGCAGTTTGTTAGACGCTGGTATCCTTATTTTCATCATACACGAGACCGTTGATATTAGAACATTTAAAAAATTAATCCGCTGGACACCTTGAAGTTGTTGATCACCAGGATTTAAAGTTAAACCTTTTTCTTTTAGATATTCTTCATAAGTTGTGTTAACACACACATTATCTTTAATTCACATATCACATGCAAAATGTAACGTTATTTAAGTTATGTATTGTTTATGCTCTTCACTGACACCTAAAATATTGATTATTTTGATATACTAACACACACACATACAATTATGTTATGCAGTGATGTAGTGCATTACTGTAACGAAGGAGAAAGAGTTTAATGAGTTCAAATTGCTAAGACTGTTAATTTTATGTCCATCCCAGTGATGTACCGTACACTATAAGTTTACGTCTACATGCGTTGTCTACACGTAATCTACGCGTAGATTACATTGGGTCGTAGTTTACATAGACTACGTAGATAATCTAAAGTGCATTTAAATTAATTTTCAAGGCTTTCATGAAAGGAAAGTGACATTTTCAACTATGTTAGTTCGTAACGAACTGACAAGAATCCTATTTACAACAAAATGTATCTTCTCGTCTATCTTCAACTATGGAAGAAGATAAATAGTATGCAAGAAAGACAACAGATGGCAGTCATGATGCAAAACTAGTCTTTTCCCCATAAAACACTAGAATATTTTATGTTAGGTTTTTCCCTAGGTGAGAAATTGTTCGAATTTGGAAGGAAGAGCAGAAAAGTTCTCCTCACACATCAGCAACTGATACGCAGTGTAATTTTGTTTTACTTTCATGGTGGTCTTTCTAAGTTATGACCTCTCGCCATGTTGTTTACATAGATTACGTCATCAACGTGTATAAAATAGTCTACGTGTAGAATGTAGACTATCGTTGTTTACGCGTAGACGCACATCACTGGTCCATCCTTCGTAATGACTGTTGTTAATCCCTTCACCTCCATCTTTCGATGCGTGTGAAACTAATTGTAAATCACCAATTAACATAAGTAAATGCTTATTGCGACGAAGGCCGATGCGATAAAAAAAAACAATAATAACAATTTATAAAGTGAGTGAAGAACAAAAAAATCATTTTACAATGTGCCTCCACTCCTTGATTACAACATACTGTTTAAGAACAAAGTCTGTATTTATGACAAATTCTTAATGTGTGTTAACATAATTATGACTTCTGAATGAAATAAAAATAAATAAAAAAGGAATTCAAAAATACTTAGTTATGTATTATAATATTATTACATTATTACAACACTTCGTACTCTGAAGAGGGTCGATTTGAACCTACGATGTTTCGCTCTTGACGAAAAAGTATAACAGACAGTCTAACCAACTGCTCCACGAGATTACTAACGCGAAACTTTGTAAAACAAGCAGATCTCAGTGAAAACAACCATGTGCCGGAGTTCCGAACAATTTTTCGCCACAGATCAAAGAAAAGGCGCACTTTGCATAATGGTCCGGTATTGTGCAAGGTATCATTACTCAAATTTCGAATAAAATCGTGAGAAATTTGCCTCTTTGCATTCAAATGTGACAATTCGCTCCAGATGGGGGAAATCTGTTCAGTGTTTCAAACTGTACATACATTTTCCTATTTTCATTTCAGAACGAAGAATCCTAATTGCTTCTCAACATTCTCTACTTGCGGTTTTTGTTTAATTATGTATTGTGTTACTGGTTTAGGGTTTCGAACTTCATGGAATGTGAAATAATTTTTAAAAATCACAACAGCGTTTTTTTTTTTTTTAGAAAGAAAAACTCCTGCAAAGTGGGCTACTACATGTTGGCTCTGAAGTGCTATTATGCCAAATTTACGAATTGAGGACTTTGAATTTTTTCAGGGCGGACAAATAATATGTTGCGAAGAGTACATAAGGATTTTGTAGATATCACAATCACTTTTGGTGTACATTATTCTCGTAAGCATTTAATAGTGTTTATTCTATTAGGTTCCAAAAACCATACATGCAATTTTAAGCGTTTTTTAAAAAAAATTAAATATCGATTTAAATTTAAAAATCCGATTTAAATAAAATAAATCATCAGAAGTGATTTTTTAAATAAAAATCATCATTTTTATCCACCCTGATCAAGGGAGAAAAAGAGTGTAAAGAGAAAGATAGCAAGATAGGAAGTAGAGATAGAAAGAAGGAAAATCTAAGGGATGAGATAGAAAGAAATAAGGAAAAGAAACGAGGGAGGGAGAAAGAAAGCAAGCAAAGAAGAGACAGTGACAGAGATAGAAGGAAACAAAGCGAATATTAGAGAGAGAGAGGAAGAAGGAAGAACCGAAGAGAGTGAAATATAATAAAGGAAAAGCAGACTGAAAAGAGAAAGAGGGAAAAGTAATACAAATAAGAAGAAACTCTGAAGCTTTCCATATTCCAGAGAGTTGCAAGTGCTCCATCTGTGGGCAGTTGTGGCCAACTAAAGCCCTGAGGCATAAAGGGACCTTGGTCAAAGCACTTAGCTCAGGAATATTGCGGAGAGTTGTCATGCTTCCCTCATCAGAGCGTAAGAAGTCCCTTACAAGAACAAAAAAAAAAAAATCTCAAGCATACCAATGACACGCAACAAAAACTGCACAGTACGTCGCCGCACTCGATAAGAAGTTCTGCAAGTAATTTGAATCACAGTGTACCAAGCTAATGGAGAAGAAAATCGCCAAGAGAAAGCTGTCAGGCCATACACTGAGCATGTCACATTTACTCTAAACTAATTTGACATTTACAGTAGAGCGTGGAGCACATTTATTTACTGGTAGTTTCAATGTGTTTGTATAGCATTTCTATTTTTGTTATTATAACAGGGTGGCGCAAAAGTCAGTTTACCCAAAAAGCACTATGATAATAGTATTAGGATAGTGTATGTGCTTGTTGTGCTTAAGTAATATTTTTTTAGGTATACGATTGGTAACATTGTCGTCGACAGTTGAGTCTCTGGCTTGTTGTAGTGTGGTTGTTTGTTGTTTGCAAGAAAGTTCTGGTCTGTGGCGTGTTGAAAGCTGCAATGGCACATAAGTACACAACAGAACAGCGTGTGTACATGCTTCAATTATGGTGGTAACATGAGTAATTGTTTGGGGGGGGGGGCATTTCTTCGTTTGGTGTAATGTGACCTTATTTCTTTGATGCACATGTTACTGCGGAATCTTATCTCGAGATTCTGCAGGATGTTGTGTTAGTTAAACTTCAGATCACTGTTTTGTATTGCAGCAAGATGGAGCTCCTCCACATTATGGACGTGATGTTCGATCATTTTTAGATGACATATTTGAAGAGTGGATAGGACGTCGTGGTACCATTGACTGGCCTGCGCGTTCTTGTGATTGAACGCCATGCGATTTTGCTTTGTGAGGAATTGTTAAGGATATGGTATACTCATCATCACCGGCAGATTTGGATGCACTGAAACCAATATCAATGCGTTTCATGTCATAAACAATGATACACGTTTACTGCATCGTATTTGCAATTCTGTTGTTGATCGTTGCACACAATGTATTGCAAACAATGGAGGACACTTTCAGCGAAACCACTGAAACTGGAATTTTGTGTATCTTCTTGTATTTTGTATGTATACTTGAATTTTGTGTATACACTTAAATTTGTGTATGGGTAAACTTACTTTTGCGCCACCCTGTATATTTTAACATTATTTCTAGTGCCTCCCTGCTGCCTTGTGGTCAAGGAGTCCCAGTCGGGGAACATAGCAGTTCGGGTCCCACTTTAAATTATAGGTTCTGTTCCGATTAACTATCTGTGTATTAAAATGGGCTTTAAATAAACTTTAACAGAACTTTTTACGACTCGCCATCCTGTTTCGCTACAAAAATTCAAACAAGGATATTTGATACAGGGTAAATCATAATACTCTCCGGATTTTCCAAACTCAATAAAAAAAAACAACTGAGACAGTCATAGAAGAACGAAGCATATCATTAGGCTCGGAAACTCGCCAACATTTTGTATATTTCTTATTTAATCTGGACCAGGAAATTTTCCAGCCATTTCCCCTGTTTCTGCGCGGCCCTGAGGCCCACCCAGCCTCGTATCAATGGGTACCTGGGGGCAACCCTGGGAAGTAAAGGCGACCGGGCGTGATGCTCATCACATCATCCTCACTATGGTCTAGATCAAGAATATGTGGAGCTCTACCTCCACATCACCCCATATGCCTCCATGTGTGTGTATGTGCACAGAGGTACCTTTACCAATTTAATAAGGCGATTCTGCCGTACAGTCTAGATTCCTAAAACAAGGGCTAGGAGTAGGGAGGGGTACGGCAACATGTGGGGCGCTTAGGGAAATGGGAAAATTAAGAGAGGAAGTGGATGCCAAAATGAGGAGCATTAAATACTGGGCAAAACTGATCACCACGGAGGGGGGAAATTTGAAGAAACTCTGTGTACAATCACAGATAAGGGGGGGTAATGGGAGGCAATGGGTAGCAAAAATAAAGACGGAATTATACAGTATAGGGCTAGGATGGATGTGGGAAGAGGGAATAGAGGGGAGGATTGATACGCAGATGCTAGGGGCCATACGTGCCAGGCTGGAAGATATTACCAAACAGAAAATTCTGGCAGAATGCGACGCAAAAATATCGTTAACATCGGCGAAAATAGTGGATACGGATCGAGAATGGGGAAGGAGAAACTACGTAGATTTGTGTGGGGCAAAAGAAAGGTCAGGATTGGCCTGGTTCAGACTGGGGGGATGGGCACAAGTTAGACTCAAACGGGAGGACGGGAGCGTAGAATGCCCGTTATGCGGCGAAGACGAGACGAAATTTCACATTCTCCTCCAATGTAAAGAAACAGGGGAGGCAAGACAAAAATATATCAGGGAAATAAATGAAGATAACATTGAGAATATAATGACAAGCGTTATTAGGAGGGAGAGACCGAGAGGGGGGGAGGCGCAAATAAGGAATCTGGGAACTTTCCTACACTACGCCTGGGTAATGAGATCAAGGAAGCTCAGTGGGGATAGCGAACATGTGTGAAAGGGGGGAGGGGTACTAAATAAATAAATTAATAAATAAATTTGAGAAAATTTAGGAACCACTCAGGTAACAGGGCAAGTATAGGGAAAGATTTCAAATGACATAGTGTTTGTGAACTCCCAAGCAGTGGTGAAGATGGAAGCAGACTAAAAAGGAGGAAGGGTGTAGGGAAAGCACACGAAAATTTTTTGCACTTGTATGGTATGTATAGCTGTAACGGCTCATACTGGAAATAAATTCTATTCTATTCACTTTTGGCTAATCGCGACAATGAGGATGAGTAATATGATAACAATACAGGGACGGACACTCACAAAGAACGCCCATGACCAGGTCGGGATTCGAACTTGGGACCGCTGACGTCTCTGCGGTATGTACTGTCACCGGCATTAAAAATGGGACACCTTGATCCTGAGATACTCACTTCCATACATTGCAATAAGGGGATTTTAATACTTAATTTTCAATGGCAACTTCTACCAGCCCCGTAGAATTAAGCAACACACACAACGCCTTGCAGAGAAGCTATTATTTCAGGATCTCGGCGTCCCATTTCTAATGCCGCCTGATTGTACAAAGAGATCTCAACCTAACATACATACCTCCCCAGTGTTTCCACCTTTGTGAAGGAATTTTGAATTTTATTTTTTTGTTTAATACATAAGAACTTTCGTCTCTATACAAAATCAGGCGAATTGCTTACTGGACCCAACAGCCGTGGGTACTTACGTTTCGCTATCTGGATTAGTGAAAGAAAATCTTTTACGCTTCTCTTTTCTTGGACCGTGATGGGAACACACAATGACTAGGGAACGGAACTTTAGGTAAATAAATGTTTTTTTTCTGCGATAAGATAGACCCCCTCGTTTTTGCCAAAATTCTGATCATAGCCTTATATGTCAACACAGCAAATTTTATTTTACATAAAACACATATCGTATATTCCAGTTTTCCGTACGTAAATACATATTTTGCGAATTTTCATTTTAAATACATAAAATCGCTCATTGACTTCAGCTACCTCGAAATCCTCGAAGGAAAAATGTTTATTCTCCGCACCTCTTTCATATCCAGAGTGTTAGGTTTGTTTTGCCCTTGAACACGCTTGCTGGCAGACTTCAGGTGCCTCGCCTACGATCCTATTGGGGGAAAATATTACCCCCACTGGATCTAACGCACAAGTGCTAATGTCTAAATGTACAATCAAGGTTTTTCAAACTTTGTGCCAAATTGCACGTGTTTTGGAAGGTGAAGTAGAGGAAGAGGAAGCTTTGGAAAACTTCAGCGTTAGTGACATTTCGTGCTTCAAATATGCAAGAATTGTTTCTTGTGACGTGGAGCGATCTTTCTCACAATATAAGATGCTTTTTAGAGATAATCGTCCAAGATTTACAATGGAGAATTTGGAAAAAAAAACAAAGTGATCCACTGCAACTCTCCCAAAAAATAGCTCACTAAGAGGTAAGCATTTAGAAAGAGATTTCAGGTGTTTAAAATGCATGCAATATTTTGTTTTTGTTACCCACATATTTTCCTGTTTTTATCACATATTTTCAATATTTATGACACATAAAAAAAAATATTTCTGAGATTTTTAGCACAAAGTTCCGTTCCCTCGTAATGACCAACACGCTTCGTTTCAACTTTGCAGCAACACGTCTATATCTTCAAATTCAGCAGCTTCAAAATCGCAAGGGAACTTAAAAATATCGGAAGTTTTCCCCTCGTTCACGTGAAGGGGAAAGATCTGCCATTCCAATACACGTGGTAATCACGCAAACCTGCGCCGTAAAAAAAATTCGAGTTCCTGCCTTCCGCTTCTGCGTTCTTCCTCTTCGTTTAGGCAAGGCAGTCGCCGTTCCTGGACGTTTACTGCGGCGATAAAAGTCACGCTGATTGTTCTTTATTCGAGTCTTCTTGTAGAGACTTCCCTTCCCATCCAACGTGGTAATTACGGGACAGGTGTTCTGCCGGCAGTCCAAATTCATCAATGCAAAAAAGGACACGGAAAGGTTCTGCCTGGGCAAGAGCGAGAGAAAGGATTGGATGTAGTTTATACAGGGTGAGGCAGAAACAATTAGACATTTAAATTTGGCGCCATACCGGCATCTTTGTAGGTGGCGTGGTGAAACACACAGTCGTCATGCAGCGTTGGTCGGAAGAGCATCGAGCGTTTGCTGTGGAACGTTCTTGAGAAACAATGACTGCTACTGTAACAGCGTGTTTTTCGACGACATTTTGACATCGGAAGGAATGGAGACCAGGAGGCCTACATGTGTTTGGATGACTCACATACGTCTCTGAATAATTTCAGCATGTTGATTCCAAAAATTAAATCCATTTTTACCCATCACGTGTGGTTTTTCAGAAAATAGCAATATATTAACTGCCTTAATTTCACAATAAAATAGATGGCTCTGCTTAGATGTGGTAAAATATTGGTTTTCTACAATACAAATCCTCCATTTTTGAACTATAAATTCACATAGAATAGATAGCATTTAATCCACCTTCTATCTTTACAAGAAACAATGACATGAAAATTGTAAACTTTGATTACGGGAGTTAAATTTTCGAAATCCCTCATAAAAATTTCCTTCACAAAATGTCCAAAACTCAATGTTATAACGTAGTGAATTGAACTTAATGACGTGGAGAAAAATCATGATCTAGGGAAAAATCATGACGTGCTGGGAAGAAATATATATCATGTGCTTGATCAGCATTCAAAATACTTCCAAAATCACCTATTGGTTTGTAAACAACCGAAATTCCCTTTGTTTAAATTTATTTTATTGTGTTCTGTAATAGGCGTAATGGAATGGCGAATATGAGAATTTTGAATGTGAAATTTAGAAGAATTCTACCGTAATGGACAGTCATTTCCGTGATCACTTATTGATTTGAAATCATCAAGATTTTTCTTTTAAAAAATGCAGGGTGGTGTAATGGATGAAGTAGTCTTAAATTGTGTAACCCAATTTAATATTGTTTGGCGTGTCTGAACCTTTCCATTCCTTCCGATGTCGAAATGTCGTCAAAAATTTAAGTTACAATTATAGAGTACATCCAATATGTTTTATTTTCATTAGAAGAAAAGTTACTAAAATTATTATAGTTTCACCAACACACTCAACAAACATTTCCATAGTAGGTTCATATGTGTGATAAGCAGAAAAATGTATGTTTACATATTTTTTTTATTTACTTTAATCAAACTGTTCAAATATTTTACAGGGCCGTTTACTAGAAAAAGCCTTTATATAAAAAAAAACATATCTATATGAATGATGACAAAACCATACTAACAATTTTAAGCGTGTTTTGTTTTTTAAAAATTCGATATAAATAAAAAATCCGATTTATATAAAATATCATCAAAAATTATTTCTTAAATAAAAATCATGATTTTTATCCACCCTGGTTCTCCCATTTGGTAGGGTGAGGTGCCTCCGGCCCTCCACTAAATCAACCAATGGCTGCAGGCTCATATTACAACTCCTCAGAGCCACGATTGAGACGAAGATAAAATTAGCGGTTTCCACATGAGGGCTTTCACTTTCTATATCCTCCCTCTCAGTCTCAGCAACACCTCTTACGCAACCAGCCAGATGTTTTAGCTGCAAAACCTAAGCGACCTTCGCCTTGAGTCAAGCCTTTGTGCGATGCGCTTTCAGCTCATCTTGATGGAAGTCATTCATCCGTTTCATCTCTCCACAGATGAAGAGCTGTCTGAAGTCAGCTGCTGTAGACCCCAAACGTTGCCAGAGGAAGCTCTGTCTCTCTCTCGAGGTGAGAATATTCCTACTGGGAAGGCGACCGACCGAATATATCAGCACCTTCAAAGCAAGATAAACAGAATTTCTGAACTAGCACAGAGAACTCTCAGATATGACAAAATCTGATGATTATGGAACGGATTTACACGGGGTGCGAAATCCAGGGGGACGGGGGATTTCCCCCACCAACAGCCAAAAATTTCCGGGGGGGGGGAGATTGTTTGTTATAAAAACAAAAGGAGA
The DNA here is from genome assembly GCF_977018435.1 of Lepisma saccharinum. Classification (NCBI taxonomy): domain Eukaryota; kingdom Metazoa; phylum Arthropoda; class Insecta; order Zygentoma; family Lepismatidae; genus Lepisma; species Lepisma saccharinum. The sequence continues at coordinate 11,044,581 of NC_139231.1, read as the reverse complement.
ACAATTACTTTTTACTTCAAATATCCTTTACTTCAAATAGCATCGAAAACACACACAAAGTAATGTGTTTGTGAGTGTTGCATACTTTCTCTCTCATTCAAGAGGCTATTTACAGATCTTACACCAATAACAAATGTTATATTGATATAATATATTCATAATAAAGGTAAAATAAGAATGCAAGACAAATATAACTATGAAATCTAATTGATTTATACTAATAGAAAGCAAAAACTAAACAAAAACTTAAAAGATAATAATAATATTTCAACTATTTTGTCATTTATTGACATCCTTAACCAGTCAGTATAGGAATTAGCTTTCTACTTTTTAAATATCTGATATAAGATAAAAGTATATGTATATACTCAATAATAATAATAATAATAATAATAATAATAATAATAATAATAATAATAACAATAACAAATTTTAAATCTTAATTTACTTGTATATTTATTATTATAAATATGTATTATATGTATAAATATTTATATATGTATATATATATATATATATATATATATATATATATATATATATATATATATATATATATATATATATATATGTGTGTGTGGGGGGTGGGGTGGGTGTGTAGATTAAGATCTCCCTTACCCCCCCCCCATATTCATCAATGATTTCGCATCCTGGATTTACAGGCACTAACTAAAACTACTCTCCATGGTGCAACAGCCTGCGAGCGAGGCTCTTTCATTGGGTAACGCCTGGTCAGCTCATCGAGTCCCATCGCAGCTGTTATCTGGTTTTCGACACCGTCCTCACGACAATGGGTCGCCCACCAGGAATCGATCCCGGGACCGTTCTCACCAAAGGCGAGAGAGCTAACCATTTTTTAAAATTATTATTAGGAAAACTCCTAAGCAGCAGCCCCCATTAATTTAACTCGATTTCTTATTCATTCAGATTGATTGATTGATTTGCTTTACTTCACTTTTTGTGCCACTTTTGGCTAATTTTTCGAAGATGGAGATGAGTAAGGACATGATGAAATTGATGAATGGACCCTCACAAATATTCATGCCCAGGCCAGGATTTGAACCCGGGACCCCTGGCGTCGTAGCGCGCTGTGATAACCACTCCGCCACGAAGTCGACCACCATTTGGCTACGCAGGAGACCGATCTATAGGTACTAAAAAATAAGCAGGCAATTAAGCATAAAAATTATAAAAAATAGGAACTTAAAAAAGGAAGTGCAAAATAAAAATGGACTGAAATGGGCAGTGAATATTACCTTGTCATTATTTTCTTAGTGGCTCATTTTTTTAATTTCTAAGTCCACTTTGTACAATGATAGGCTAATCGGGACTGAACCTACAGTTTAAAGTAGGATCAGAACCACTGTGTGCCTCCACCGGGTATCGAATCTGGAACCCCTTGATTGCAAGGCGATGACGTTACTACTATGCTAACGTAGAGGCCCTACACATATTGTGTACCATACTTTTCTTATATTTACGTCGCTTTGTAAACTTTGACTAATCGCGATGATGGTGGTGAATGGTTGAAAAAATTGATGAAGGGGCACGCATAAGAGATGCGCTGTGCGCTGCGGGGAGAGCCAAACTAATGTAAGAAACCGGTTATAAGCTTGAATATAATGAAGCTATTATTGTGATTATTCAAGTCATTAGAATGTTCTTGCAGTGAGTTGTTCCTCGAACTGTAACCTGTTCCACTGTAAAAGTCTAAAAGAAGATTCTTTGTCTCTTCATCGGAGAAGATCACTGTTCACGGACCATAGCAAGCTTTCCACGAACTGCATGTGTGAACGATGCCAGAAGTTTCAAAGAAAGGATTGGAAAAAGGTAGAGAGGCACGTGGGATGCGAAGAGAAGCTGCCAAGGTAACTGTTCATGCTTTCTGAAAAAAATACGAGCCGCTTAAAAATGGAGGAAGGCAGGAGGTCATCCGGAGAGAAGGACATAACTGGAATTGCATCTCGAGTCGACGATTAACTATATTTACTGCGTGGGTAGAGATAGAGAGAGAAAGAGAGGCAGAAGGGAGTGACGGGAGAGAGGGGAGGAAGAAAAGTAGGAAAGCATAAGAGAGACGGAAGAAGAAAAGCAGGAAAACAGGAGAGACAATAACAAAGAGAAAAGGGAAGAGACAAAAATGAAGAAAATGAGAAAAGAGGTATGGAGAGAGAGAATAGTGATGTGGAAGAGAAAAAAGGGGGTGAACAGAAAGATAGCAGGAGAAAGAGGAAATGAGGATGACAAAGAAAAGGACAGAAAAATAAGAGGGAAAGAGAATAGACAGGTAGGAGAGGGAAGAAGAGATAAACAAAAAGAGAAGAGATAGAAAAGTAGAGGGAAAGAGGGGGAGAGAAGAGGAAAGAGGAGAAAGATAAAAGAGGAGAGAGAGAAAAAGAGGGGAAGGAGAGAAAAGAGAAATGAAAATAGAAAAGTGTGAGGAGAGAAAAAGAGGAAGAAAGAGGTTTAAGAGATGGAAGAAGAGAGAAAAGAGAGGGGTAAGAGAAAGAAAAGAAAGGTATAGAAAGAGAAAAGAAAATGTATAGAGAAAGGGAAGGAAAGAGAGGGGTGAGATAGAAGCGAGAGGGGGGGAAGGAGATTGAGAAAGGGGGGAAGGAGAGAGAGAGAAAAGAGAGATTCCGAAACCGTGACAACTTCTGTAGTATGTTATGTTTTTGCTCCTGGCGTCCTGCCTTTCTCGACGCATCGGTGTCCTCCAGTCCCTGTTTGTCGCTGCCACTCCACTGCGACTGGACGGGGCATTGACGACGCTGACAAGTTTCGGGTCAAGGTTATACAAAACAGGAAGCACAAGCTCGGGTAACACCCACGTACATTCCGAAGGCGTTGCAAACAACCGTTCCATGCATACGAAGCACGTGTGTTACATACGGCATGGATTTTATAGTATGTAATTTATGGGAAGCGTATGTCTCTACAATTTCCTTACCCCAACATGATATTTGTATTTTTTTTAAATTTTATTTCATCATTAAGTTAATTAGGGATATTACAAAGACGTGACCGAGATGGTAATTTAAAAATTGAGACGAGAACGAGACCAATCTTCCGAGACTTGACGGAAACCGAGAAAAACAGGCCTCGGTGTGAGAAGTGTGTGCGAGACTTTCGTAAACTGTAATGTACAATTGAGAAAATAAAATTATTTTACCTATTGTTCGACCACGGAAGATGTACCCAGCTTGCAGGTCTCCGTGGCGAAGTGGTTAGCACAGCGGGCTATAACGGCAAGAATTCCGGGTTCGAATTCTGGCTTGTGAATGAAAGTTCTTTGCGAGTGAAATTTCATCGATTCATCCTCAGCTTCTCCATTAGTCAAAAGGGGCATACGTGCGAAGTAAAATTATACCAATCAATGTATCCAGCTCGTGTGGACGAATCCAAAAACTTAAAAGTAGAAACATGTACGAAACTATGTTGTGTTTCAGACAAGTACTTTTCTTGCATGCGTTCGCTTTCGTTTTATTAGTATTGGCTGTTAAACTCCTAACGAACCAATTTGATGCAGAACAAAGACAAAAATCGCGTTGCACTTTCAGCCGTCACTCCTATTTTGGCAGTGGACACGTCCAGTTAACGCATGCGCACTTGAATCCATGGTCGCAAGAACGCATACCGACTGTACCAATTAGATATCCACCAGAATAGCAGTCTATTAAGAAGTTACGGTTCCAAATGTAGAGTGGCAGAAAAGTATTTGAACTGAAATTTCTCCTGACATTTTAAGGCTGCGCATGGACCTTTGGCGTGAGCCAAAAATTCCTCCCTTCGGAAAGACCACTATGATCAGGGTAAAAAAAAATACGGGAGGGGGGTCGCTATGGTACCTGAAACTTTTCACCTGGTGCCTGAACTTTCAAGTGCTAAATAAGTGATATATATATATATTAAATATTTTGAGTTTCTTTGTGGAAATTTCCATTGCTGTTATCATATGCAGATGATGTACAAGTAAGAATAATGCTAAAATATTTTTCAAAGCAGCTAAAGAGAAACTAAATATATGCTTACAGGCCGAAATCAAGTGTTAGGTAATAATCAAAATCTAATTATTGATAACAACTCGTTTGAACCAGTTTCCAAATTCAAGTACGTAGGATTAATCCTAACAAATTAAAATGATATTAAAGAGGAAATAAAAAGCAGGCTTAATTCAGGAAATGCATGTTACTTTTCTATTCATAAACTTATGTCTTCTCGTTTAATATCTAAGAAACTAAAAATTAAAATATACAAAACAGTAATTTTGCCTGGATGCGAAACTTGGTCCCTTACATTGAAAGAGGAACATAAATTGATAGTATTTGAAAATAAGATCCTTAGGAAAATATTTGGTCCTAAAAGGGATAAGGAGACAGGTGAGTGGAGAAGGTTACATAGTTTAGAAGTACATAATTTGTATTCATGTCCAGATATTATTAGAATGATTAAATCAAGAAGACTTAGATGGGCAGGCCATGTGGCACGAATGGGAGAGGATAGAAGAGTTTACAGGATTCTTGTTGGGAAACCTGATGGTAAGAGACCTGTAGGAAGGCCAAGACGAAGATGGAGAGACAACGTTGAGATGGACCTAAAGGAAATTGGTAGGGATGGTGAAGAGTATATAGATCTTGCACAAGATAGGGACAGATGGAAGGCCTGTGTTGCTGCAGCCATGAAACTCCGGGTTCAAAAAGTCTACAGAGTTAGTAAGCTTATGTTTTTTTAAACGTTTGTGTGATTTCTAGATCAAATGTATCTAAGTCAAAATAATAAACATGCCATTATATTCTTTTTCACTGTTGCTATTCGAATTTTAAAATCTGCGGCGTTATGGTAGAGTTGGCCGAATATTAGAATGCATTGCATAGTTATTTAAGCTGTTACCAGTAGAGCCTTCTTCAGGAATGCCACTGTCATTTTAATCCAATATTTTGTTAATTAATAAATTAAATGTTTTAAGTTCATGTTTTGAAATATGTAGCTTTATCTGAGTTTGATTCACTGCTTTCTTAGACCATATTTGTAAAAAACAAAAGGGGTGGAGCTTTCTCCTGACAAATAGGGGCTGACGCCTGAATTAGTTTCAGATCTTTCTACCCCTGGCTATGATATTCCAAATTCTTCAACATTCCATCCGCATAGCACTCAAGTGAATTTGGGTGTTGGGTGCTTTCGCTGTTGTTTACACTGTAAAAAGTTGACTGGTAATATTATCGCTAATTTCAGTTGCTATACAATTACCGTGAGTATTAACATTACCGTTTTAACGCCCAATACATAGTTAACCTAATTAATTTAATTTTAATGATTCTATTTTTTAAAAATATATTTATGGTGTACGAAACTGCAAGTTATAATCATATGCCTTTATTGAAATCAGTTTGAAAGTATTTTTCTTACATATCTCTATCCTGTACAGCGTGTTCCGCTTACAGGGATCGAGAAATTATTGATAATTTGAAGTGTAAATAATGGTTTATTAACACCCATTTTTACATGCCTTGATGTAGAAACTCTCAAGAGTTTAGTAAAATGGTCAATGCAACTCGATGTGTGCGCCTTGGTTGCTCCGCAGACATCTACAACGTCCATGTTTTTAGCGTCGCGTGTCTGTTGTTCTACTGAATAGTGCCAGGCTTGTACCCGCATTACACATTGGCGCGCATGCGCAAGCCAATGTGATCATAACAATATCTTCCTCTGTTTTTAAAGGGTGAGCATTAATTTCTCGGCCCCTCTTAGCGGAACACGCTGTATATTATATAACGTATACGTGTATGTATGTGTTTTTAAGTTCACTTTATGCAGAGAGAGGCTAATCGAGACTGTACTTTGAGTTTAAAGTGGGATCCGAACCACTATGTGCCTCCATCGGGTATCGAACCCGGGACCATTTGATTTCAAGCCGACACGACGTTACCACTGCGCCACCGGGAAGGCTCCACATGGAACAAAAAGGTGATGGATAACATGAATGCGCCTTAGCTCACGAAAATACCTTTGCATGCCGTTTTTATAAATTGACAGACTTACATTTTAACGCAGGATATTGTCAAGTTTACGATAACTGTCGTTCATTGTTCCGTAAGGTAAGGTAAAGTTCCCCGTGCATATAGCACCATGCCATGAAGGCACATTTAGGGGATATGGGGAGTAAGGCCCCACACATTCTCAAGCTCGGCCGTTTTGGAGGTGATGTGATCAGCAGTACGCTTCTGGTTGCCCCCTTGTACCCATTGATTTCAGGCTGGTTGATCACCAGAGGCGCTTTATGAGGGGACAAGGCCGGAAGAATGCCAATCCTAGAACACCCAACCCTGGAATCGAACCCGGGTCTCCTGCGATCAGTCAGACACCCTACCGACTAGACTACTGCAGCTCTGTTGATAGTTCCGTGGCACCATAAAATTATTTTCCACCACAGATAACTAGACAACAGCGAAAACAAAATACACGAAAATTCACATGAATGCTCTAGAAGGAATTCTATGCAGATGATTCTTTTCTGAATTGGGAACAACGCAGCCTTCTTTGGAAAGCAGAGGAATTTTCCAAAACGACTTTGCTGACGCAGGTGAAATATCCAGCGCTGGTTGCAACCGTCTGTTCCTCCTTTGAGGCAAGATTTCGCAGAAGACGAGGCTCCCGTTCCCTGTAACCCTTTGGCTCATTTTAGCCCAGGATACCTTGACCTCCAAATTTGGCGAGCGAGAGGAGGCTGGTGAAAACCTCTTCCTAAGCGCGTTAAAATCTCTCAGCATCCGCTAAGGATCCTTAAGAGATTCCCCGACTAAGCAGCTGCCACAACATTACCCCGACGCTACGGAAATAAACAAATTCTGCGGAGGGTGATGGAACCTGCTGGTGGTTACGGTATCAAGTGCTTCATCTATTTCGTCAACAAGAAGGTAGGAGCATTGCCCTCTGCGTTATGACTGGGGCGCGTCGAAGTGACAGTTCGTTGAGCCAGCAAAGTAATCGCTCAGTAACTTGACTGCGCCTCAAACCACTCTTTTCAGCCCCTCCAAGAAATTGGCATCCTTCATTTCAAGTTACAAAAATTCAGAACGTTACTAGAGTAACGGGTGCGAATCCCGACCGGGCATGGGTGTTCTTTGGGTATCGCTTCATTTATTTCATCATATCATCCTACCCTCAGCGTCGCCATTAGCCAAAAGTGGAAGAAAAGAGACGAAAAATAACCTAATTCAAAGAAAAACAAATTCAGAGTTTGTAATTCTTATTATTAATAACATAAATAAAGTTTAATTACTTAGTGTAAAATCAGGAACCAGTTTATGTTTTATATTCTACAATTTAAACCAAAGAATAAATTGTTTCCAAAATTCCAAAACTTGGTTTTATGCTAGAGATCATACAACATAATCTTCATAAACTTTATGGGTAAAATTTCCCCCTGGAAAAATTAATAACAAAATAGAATAACTATGCATTTCAGTACACTAACTGTATGAAATATAAAATAATAACAATAAAAACAGGGCTGGTTGGATATTCACTCATTTGATTGATCGAGTAGAACATTTTCCCCAACGTTATAATAATAAATTTGGATTAAACTGGTTCATTTTTATTAGTTTATAATAGTTATTTTATAATAATATCCATAAGCCTGATAATCATTATTATTGCTAGTATTTCTACTATAGTTTAATCAATGGCCTGACACCCCTTGCAAAGATTTCTGGCGATGCTTATGGCTTGACTATCACTTACCATTCCTTATCTACTCCGCGAGCCATGTTTCAAGTCAAATGTTATGCCGCAGACTATATCGTGACGAATGGTTCTACTATCTGTGACTCAGGCAAGTGGGAAAATCTGTTGTTGATATTTTCAGATGAAGCCTATTTTATCCTGAGATACACCAATTCGGACTTGACCTACACAACCTCCTTACGTTCCGGGTTCGAATCCCGGCCTGGGCTTGAGTGCTCTTTGTAAGTGTTCCTTCATCAATTTCAACATATCATCACTCATCCTCCTCTTCGCGATTAACCAAAAGTGGTAAAATAAACCAAATCAATCAATAACCTCCTTAATGTATGTAACTTTGAAAAAAAACGTATTAAGACATTCACCTTACAAAACTATGGCAAAAAAATACATGATTATATTCCTAAAAATAACAAAATGGTCGAATTTCACACTAACCTACAGATGGCAGCCGCGGTGGTTTAATCGGTATGGTGTCTGACTGTCAAGCCGGAGACTCGGGTTCGATTCCTGGGGTGAGTGATCCAAGGTTGGAAATTTCTTGGCCTTGTCCACGCATAAAGCGCTCTAGGATTCACCCATCCTCAAAAAAATTGGTTCCTGGGAGCAAGCCTTGGGGGTAAAGGTGGCCGGAGCGTTGTGATGATCACATCACCTCCACAAGTGACCTAGATCGAGAATGTGTGGGGATCTAGCTCCACATCTCACCTAATGTCTTCATGGTACGGTGTAATGTGCACGGGGAACTTTACCTAAACAACTACGATAGGATCAGAAATATTATCGGCAATTTTACCGATAGCGTAATGATTAATATGCCCCATCTCTAATACACCGTATATATTTACACAGGGAATGGAGTAATGATTGCCTCTCCCCCCTAACTTCAAATGCCAACAATGATTATCTACGGACAGAGAAGACATGGCTGCGGGTAGAGGGGGAGGGAGATTGTGCTTGCTGTCCTTGCGGATGGATATGGCTGCCGCAGCAGTGTGCGGTCGGAAGGAAGACCAAAAAAAGCACCACCGCCACTTCCTGGAGTGCCATCCTTGACCTTGACATATTCGGACCCTTTGCCTCCCACACGATGCAATCCAACTCATCCCCCGAAATAGAAAAGTGCCCCCTCTCTCTCACCCTCCGTTTCCCCTCCATCTTTCTGGACAACTCATCTCGTCACAGCTCTGCTACATCACACATTTACAATGCACTTACGTCCGCAGCTCGCTGCCGTGTTGTGTTCAATTCACCTCGCTACCAGAGTTGCCAACTGAAAAGGCAAGTCGCTAAATCAACCTGTTATAAAGGAAAATGTTGCAAGTGTCTTATGAGTCAATCGGCTTTAATAGGAACAATTTGGTTGCTTCAACAGCTACGTTGTCCGAGAGGCACTCGGCGTTATTTGCGTTAACAAAATTTACGAAAGAGAAAACTATACCGCTTGCCATACATGATGGCCGATGAACCCGTACGAACGGTACACAATGGCGAGTCACGTGACTGTGACAACCAATCCGCGTCACTGGTATTGGAGCAGCTTCTGGCGAAGGCGTGGCCACACAGCAAATTTGGCAGTGTTATTGGCCCGTCTCCTGCAGTGTTCTTCCCTCTGCCTGCGCAGCCATCGACCATCAAGTGTGACGAGTTGTATAGAGTCTCTTCCGACACTTTTTGGCTTTTCATGGCAATATAAGAACAACGAGCGTTATTCAAAAATAAACCATAACTCGTGTTTTGTGTGTATGCATGTAGATGCGTTCACGTGTTTATGTAACCGCATAACGAGGACTCCATCTGCTTGCACACAACCAGTCCGAGAACATTTCTGTCCACTATAAATCAGAGTACCACCTGTGATCGTTCTGACAATTTTCCCACCATGTCGATTTCTTTCACAACGTCAGTCCGTTCCTCAAGTGTGATCTGGAACGTAGGTTCGATTCCTGTAGCCCGAAGCACTCACAAATGTCCGTAGATAAACGGACCAAAGGTATTCGCAAATTAAAAGCTATGTCCTCAAATCCTTAGAAAAATATTTGGACCTGAAAGGGATGAGGAGACAGGTGAGTGGAAAAGGTTACATAATTTAGAACTGAATAATATGCATTCCTGTCCAGATATTATTTCAATAATTAAATCAAGAAAACTTAGGTCAGCACGCAATGTGGCACGAATGGGAGAGGAAAGAAGAGTATACAGGATTCTTGTTGGGAAACCTGATGGTAAGAGACCTGTAGGAAGGCCAAGACGAAGATGGAAGGATAACGTTGAGATGGACATAAAGGAAATTGTTAAGGATGGAAAAGATTGGCTTGGTCTTGACCAGGAGAGGGACAGATGGCAGGCTTGTGTTCCTGCAGCCATAAACCTTCGGGTTTAATGCTAGAGAGTTAGTTAGTCCTCGAATTGTGTGTTTCTAACTTGTGTCATTTGGTGAGGTATGCGAGTGTGTGTAACGTAGCACTATATAAAATGATTTTGCAGTCCGTGACAAATCATATGAACGTCTTTACAGTTAAATGTATTGATTTAGATGAAGTAATCGGTTTTTTTGCGTACTTAAGATTGGATATTAAATTAGAGTTTACTAAGATTTAGATCCAAGCTCTTTCTTCCTACTGGGTGAGGTGGCATTATTGAGAGCAGCCTGCTACTATTAATTATCAAGTCCCTCTCCAATTGTCCTAATCATATTACGACGAAGTAAAAATTAATTCCAATCATGGATCGTACCTGAAACAGCTAGCACCAAAGACTAGAGCACTAAGCCAGAACTCCCAAATCAGCCAGATTATCAAATTGGGAGAAAAAGACATTCTGAAAAAGAGAATGACTTTCTTTAACTTTCCTGCTTGAAATATTACCTCGTAGAGCGTCATTGTCCTTATTTACGATACAAATTCATTAATATATCTGGAAATATCTCCACGGGTATGTTAACATTTGCTCTAGATAAATGTTGCGGTTTAGTGAGTTTTTACGTCACGAGTTTGCAACACTAGTCGCCAGATGTCAACGGCCAGCATGCATGTATGACAAATTATTCCTATTTGTACTTACAGATGTTGTTCTGGCTCGTAAGTCTTTGCACGAATATAATATGAGGCTATTCTAGTCTTCAGGAGTTTAAAATAGAACACACACACACACACGCAGAACTCGAAAAGCGTCATATCAAGTTTAGTGCACTTCTGGTTCATCCATTAAGACGGTGTATTTTTTTGTTCTTTTGAAATGATTGTGTCTGATCAGCTGATGCATTAATCCATGAACTGATAAAAATACCCTTTGATGCATTGCTCCTTGTATTTTGATGCATGGAAACTACATCACCAGCAGTTTAATGTATTACTAGAGTCAATATATTATAGTATCAATTGATCCATTTTGGATTCTGCGTGCGGGAAGCTTTTAATACAGGTGGAACTCGTCAGGGGATTTGAAAAAAGAATAAAAGCCATTATTTGACGGTTTGAACATAACAGTTTATTGACTATTGATTATTTTGCGGCGCTTTTCTCCCACTTTTGGCTTACACAGACGCCAGAAACTCGTTAGTCTGCAACAATGCAGGTCAGGGTGTACTACGATGACGTGAACTTGACACTTGATTATATTCTGTAATCCTTACCCAGAGGGGAGATTTTTATAATTTGGAACCTTATAGGCTATGCTTTGGTTTGTAGCCTTGCCGACATTACTATAGTATTATTATTATCATCATCATCACTATTATTCGAGGACTGTTACGTGACTACACATGGGTTCCTTTACCTGCCATACAGACTTGCTTGCACTCCGGTTAAAATGCAGTACTGAAAATAGGGTTATGATGTAAGAATTTATTTAAACACTTGAAACTCCTTCCTTCTACTGTCTTTTATGAAATAAACAAGTGAAAGGACTTGACATGTTATTTTATTTTGCTATTACAGTAAAAACTGCATATCCCGGAACCTCTATAAGAAGGAAACCTGTAAATACGGGGGAAAAACCCGAGAACGGACTGATTTTATACCTGAAAATGACCTGCTTAAGGCGGAAACCTCCTTAACGCGAAACTGAACACAAAAACAACGAGATGTTTTTATTCTCAGTAAGACGGAAATTTCTTCCTTTATTTTTTTCGCTCGCAAGAAAACAATGCAATACTGTAAGTGGAACACGCCTCTGTTGCCACTCGCTTATCGGTAACATTGTCGATATGAAAGAAGGCGCTACAATACTCATAGCTGTTACGATTCCGTTTCTTTCCTTCATCTCTTACACTCTTTCTCCACCTTTCTTTGTCTATTTCTCCTCTGTTCTTTCGTCATCTTTCTATTTTTCTTGTTATCTCTCTTTGTTTCTTTCTTCACTTTAATCTCAATCTTTCTTCACCTCTCTTATTCCATCTTTCAATTTTTCTCTTTCCCTCTATGCACATCGCGCTAAGACGCCTGGGGTCCCGGGTTCGAAAAGATACATAAGTACGTACTGTACGTTCTTACAATACTGTAAAAAGTGTACCAACATGTTGTGTAGTTACATAATTGTAATCTCTGCTACGCTTATTTCGACTGTATCGCATTTTTATTCATGTACGTACATGCATTAGTACTCTACATTATAAGTAATGCGAAATGTAAATATGTCTTTCCATTATTTCCTGCAGCGCTCTATACTGTATTTAAAGTTAACCCTGTATAAGAAGGAAAATTGTTAAGACGGAAAATTTTGCCCGGAACCATCATGTTCCGGGATAGACAGGTTTTACTGTATTACAATAGAATTTTAATAGTAGATGGTCCTTGTTACTTATTTTCCTTCAGCGTTTAATTTCTGTGTATAACCTAGCATAGTCTATACCGCTCGCAATTACAACTGGCGGCTGGGAAGCAACGAATCACCGATCAGTTGAATTCTCTTCGACTGACATCGGGCATTTTCGAGTCACAAGGCACGGAAAGTTCCTGGCGGGACGAAACAAATGAGCGTGGGATACACTGTTGCCAAACGTACTGTAAAACGGAGGAGAGAGAGAAAGAGTTGTTCAGCGTCGTTACTGGATAAAAGTTGTACAATAGTACACAGAGCACGGAAAATTAGTGCACCAAACACTGTACAAACAAGCCAATAACAACTACAAACAAGCCAATAACAACAACGGATAAAAAAGATATACGCTGGGCAAAGTTGTAACGGGAGAGCGATGTTACACCTACACCTTTTACTTCTCAACTGATGATGTTGCACTAATCGAGGCACACACCCCCGAAGACAATTGGTGGACAGATAGAGGAGATATGTAGCAAAAAACTCAATATGCTGACCAAGGCAGAAATTTATTTTATTTTGAGACATAAACTAAACATAACGTTTCAACCTTCTAGCAAGGTCTTCATCAGACTCTGTACCCAGTACAAATGAAACAAGGTACAAAACAGGAAGGAAGATATATATACACAAAAATCACTCCCCTCCAGACACAAGATTATTAGAATTAGGATGAGGCTAAACAGATAGGAAGAGAGAATAATAGTGAGAAAATCGAAGGAGGCCAAGGAAATAAAGAAAGGAGAAGAAGACACAATGAACTGGAATAGGGGACTCAAGATAAGCAAAGAATGGAAGAAGGTGTTAGAAAGAGTGGAAAGGACAAGAGCGAAAGAGTGTGAAATAAAAGAGTCCAACCACTTTCCAGATGAAAGGAAATGTTTAGCTAAATCGCCTGTCAGGTGAAAGTACAGTTGACAAGGGAAGGCCACCAGCTGCAATGTTCTAGAGAAAAAACAACTTTCTAATAATCTTGTGTCTGGAGGGGAGTGATTTCTGTGTGTATATATATCTTCCTGTTTTGTACCTTGTCCCATTTGTACTGGGTACAGAGTCTGATGAAGACCTTGCTAGAAGGTTGAAACGTTACGTTTAGTTTATGTTTTAAAATAACATAAATTTCTGCCTTGGTCAGCATATTGAGTTTTTCATATCATGGAAAAAAGGCTTAATGGTGTTATAAGCAAAAAGTAGGTCAACCGCCAATTGGGCTTGCGATCAGTATAGTGTATAGTGGGAAATCCCCCTCCCCGCCTGTCGTTACACCGTTCAAGTGGTACATTAGCAACCCTACTGCAAAAAATAGTACTACCACCACCACCAGTAATAATAATCTGCATTCCTCCGTGTAGAGCTAAAGAAATACAAGGAGTGGTGTTTTTTTTAATTGTACCAACATCTTGCCCCTCATTGGAAGCTCCACTCCAAAGTTCCTTGTGTTCCTCATCCCTCTGACAAAACACAGGTGGACGTTCAACAATCCATTGTCCAATCATTGCCATTGTCTAGCGCGCAAAGGTCTACGAGCAGGAGATAAGAAAGAAATGCTAATTGCTGAGACGAGCAAATGAGCCACGTCGTATTGGTTTCGATAATGAGCTAGCGTGACATCATTCCCTTGCTATGACGTGTCATAGGATTCCCGGAACCAACTGGCGTCAGCTGTAAAACAGGAAGATTTCCTTGAAAGAGAGAGGATGTGTGTCCTCCATGGATCACACCGAGAAGCAAGTTTCTACCATTTGACTCCAGCAGTGTGGATTGTGGATGCACGTTCAATAATTGTGTGTGCAGGGTGTCCAAAAAGTATTCTACTTGTATGAAATTGAACAATACTACTGAATCATGGACGTATTATGGGGGAGGGCCCGGGGGGTCCGAACCCACCCTAAAGAATTAACAAGTACATAAATTAAATAATGAAAATGTACTTGCGTAGCATTTGTTGTATAATCGATGCTTATTTATTTCCTTTGAACTTATTGGAAGGCAAGGATTATATTGGGATCATACGGCTTTGAAGGACAGTACGAAAGAAGATTTATTCATATTACTACTCGGTGGCGGCGATTGGGTTCCAAAACCGGGGAGGTAAGGTGCCAAAACTGGAAGGGCAAAGACAGTATATTCCCATTTGTAGACAATGTTTAGTATAGTGCGGAGGCAAAAGTGGCGAAAACGGGAGGGGGCAACTGCACCCCTAATTGCCGCCAGTGTTACTACTTATGGTAATACGCATACAATATTAATCAGGAACTTTACTTTTCGTTAACTGGATCTAACATCCTTTTTTGGTATTCAATAAATATTCAATTCTTTATCTATTTGACATTAATATATTTGATTTTTTTATATACAAATTTTGGCGTTATCTTGAATCCACGCAAGCTATTCTTATATTATCTCTTTACCTATTGATGCAATAATAACAATACAAAGGTGGATCTATTTTAAGATGACTAATTTTAATTAATTTATTTAAAATTATTTTAATTTAAACATTATTCTTTTTCTATTATTATTATTTCTGAGGCATTGGTTCGAATCCTTCCCAAATATATTTCTAGATACGTGCCTGTACTGAATGCCATGATTCCATGAACACAAGTAAAATAATGGTTAGCTTCTTCCATTAAAAGGTCTAACAATAGACGTGCGCACGGCATGATTAACCAACCGTCTTGTATTAGTATGAAATGTTAATTGGACATTATCTGTTGTCTAGTGCTTTTACAGAACCTATGTTCACCTGAAGACGAGAGAAGACATGCTCTTTCGAAAATAGTGTTAGAATAGGTATAGGTAGAACATTAGACAATGTATAATGTGCAATTAACATTGCATGCTGATAAAGAAATTGTCATAACA
This sequence comes from Lepisma saccharinum, assembly GCF_977018435.1. Lineage (NCBI taxonomy): Eukaryota > Metazoa > Arthropoda > Insecta > Zygentoma > Lepismatidae > Lepisma > Lepisma saccharinum. The sequence goes on along the minus strand of NC_139231.1, from coordinate 11,029,152 downwards.
TTCAGAGAACTGCTGTCTTGTGATAAATAACAGAATATGTCCTTGCTTCAAACAAGGTGATGATTAAAAAGACGTTAAGGATGTGTATGATAAATGTGTTGTTTGTTCTAACTTTTAATAACAGTAATGTTTAACGTCTCGGGGTGATTTCCTTACTTAATTACCCCAGTGATTTTCCACTCATAGCCCCCCCCCCCAACACACACACTCACGCCCAAAAGTTTTGCTATCAAGAAAGCCATACTTTGCGATTCTACGAAATCTACAGAAATGTCTCCCCTGCAAAGAATGTGTAGCTGGTGTAATGAATGGTGAAGGGCATACACCTGTGCAAATTTTCCCAAATTCCTCAATTCAAACGTAATTTAAACGACAACATTATTTCTTACAACAGGCTGTACATATACTGTACTCAATATTTTATTGTATTTTTTAAACATTGCACGCACGCGCGTATCATTCTATCCGTTATCAACCTTTATTCAGGGGTACTGTATCGAGATTATAAGTATATATGTAACGTTTATATGTACGATTATATATATATATTTTTTAGAAATTTCCAGATATAGCAAATTCCCTGTTCACTGTAAAACGGGCAGACGCATGTACTGCCCAGGATAATAAATAAACGAACACTCCAAGTGTCCATTCATAAACTTCAACTTACCATCGCTCATCCTCATTGTTGCCAAAAGTGGCACAAAGCTACGCTAAATAACAAAATACAAATCAAAACATCCCCCCTTCCATTTTCGCAACAGTCTCTCCTCAAATGTTCACAGTCGTCCAGTTTCTGAAAAGAGTACTTACATCCCTCCAAAAAAGGACTCAGGCACACTTTAGACGAAAATATTTCCTTTAACATTTTTTGCTGGCATATGCTACGTAAATGCTTCCAAAAATCTCATAGCAGATTATACGGAAGCATTTCATGTAAAATTTCGGTAAGCGATTACAATGTATAATATATACAGCACGAAAGGCACGTCGAGTTACACATCTATGGTGAGTTCACGTTGTTTGCAATTGAAACATCTAAAATATTCTTCCATACGTGTACAGTAAACGCTATGAAGCATGAATTTAAGCAGCGCCATTGATTTGTACCTAAAATCATTTAATATGAAACCTTATTCCTCTCGATTGAATAGTTATCGTGTTTTGAAAATGTGAAGTGATACATAGCTGACATCTCACGCGGCCGCCATTACAACTGCACTCGTGACCTAGAGGTCGCTTCTGATTGGTTACGCTACGAGAAATGATTCGGACCGAGCCTATCCTTGAGAAATGCCATGAAATATGCCATGGCATCTGAAATGCCATAATATTTCTCATTTTACACGGTAGCATTTTGGTCATGGCACAAATGTTAAGAAAAATGCTAAGGTACGGGTAAATGCTTTCGTCTAAAGCAGGCCTTTCACCCTTCTTCCCCGTTATATGGAAAAATCTCCATAAATATTGGCTCCACGGTGTGGGCAAAACAACGTCATCGTTGAACAAAGGAACAAAAACAAAAATAAGTTACATCCTCTCCCCCTCATTTTCTTTACCTACGCAGCAACAACCCACTTCCGCTTTCTTTTTACCCCTTTGTCCTTCTGGTCGACTTGTCATTGGCGGAGTTGTGTTACACCTGGAGGAGGAGGTCAAAAGACTGCAAAGAGCGACTGCAGCGCCACAGACGGACGCTTGCCTTCGGGGAATCCATTGCCCCTGGCTGCACCGATACTTGACGGTGGCCAGTGAACCATGTCGAGGCTTCGCAGTTTCCGGTTGGGAGTAAAAAAGAAACAAGAAGCACCACGCTGGAGTTATACGACGACCATAACCAGCACGGATTCTCTGAAGATAACTCCCTCCCCCCATGGCGCCTATCGGTTTCCTGAAATTATATTCTTGGCGGACATACAACTCGATAAGATCGATAACCCCAAGAGTCGATTGGGTGGAGGCAGACAAAGAAAATTATTGAGAAAGAGTGTAGGCAGCGGAAATCTTTAGACAGTTGCATTGCTGTCAAGATTTATGCTCGTTCGGACTCTGATATTTTATTAACGGATCAAAAAATCCATGGTGTCTACCAATGTCCAGTGTTGAGGGGGAGGGGGGGGAGTAACTTGTTACTTTTCGGTACTTGCGTTAGTAACACATCAGTGTGCTAATTAACTGGAGGGGATGCCGGGATCCCGCCCACGCACAAAATTTTATCCCCGGGAAAATAAAATTATTTTGATCCCTGCGAGGGATGTTTTTATCCCCTTCAAAGAAAAGGAAACTGAAAAGCATATACGTAGAGTGGAGCCCTCAAAATCGGATCGGCCTGCAAACCGAATCGCCCTAAGGTTTACTGTCTCCAGCGCTGAGCATATTGCGTCGTTATGTATTTTACTATTCTCACTGAGTGACCGACCACATGCCTCGTGCAGACAGTAGCGGACTGGTACAGTGTTCATTCTGTATTCATGGTGACAAAGCTATTCGAAACATACCGTTGGCGTGAGCCATTGCGTGTGTTTACTGCTGTGAAATATTTCTTCAGTACTCGGTGAAGCTCATAAGGTAAGCATTGATGTAATTGGTGTTGATGTTAGTGTGTTATAAATAGGAGGAATACTACACAAATACGATGTCATTGACTTTTTCATGTTGCTGTTGCTCGTGTAGGCGGTACTTTGCAGTTCGTATACTAATTCTTTAAATCGGATCATAAAAAGTAGTGCAAATCGGATCACCACAAAATAGCACAATATGTGAACAGAATGTATAATTAGATGTTACAAAACAGGAAAACACGGATATATAACACACACCCACACATACATCGTACCCTCACCAAAAAAGCACCAACACCAGCACGAAAGAGAAAACAAGAGAAGAAAGACGCTCATGTCACATCGCCCAATAATGTGAGAGAATTACAAGACCTTGTAGCAGCATCTAAAAGTCTAGACGTTCTGCTAAAATATAAGCAGCGACAGAACATCACATTATACAGGGTGGCTCAATAAGTCACTTAACACCCCCAGTACAAGGCCACTGCAGCGCGCAACATGGAAATGATGATGACGAATCGTAGAAAAAGAGAGACGGCATTTCTTCAACTGATAGCTCCACCAGTTCTGATGATGAATCGTTAGAGGAAAGTCAAGGTAATGAAAAGTGTGGATTTTGTGAGCGGTAATACTCAGATTTAAATTATTGTTTTATAGGCGATTGGATTTCTTGCGTGCGGTGCTCAGCGTGGTACCATGAACAATGTGTTGGAGCACAAGGTAAAAATACATTTATTTGTGGGAAGTGTGTTGTGTAAGGAAAAGTGTTTTGTGTAGTGAAAGGTGTTAGTGAAATTTTGGACAAATATGTTTGTCACTGCAGTTATATTTCAGCTACTATCTTATGATCCGCTTTCAAGGACACGTGATCCGGTTTGCAGGACATTTTTGCAAAAAAAAATAAAAAAAAAAAATTGTAGTTCCTTTAGTTTTCAATATGTAACTTTATTAATATGCAAATGTAAAAAACAGCGTTTCGGGAACGTATGTAGCAATGATGTACCTGTCGGATGCTGTTCAGTTCGTGTCGAAAAAATTACTACTTTAGATTTTGTGTGTGTTTCGTTTGAAAGTGATCCGATTTTGAGGACTCCACTCTATACTAAGTAATAATCACAATTGAAAAATCATTCTTGTCCTTTAATGGTGTAGTCATCCAAGATTTCCGTCGAAAAAGTGTGCAGCCTTGCGGATTAAGGAAGGACACCATTCTGCAACTGATCAGCCTCACCCAGCCGAGACTTAAGTTTCCATGACATAGTGCTGATATTTTACATGTATTAAAGTATTAACAAGAAACTTGTAGGCAGGTTAAATGGACATTAACTTTGAACTCGGGAATAGAAATCTGGTCACGTTTTCGGAGTTACTATTTCGATAGTACTTTTTGTGTATGAGTTTATGTTTTCTAGGATTCAAATGTATGTAGCCTACTGTACTAATTGTTCCCAAATTAGTTATAAATGTTATCATAAGATTTCATGAATTAACTATGTTATTACTAATATTCTAAGGTACTTACAACAAATAGGCAATAGTTTAATTTACTGACTGGTAACATATACAAATTGCACCCCCCCCCCAAAGTCTACTTCCCGAAATGAAATCACAAATACCCCACCTCCAAAAGCAAAAAGCTTAATTCGTACAGTGTAACACGTTGCCGAAATTACAACAGTAATAGCGTTACCTTGATAAGTGCGCAGAACTAGAGGATTAATTTTGTAGGAAGACATATGTTTTGCTGTGTTGTTTTTAATTTATGCACATAGAGTTACACTGGGAAAACATTAGCAGAAAACAGACGTGATACTTGTGTAAACAGTTAAATGTCCATAGTGTATGAGAAAATTACAGCAAAGCGTTACTTTTGGAAACAGAATGACGACAACGCGATGCTTTTGAAAGCAGAGTGGAACGCGTTACTTTGGGAATCAGAGTGGCGGCTACGCGTTACTTTGGGAAGCAGAGTGGCGGCTACGCGTTACTTTGGGAAGCAGAGTGGCGGCTACGCGTTACTTTGGGAAGCAGAGTGGCGGCTACGCGTTACTTTGGGAAGCAGAGTGGTGGCTACGCGTTACTTTGGGAAGCAGAGTGGCGGCTACGCGTTACTTTTGAAAGAAGAGTGATGCCAACGCGTTACTTCTTGGAAGTAAAGTGAAGCCAACGCGTTACTTCTTGGAAGTAAAGTGACGCCAACGCGTTACATCTTGGAAGTAAAGTGACGCCAACGCGTTACTTCTTGGAAGCAGAGTGGTGGCAAAGAGTTACTTCTTGGAAGCAGAGTGGTGGCAAAGAGTTACTTCTTGGAAGCAGAGTGGCGGCTACGCGTTACTTTGGGAATCAGAGTGGCGGCTACGCGTTACTTTGGGAAGCAGAGTGGTGGCTACGCGTTACGTTTGGAAGCAGAGTGGCGGCTACGCGTTACTTTTGAAAGAAGAGTGATGCCAACGCGTTACTTCTTGGAAGTAAAGTGAAGCCAACGCGTTACTTCTTGGAAGCAGAGTGGTGGCAAAGAGTTACTTCTTGGAAGCAGAGTGGCGGCAACGCGTTACTTCTTGGAATCAGAGTGGCGGCAACGCGTTACTTCTTGGAAGCAGAGTGGCGGCAACGCGTTACTTCTTGGAAGCAGAGTGGCGACAACGCGTTACTTTTGGAAGCAGAGTGGCGACAACGCGTTACTTTTGGAAGCAGAGTGGTGGCAACGCGTTACATTTGGAAGCACAGTGTCGGCAACGCGTTACATTTGGAAGCACAGTGTCGGCAACGCGTTACTTGTTTTGCAGTAACCTACACAACTCTTGCAATCTCCAAGCAAGATAATATTTTACGTTTATTTTTGGCATTACAATGTAAAGAGTTGTCCAAGCAGAGGCATTGGGTCAAGGCCATCTAAAATCAGTCTAGCTCACCCTGTCAAAATCTATTAGACAGATTTAGGGTAACACTGAAAATGTATAGATAATGATCAATAAACATTTTCCTGTGAGGATGTGGTTCACCTAAATCTTGGATAGCAATCCAGTGGCCCAAAACAGTAGGAAGTATGCTACCAACCTACTCCACAGTATTAGTCTGAGGGATAAAATTATTTATTATGTATAGAAGTTCCTATCAAACCATACAATATCTGTACAGGCGGGATTTTCACTACTTGTACTGCGGAGGGAAAAAAAATATTATCAATATATGGAAGGTTTTTCGACGATGAGGATGAATATTTTGTGGTTCCATCTTTTAAGTCGTCTCGTGGGGGTCAATTTGCGAGGAAACCCAACAATAGATTGCATCTCGAACGTGAAACTTGTTTGATATTTCCATATTGCCATGCTGCAAGTTGATGTGTGTTGAGTTTTCACCCCGCCATATTGTTTACTGCCCAAGTGCCACTCGATTGTATTGCACACCTGATGAGAACTTTCTGTTCAGAAAATCGGGTGGGAAGATGATGCGTGCAATAGAGCCCAGAGCACGTTCATCTAACCGCGCGTTATTCCGAAGTCATCTTTCTGCTCGAAGCTGAGAGTTGAGAAAGTTTTTTTTTTAAAAAAAAGGGGGGGCGAGTTGAAAAAATATTATTAAAGGCCTGTTAGTTTGGGAACTGATGAACGTTTTTTTTTACCTCCAGTCTTAACCAGCACCGGGTTTTTTTTTCATGTGGAAATAACCAATGGTTAGCTGATAAATAAATAAGCAGGCCTCCGTGGCAAAGTGGTTTGCACAGCGCGCTACAACCCCAGGGGTCTCGGTTCGAATCCCGGGCTGGGCATGGGTGTTGTTTGTGAGTAACCCTTCATCAATTTCATCATATCATCACTCATCCTCATCCTTGTGATTAGCTAAGTGCGAAGTAAAATAAACCAAATCAATAAACAATGAAGAATAAACGATAAATAAATAAATAATAAATCGTGGTGAATAAATCCTCCAGTTGTGAATCTATCAAGTTAAAAGTAAGTAATGCAAAGCAAAGTAACGAAGTACCGTAACGATTATTACTTAAGGGAATTTGTTAAGAAGCATATACATCAAGTAAAGAATGTGAAGAAAGGGGAGAGGTAAAGATCGGATTATTGTGTTCCGATTGTTCAAGTTTTTCTTATCTCGACAGCTTCGAAAACAAAACAACAACGATATATTCTTTTGTTTTGTTCTTCCGTCAGTGGAAGCAAGTGAACCACAAGCAGTATACATGAAAACTTAGCTTACCACCCTGTTATCTGACCGTCCCACAATGTGACCAGCGGCCCAGAACACACGGAGAGCAGTTTATTCCCGTCCACCGTAACGCAATGACGTCACAGCTCCAAAAGCTGTTCGGTCACGAAAGCGTGACTCTTACAAATTAGTTTTCACTGCCCGAAACTTTCCTCATTATATCGAATTAGAGAAGTTGCAAGTGCAATGTGGCTCGGTCACGAGATATGCGCGTACGCGAGCTATTTCGAGGGCTGTAAAACGGGCGACAGGCAGTGGCGATCTCCATCCCCAACCCATAAACTAGGCTTTATTATGAAAGCATGAAATATGCTCTGCGCAAAGTTGCTTTCTGGGAGGAGCCGAGAAGGGACCAGGTGCGGATTGTAACTTTTCTCATCTTCACAGCATTAAAAGGCCATTCTCCTTTTTCAAAAGAGACCTTCCTCTGCTACGGTGTACCAACTACAGTACTGCATGAAACCACTTCCACTCGCTCGTAATCGTTCGAGTCCCCTACCCTCGAGCGTGCTACCACATTTTAATCTGACAATCTTATCTATATAGTATATAAAAATGGATGTATGTGTGTGGGTGGGTGTGTATGTATGTTTGTTCCCTCATAACTCTTAAACGCCTGGAGCAATTTCAACCAAACCTGGTACACGTATCACTTGCAATCTGGAAAGAATACTTTGGGGGTAAGACAGCCTTGGCACATCTAGGGGTGGGGTGGGAAGGGGTGACATGTAAAAATAATGGAAAACGACCGACATTAAATTTCGCACAAACAGGCACCTGTGACTCATGCAATCCCGCACAACGATAGTGTTATCGGGTTGTCTAACATTCAGGCTGATATGATTGACTTTGTGTTGCGAAAACGCCCGATATTAGTGTGAAATCCATAGTGTTCGGAGTCGCTCCCAATGCCGTTCCACTCCAAGTTCATCACCTATCGGCATGAGAGGTGAGAGGGGGTGAAAAATAAAATGCCAAAAATGACCTAGATTAGTGTCGAATCCGTAGTTTTCGGAGTCACTAAGCTAATTGGTGATATTCACGATCACATTTAAAATTAATTACATTTCACACTATAGTTAGAATTCATTATTTTCCTGTCTAATACAAGATTGGGATAAATAAATACCCGGGCAGCGCCGGGAAATCAGCTATAATCATTTCCACGAAAAGTGGCTCATATAAATAACAAAATGAATTAATATGCAAATTATTATTATTTTTTATTGCATTTCGGTTTAGATGTTTGTAAATGCAATATAATTTACTCGTTTTACCAATAAAAGTCACTAGCACCTGCAGCCTATGTGCTTCACGGACAAATGAAGTAAAAATTTGCTACATTTTTAGTGTCACACACGTAACGCGCTTTTGATAATGCTTTTCATGCATTCAGCCTATGCCATCACACTAAAGTTTTCTTCATTTGTTAGCAGAAATCAGTTTATTATGAATATTTAAATCCAATCTTATGTCTAGAACCTTAAATGTTGTGTGTAAAATGTCACACATGTAACGCTGGAATGCCCCATATGTAAAATATCCGCCCTGGTAGTTTCAGCCCACAATCATCTATTTTCAAATATAAATTTAGGGCCTCCCCAATGGCGCAGTGGTAGGGTCGTCGCCTTGTAAACAAGGGGTCCCGGGTTCAATACCCGATGGAGGCACATAGTGGTTCGGATCCCACTATAAACTGTAGGTCTCGTCCCGATTAGCCTATCTGTGCATAAAGTGGACTTAACAAATCAATCAATCATTTTCATATATCACTGTACAGGTGTGTTTCACCTACGTCACAAACTGTTGCATTGTGGCTTCGAGCAGCCATGATTGAAGCCAATTCTTGTAAGAATGCGGTATTCAAGCAGGCGGACGGGAAATACTAACACAGACGTTCGTGTTTTAAAACGTGCACTTGGTGCAGATGTAACAAATGCTACTTGGTGGATATTTCCTTGCAAACAACAAAATGGCCGCAAACATGACGACTGTGTACATCCTGACGTCACATGAAACCCACCTAGATCTTAGCATGGAGGTGATGATGTTCACTTGAGTTTTAATTTCACTGAGTCTTTCACGTCACCGTCCATTATTTTAGAGCCTAATGCCAGACAAATGACGGTTATACGTGTACTATACTGGACTTCGAGTGCATGCTCGTTCTGCCTAAATCACTATTTGTAAATCGCTCGTGACGTCATGGCGAGCGAGGAGCTCTCAATTCCGTACACTATCTAGCGGTGTGTGTGAATGATTGGAAATTCGAGCGAAAATCTCTTCATGCAGCACTCTAGTATAAACACAAACTATGCCTGTGTCCTTCCATTAGAGTTGGTACTAAGACCGAGACTGTGCTTTCAAAATCGATACGAGAACAAGACATTTCGAGGCTTGTATTTGATTCATTTAATTTGATTGATTGATTTAATGTACTTTTTGTGCCACTTTTGGCTAATTTGCGAAGATGGGGATGAATGATGGCATGATGAAATTGATGAATGGATACTTACAAACATCCATGCCCAGGCCAAGATTCGAACCCGGGACCCCTGGCGTCGTAGCGCGATGTGCTAACCACTCCGCCACGGGGACCGGCTCGAGGATTATAGAACTATACTGAAATTAGTAAACAAGCTTGAAAATTTCACAGAGGAATTGCTTTATAATTAGAGTTATTCCGACACACATATTTATAGATGGGGTAGTCGTCGCCTTGTAATCAAGGGGTTCCGTTTTCGATACCCGGTGGAGGCATATAGTGGTTCGGATCCAACTTTAAACTGTACGTCCAGTCCCAATTAGCCTTAATGTGCATAGAGTGGACTTAAAACTGATAAGATCCATATTTTTATGTGACGTCACCAGTAGAAAATATGTCACTAATATATTTATTTTTGTGAAAGAGAGCGTAATTTCCTTGTTATTATATGTAATAATGCACCTTGTTTGTAATGTATATCTTTTGTTTATTGTATTTTGTGCTCTATTATGAGTAGTTTAATGTATCTTTATGTTTCCGAGAGTGCACTATAAGAATTTGTATTTCTAAACATGTATAGATGTCAGTCTTGTTGGTAGCATCTTTTTGTAAATAGTGAGTGATTCATCTGTACTTTAATCTGTGTTCTCAAAAATAGTATAAAAGCGAGGATGTAGCGTAAGAAATATCACACTTTCGCCACGGATCGACGAAGCTTTTAAACTTAAAAGGAACTCCTCTGTGTTGTGCATATATCTTGGTATGGCAGTTCGGGGTCTATGTGATCATAGGCATGCCGATAGCCAAGCATTGAGTTTATGCGTTTTAGTTGAGTCAATTCATCGACAAAGCGAAATCCTCGCCTTCGTCTCAAGTATATTCGCAATATAATTGCCATAAATAAAGAATAAAACCTTTTAGTTTATCTACTGATGCAATGTGGTTCTATTTCTCTGTGCTGTGAATATTGTCTTTGCCAAACACTATCCCTGTACATGATAGGAGTCTGTGTACTTCACCGAGTCTCATCGTTCACCGCTGAGTTATTATTAATAAATATAATAGTACGTTTAATAGTATAATAATACAGGCTAGAACGTTTCAAAACACCAACTCAATTAATGAATTACGGATAGGGCGATCAGGTGAGAATTTTCAGACCATGTCCTCGCATAAGGGCTCACACAGGGGAGTAAAGGCGGCCTGGTCTGGGTGTGGTGCTGACCACATCACCTCCACAATGGGCGAGATCATTGTGTGGAGCCCCCTACCTCCACACCCCTAGGAACCTCCATGGCTTGTTACAATGTGTTCTTTCTTTACCATACTATGTGCTACAATAAACTCACTCACAGTTTTCTTCTTGGGTGTTTTAACTGCCGGAGTCTTAAATTTCATCTCTTTTCGAAAAACTGTTCGATATTCCAAATTCCTAAATATTGCAGTTGCTCAGAATTCCTTCTAGAGCATTCACGTGAATCATCGTGCGGTTTTCTGCCGCTCTTGTCTAGTTTAAGAGGCTTACATAGTCACGACGCACAAGGAAGTATTTACGGGGGAGGTCCAAGCGGTCCGGGGCCCCACCTCCGGAATATTTACCAAGTACGGAAATTAAATAATGAAAATATACTTTTTAGCATTTGTATAATCGACGCTTATGTATTTCCGCAGAACTTACTGAAAGACAAGGATTAGCTTGGGATCATACGGCTTTGAATTGACAGTACCTGAGAAAATTTATTCACACTGCTACTTACAATATGCATAAGATAATCGTCAAATGGACATTATATCCTTTGTTGTTATTCAATAAATATTCAATGCTTTATCTATCTTATATTAATTCCCTTGCCAGGACAGTTGTTTCTATACATTTTTTTTCGATCTTAACTACACGTACGCTAGATAATGATTATGTACTTATATATATTCTTATTCATATAACGTATATTTAGCAACTCGCATAACAACAGTACAGTATTAATTAATTTACATATTATGAATAGACTTATCAATTATACAACGTGAAAATTTAATTATCATCATCGTCATATTATTATTTTTCTGGGCACTTGATTTCGGACCCATCCCACCCACAGAAATATGTGTACAGGGTGCTCATAAAGTTCCGGTACCATTACAATGTTCATTACATTTGTAATGGTACCGGGACTTTATGAACACCCTGTAGTTCTGGATACGTGCCTGGCGACGTAACGTAATAGGCTACTGGTAAAACGAAGAAGCAAAGGAAAGAGTAGTTATGTAGCGCGAACACTCGCAAGAAACACCACACGCACAAGTTTGAGGCGTTTTACGAGCATTCCGCACCACATTTCAAACGGAGAAGCGCAACGTGAGAATCTGAGAATGGAGAAGAGTGACGACTTCGCCGCAAATCTGTTAACCGCTCCCGCCCCCTCCTTCGAGAGAGCCTCGGGCGATCAGGCTTTCTACCTGACTCTTCCCTATCCGTTTGCGACAGGTGCGTTACGTCTCGCAATGGAGGTCGGTCGCTACTCCAGCCAGAAAAGTGTTTGCGACGACGAGGTCGCAACGCAGCATCTTTATGTTGAAAACTCTCTCCCACGCGTTTCCGAGAAACGGGAATCACGACTCGTCCTTCCTGTTGGCGAAAATTCGGTCGTGTAACAGACCTCCGAGGGTCGAGGCCTACCAAGTGGCTTTATGCTGGATGATGTGTGGTCAGGGCATCGAGTTTCATAGTCACTTTTCATGTAACTCCGCAAATGCGCTCACGATGTTGGGTCTACAGCAGTGATCCAAACTGGCCAAAATCAAAACTGTTAACCCTCTCACTTGATAAACTACTTCTCCCTGCCTCATTACCTTTAAATCAAATAACTTTCACTCCCCCTTTTACACACTCACACATAAACAAAAGCTACATACACACAAACTCACAAAACAACTAGGGGATGTACGGGATCCAGAAAAGTCGGGACCGGGATCGGGGAAAAAAATTTCCGTTCCGATCCCGACTTTTCGGGATCCAGAGCGAATGGTCATTTTAAAAATTCGTTAATTCTAGACGTTTTCTGCATTGTAAATGTCTGGAAATCATCGGAAATTGTTAATTTTTTTTTTTACCAGAAATGCAAAAACAATCACTTAAAGTGAAAATGACGTGTAGAATCGAGATTTCCTGTCGGGAAATTGCGAATTTTTCCCGTCCCGAATGTCGGGATTTTAAAAATCTCCCGGCCCTCGGTGGCTTAGTCGGTAACGCGTCTGACTACCATGCTGAAGGTCCCGGGTTCGATCCCCGGCCGGTTCAAATCTGGGAACTTTTCTAACGATGGAAGCGGCCCCGGCGCCCACCCAGCGTCGAATAACATGGGTACCTGGGGGAAACCTTGGGGGGTGAAGGCGGTCAGGGGCGTGATGCTGATCACATCACCCCTACTCCCGACCGGATCAAGAAAGTGTGGGACGTTACCCCCACACCCCCTATACGACTTCATGGCGTGGTGCTATGCACAGGGGAGCACTTTACTTTTTTTACCCGTCCCGAAAATTTTCCGACTTTGTCGGGAAATTGCGAATATTTCCCGTCCCGAATGTCCGGATTTTAAAAATTTCTCGTCCCGATCCCGTCCCGACTCAAAAAATTCTGTCCCGCACACCCCTACAAACAACAATAGCCTACAACTTGTAAAAAACTTTGTAAACCGGGTTTGTTCTGGATAACCGAACAAGCCCGTTACCAGATCCTCCAAATTACATTGTAACTTGCAGGAATGCATTTATATGTATTCTTTGCACCAAATAAAGTCACGAGGAAATGAAAACAGGGAACAGATATTCCGTGGAAAATACATTCTGGTCTTTTTAGGTACCAGAACATAAGCGCATACCATCGAATGCATGCGGGTGGAGTCCGGCATCTTCCGGGGGTTCCCCCTTTTCTTTTCTACAGCAGGGTTTCTAAACCGCCAGGCCATGACCCATACTGTACCCTGGTATCAAATCAAATAAACGGGAAGCGAGACGATCTGATATTTGTTGTTTTAGTTTGTGCAGCAAATTTCATAAACATATATTTTTAAGTGGAAATAGTTAATTGGGGCAACATGCCACTAAAAATTAGCACTTACCAAATTAATTTAGTGATGTTGGCCGCACGAAAATCCAATATTCTTATTGTCAACTAATTTAAACCTAAAATAGGAATTGTAGCTCTCCTGGCGACGTGATTCGAACAAGTGTTCTCGGGCTACCAGCCAGGTTAAGTCGATGTTGGTTTCCAATGTTTCGAGTGCATACATTGCTCTCATCCTGATCATGAGAGCAATGGATGCACTCGAAACGTTGGAAACCAACAACGTCTTAACTTGGCTGGTAATCCGAGAACACTTCTTCGAATTTAAACCTAGTCTTATATTTGTCAACAAGCCAATCGAACTTACTCTTCATGATTATGTCATAATTTATTTGTTACCACATAATTTTAAGTATACATGTAAGTTCATGTATGAAGTTAAAAAAAAAATATAGAAAAGTAGCAAAATTGTTGGGACTTCGGCATAATTTTTTTTAAAAAAGAAAAAATTACTGGGCCCAATCTCAGGAAGCCTGGTTTACAGGTCATTTCGTCCACTTGGAAACGATAGTGGAGCATTCGGCTTGCAGGAGATTAACTTCATATTGGACTCGTGCCCATCTGATAATTCGGTGGTCCACAGAGTCCTTCTCACTCTCATCTTCTCGATTAGAAACAGGCAGAAAAGCGAAGTAAAATAAACTAATTCAATCAATCCTTTTCACTCTCCACTGTCCAACTGGCCCTCCCTTTTTAAGGACTTTAAAAATATTTTCGAGCAGGGCTTATCTACCGGAAGATATCAACTTGGGGCAAGCCCCGGCGCCTACCGACCTGTTGGGTGACATGAATCAAGGCAAGAGCTTTAAAAAACCTTTTCCTCTTATATTGCCTATAAAATAGGTAATTGTTAGGCAGGAGATTTCATATGAACTAGAGTGTCGACTACTGCTGACCCTTCTGCATTCTACATTCTGGTCGTGGCGGGTGCTATGTCGTGGAGTTCCAGTCTTGAGACTTTGCCTCCGTATATGCGTTAATCGTTTTTCGTTATGTCTTTTGTCGTGGCTGGTGTGTCGTGAGTCGGATAACGTCACTTACAACTGTCGCAAGTGTAAGGATTGACTTAGGTAAAGGGAATTTTCTATGCTTGGGTAAGGTCTACGTAAATTTTTACTTAGAGGAGTTCAGGTAGTATCCCCTTCTTACTTTCTAGGGAGCTTAAATAGTGTTCCTTCTCCAGCCGCGGTCGAGCCACTGTCTTTGGGTTACGTGAACGCTTTTGACGATACACTCGTGTCGTCCGCTTTGCGCTGAAGACCTTTACACATGTACTCTTGCACATTCACCACAATCTCCACCGTATCCAAACGTCAAGTTATTCCATGTCGAAAACAACCTTGAAGCACTACAAACACCAACACCACGACAAACAAACACGTCACACGTATTCAATTTTGAATCACACAGCGCCAGCAAGGAGAGAAAGCCATAACATGCAGTGGCCATTCACTCTTGCAACAGGTGTGCGGCGAGCTTTGGCAACGGTGGCGGCCTGTTCGACGACGTGGTTGGACAATCCCATGCTGTCGTCTGCTATTTTGGCGGGAAGCCAGTAGAGTTTTAGATTTTTGCCCAGTAGCACGATAGTACGCCAACAAGCGACAGTACAGAAGAGCGTTCTGTTCAAGTATTCTTGTCCTAACTCATTCCCGTCCTTCTCGACGTTTATAAACAGTAGCGGCGATTAGGGCGACAAGTAACCCCGCACTTTTTGTCCCCACACTAAGCCTTGTCTACCAAGAATTATCCTCCTCCCCCCACACACACACAGTTTTGGCACCCAATCGCTGCTGGAACTCAGGTTTAATGGAAAGTGCTAACATTTTCCAGCATGTTCGATTTTGTCTAGATTTGATCAAGAATATCAACTGACGTATGAACCAATCAAAGGGTGATGGTCACATGCAGCACTACCTATGACAGATTCCAAATCAACAGACAGTTTGCCACCTGTCAGAGCGTGGCGCTGCATGCGAGTATGTACAATCACCGGCAAATAAAAATGGGTCACCTATTATCGGATTAAAAATTATAGATACTCGAGATTGGACTCCCAATTAAAAATTAACCAGTAGACCTACATAAAAAAGAGTTATATCAAAATTATTTTGATATGACATCATGTATATCATCGCGGGCTGATTTAGCTTATTCATCTCTGCGTTAATCTTTTTTATGTGTCGTGAAACAAAAAAAATTGGCGCTTTTTTTTTTCGAGTTTTGCAAACGATCGCTCTCTTTGAAATTATATAAATTAAAAACGGGTGTTCCGATCGTGATGAAATTTTAGTATGTTGGAAACAGAAATGTTTTAAACAATTCTTTTTTAGATTTTTAGAATTTGTCAAAAAACCGTTCTGATCAATTTAGCGTAACAACATTTTCTTGGTATTGGGTAGTCTTACAAATACAATATTTGTCTTGTTTTGAAGCTCTTTGCATCTGTTTTTATATCATTGTCAGTTCACATTGCGAAATCGATTTTATACAGATTTTTATTCAAAGGAGTAAAGCTGTACGCGGAACGTGGCACACAGCGATGTCATTTGAACAGTGGAATCTGCGGGCTGGCACTGCGACAATTGGACTTCAATAGCAAATTTCCAATGGCAACTTCTAACACCGCCGTAAAGTTAGGCAACACACAGAACGCCTTGCAGGGAAGCGTGAATCTCAGGATCTAGGTTTTCCATTATTATTGCCGGTCACTGTACCTTTGAGTGGTTCAAGCGACTCGATCTGCGTGCGTCTCGCTACTTTATAGCCACACCCATGGGCGTAACTTGGGACTTAACTGGGGGGGATCGAACTTGGGGCTTAACTTTTGGGGGGGGGCAGAATCCAACTTGGGACTTAACTTTTGGAGGGCAGAATCAAGTTTGGTACTTAACTTTGGGGGAAGGGGGGGCAGAATCAAACTAGATAATTGATTTCGATGTGGGAGGGCAGAATCAAACTTGGTACTTAACTTTGGGGGGGGGGGCAGAATCAAACAAGCGACGACTTTGGTGTGGGGGGCAGAATCAAACTAGACACTTGACTTTGATGTGGGGGGATAGAATCAAACTTAGTACTTAACTTTGGGGGGAAGGGGCAGAATCAAACTAGACACTTGATTTGGAGGTGAGGGAGGGGATAGAATCAAACTTGGTACTTAACTTGGGGGTAGAATCAAACTAGAGACTTGACTTTGAGGTGTGGGGGGCAGAATCAAACTTGGGACTTAACTTTTGGGGGGCAGAATCAAGTTTGGTACTTAACTTGGGGGGTGCAGAATCAAACTAGACACCTGATTTTGATTTGACTTTGATTGGGGGGCAGGATCAAATTGGTAGTTAACTTGGGGGGAGGCAGAATCAAACTAGAGACTTGACGATGATGTGGGGGGAGAATCAAACTTGGGACTTGACTTTGGGGGAAGGGGCAGAATCAAACTTCGAACTTCACTTTGAGGTTGTAGAATCAAACTAGAGACTTGACTTGGAGGTGAGGGGGGCAGAATCAAACTTGGTACTTAACTTGGGGGGGGCAGAATCAAACTTGGTACTTAACTTGGGGGGCAGAATCAAACTTGGGACTTAACTTGCGGCGGGAGCAGAATTAAAATGTTTCCATCCCATAAAAATAACGTCCAGAACTATTTTGCTCAATAGCTTACATTTGCACAATCCTAAAAAATACACTTCAATACCTTGGTACTCAGGTCCCAAGAGGTTAACAAAAGTGTAATTAACTTTTAAATTTAGTAGCCTGAAAATTTGGGGGGCAAGTGCCCACCCTTGCCCCCGCCAAGCTACGCCTATGGCCAAACCTCGTACTTGAGAACATGATATTTACTTACGGGATATTCACCCCTATCCGCCGTCCTAACAAAAGCTGATGCCCAGAACCCAAAAAAAGCTTTCCAAATGAGGGAAGTCGAAAACCAATGAAGCAGCAAGCAAAGCAAGAGATGAGGGGGGGAGGGGGGACGCGGGGAGAAGGGTGACTGATTGCATTGTGTTGTGAAGTGTAGAAAAGTGCCGTGACACGGCGCACCTACAAAGCAGCCAGCTGAAACGCTCAAGTTGCTATGGTCACCGCAGCTGACGTCACCAGGTAAAGAAATCAACCGTAAACATCCGAGCATCGACCGTAAAGGTAAGCGCTCCTCCGAATTATCCAAAGATAACTTCGTAAAGCCAATGCTCCGCCCCACCCTTTTCTGCGGAAAGAAGCATGTAAAAGGATGGCGGCTTCCAGCACCAGCTTGGAAAAACCTGCTCCTGTGTGCTGGGTCTGTTTTCTGGAGCAATATAATTGGACAAACGCAGTGAAGATTCTAGGAGGGTGATCAGATGCAACCAATCCGTGGTTGATTGATTGAAATTAAAATATTTTGGGTGCGTCAGCACTTAGGTTATTGCACTACGGATGGCAAAAAAATCCGGATATCCGGATAATACAGACTTGATGAAGGATTTGCAGAAAATCTGTACAGTGAAATATGAACATGAGCGTCGTACAAAGTGGGTACTTGGAGGAAACTAAGGGGTAAAGGTGGCCAGGGGTGTGGTGCTGATCACATCACCCCCACCTTCGGCTGTGATCAAGAAAGTGTGGGGGGCCCAAATCCACACCCCCTATATGCCTTCATAGAGTGGTGCAAAGCACAGGGCGCACTTTACTTTTTTACAATATTAATTAATTTATATATTTCATTAATATTATTTTAATTTAATTACAGTGAGAATTTTCAACAACTTTCAATTATTACAATTTCCAAGCATCGGTATCGGTTGAAAGTAATATCGGCTCAGTCTAACTCACACCCTATACATCTAAAACCGAGCACCATGGCTCGACTCGCTGACCATGCGTTCCCAAAGAAAAGCCACTTGACACGCCGTGCGTTTATTTCGCGCTTTGTTTACATTGTTGCATTTTATCCCAACATGATATTAATGATGTGTATCTAAATCTAGGACAGAACGTCTGTGAACCCCGAAGCAAGAACGCAATTGGGGCAGTAGAGAGTGGTTTGGTGGTTTCTTTGTGAACTTGCTGCAGGGGAGGATTCACAGCGTGAAACGAACGATAAAGCAACTTTAAAAAAAACAAAAAACTGACCGTGTTAGTTGAGCGCTTCCTGTCCCGTCTCAAGATTCCCATATACGGTCCCAGAACAAGTTTACCAGTCGCTTCCTTTACAATGATGATCTAGTGTTTGACTCTGTCCAACGGGTTGACGGTCGTTCGCCAACGCTACCCTTCTCACCTGGGTCATTCTTATTTGTTGCTTGGCATTCCTTTCGGCTTGCTCATGGTGTTGTCTATTGTGATGTGTGGGCGCTACGAAGACGGAAACAAAACATACTTCATGATAGTGTGTGTCTGCTTGACAGCAGGTCTTGTCTTCACCAGAAGTTGATGCTCCTCTCGCGGGACTAGATCAATAGTCGAATCGAGACTACCGGTGGGTGCTAAAACCTCGAAACAAGACTATCCGTCGGCGCCTAAATTTCGAAACGAGACTACCCGTCGGCGCCTAAATTTCGAAACGAGACTACCCGTCGGCGCCTAAATTTCGAAACGAGACTACCCGTCTGCGCCTAAATTTCGAAACGAGACTACCCGTCTGCGCCTAAATTTCGAAACGAGACTACCCGTCTGCGCCTAAATTTCGAAACGAGACTATCCTTCGGCGCCTAAATTTTGAAACGAGACAGTGCTTAAATTTCGAAACGAGACTGCCTGTCGGCGCCTATACTTAGATTTGATTTTAATATTAATTTTCTTATTTAGCGTCGTTTTTCTGCCAATCTTGGCTAATCGCGACGATGAAGATGAGTGACAATATGATGAAACTGATGAAGGGACACTCACAAATAACATCCATATACAGGTCGAGATTCGAGCCCGGGACCCCTGTGATAACCACTCCGCCACGGAGGGGTAATACTTTGAAATTATACCCGATACGAGACTATCCGATGGCGTCTACTCGAGACGAGTCTGCTGAAAGAAATTTATAGATATATTTTTTAAAAATCGAAGTATTTTGTTATATAATGTTAAGATCTTTTTGTAATTATTTGAAAAAAAAGAAGATAGGTCATCAACTTCGGAGTTCTAGTTTTCTGGATGATAATTTCAATAAGGTGTGTGTGAGAGAGAGACACACACACGCTATAATCCGCACAAACTGAAGCGGGACCTTGACCACTACGCTATCGAGGATGCCAAATGTTCCATTACAATTTGAGACGTTAATCTAATGTAACATCACCGTCATTAACTGCCCCTCTGACATCGAATAAACCCTATTGGAACATAAACGCACCAATCAAGACGTCAATATTGGTTCAACCAGTTCACTACATAGCGCTTAGTACCGCTTGAGCAGGCACAGCGGGAAAGCTCTTTCTGCTCTGCTCCACAGAGAAACTCTCTCTCCCAGCTTCCCCCTTTCGACATGCTCGTATGCCTCACGGTCGATTTGCATGCTGGCCGAGGGTTGTTCGTGTCCGACGTCACTTGGGGCACCCAAGGTCAATACCTGGGGTGGTTGAACCCGCATCATGAAAACATTTCATCCTCGGCTGCTGGACGTTTCGCCGCAACAGCTTTTATAATCTGCACATGGACAAGTTGATTGCATTCTCTGTTACAGTCTTAAAACCAGAGTTTGGGCTTGGTGACGCGTTTCTTTCCTTACATGCGTTAGTAACAAGCTACCGAAATTACATGGGTAATTGTAACGGTACTTCGAAGTGGATTATTTATTTGCTATACGTACGGCCATGAAATTAGGAGGGTGGCAGAAGTTCGCGCTGTTGCCACGTCGGAGCACAACCCCGTGTGGTTTAAGAGAATGAAAGATCTCGTTGTACAGTTCGTCTTTATAATCTATGTGATACAAACTGACATTATTTGCTTGAAAGGTCAGGACGGGGGTGGCGAGGAGGGGCAGTTGCTCCCCCCTGCACTATGCTAAACCTTATCTACAAAATGAAATATACTATCTTTAACCCCCAGTTTAGGAACCCATTCGCCGCCACTTGTCAGGGATGACACAAAAGTGTAGGGGTGTGCGGGACAGAATATTTTGGATCGGGACGGGGATTTTTTTAAATCCCGACATTCGGGACGGGAAATTTCCTGAAGCTCTTGAAATATCGAATTCTACACGTCATTTTCACCTTACGCGATTGTTTTTGCATTTCTGGAATAAAAACTAACAATTTACGATAAGTTCCACGCACTTAAAATGCAGAAAACGTCCAGAATTAACAACTTTTTAAAATTACCATTCGGTATTTCCCGACTGCTCGGGATCCTGAAGAGTCGGGAAGTCATTTCCCGAAGTCGGGATCGGTTCTTGAAATTTCTTTCTCGATCCCGGTCCCGACTTTTCGGTCTCGACACCGGTCTCGACGTTTCGGGATCCTGCACACCCCTACATGATTGATTGATTGATTGATTTAGTTTATTTTACTTCGCGTTTTGTGCCTCTTGGCTAATTTGCGAAGATGGGGATGAGTGATGAAATTGATGAATGGACATTCACAAACAACCAAGCCCGAGCGGGATTCGAACCCGGGACCCTTGGCGTCGCACACCCCTACAAAAGTGCCCCGGAGAGAGATCGGCTAGACGCTCGAACTTGGCAACGCAGCCTGGTTGACGTTGCCACACAGTGCGCGGGAACTTTTGTCCCACTCTCGCTTTGCTTTCCCATATGTGGCAACAGCGCAATTCTGGCCAGGCGCCTATTTTCATGGCCGTGCGTTTAGGTAGAAACTTGTTGTTGTGTTGTTTTAAATTCTGGCATGTAAAGTTACACTGAGGAAGCACAAAGAACAGGGGGCGTGTCGAGTATCGAAGCGTTGCTTGCTGAGCAAGATTTTTGCTCGTTGAGCAGACAGATCGTTTATTTTACGGCGTGTGATCAAAATATGCGATCAAGATTTCGGTGATGTTGAAAAGCTATATATTATTGAAATGGTTGATGTGGACAAAACTGTCCAAATTTTTTCTTTCACAAACTTGCACAGCTCTCCAAAACTGCGGTGTATATTTGGAATAAACAACACTTTCAATTTTATACAATTACAAAAAGAGGAAAATTATATTACCTTCTGTTACTTGAACTTCCTCTGTAATTACGCTATATCACAAGCCGTAAATTACAAACACTTCTTCACACTTTACCCCACGAGATCGAACCACAAAATACGACATATTCTGTGACGAGCAAGTTTCAAGTTCGCTCAGCGATCAAGTGAGCAGCGCTGGCCGAGCAACGCTTATTTCGCCGTCCAGTAGCTGAGCGACCACGTTGCTCGCTGAGCTCCCAGATACTCGACGCGCCCCATATGTGAATCCTGTGTAAACAGCTAAATGTCCTCATTGTATGGCAAAGTAACAATAATGCGTTACTTTTGAAAGTAATAGTAACTGTAACGAGTTAAAGAACTTGCGAAACCTTTGAGCGCACTTTATGCACAGTGGGATTCCCACCGGGTATCGAACATTATAAGACGACAAAGGCCATCGGGGCATTTCGCAAGTTCATCACAGCAATAGCCAATTGTCAATTTCCCGTTGACAAAATATAGCTCTTGTTACTTTGCAATCTTTGAACTTAGTACAGTGGGATCCATGAGTATTACCTTGCAAATTGTCCATCACCATGTTCGAGCACTTTATTTGACCCAATAACAGCTTCAAGAATTAAAAGAAAACTCAAAACAAGCTGTTGACAACTTCTTCACTAGCATACATAAAAATCCATCGCTTAAAAACACATCGGATGTAAGAGAAATATTAATGAAAATAGTCATGGACAATTTGCACGGTAATACTCATGGATCCCACTGTACATTATGGATATTTTTCAAATATTTGAGCCTATTTATGATGACGTCAGAGAATATTGACGTGCCTGAGTCTATACATCTTGAGATTCAGGTTTTTATAGTGAGTACGATGGATTTTTGTTTTGTTAAAAGTAAAAAGTAGGGAGTATGGTTTGATGTTGCAAAAATTTCATAAGTTGACTTGTGAAGAGTGATGTTTTAGCAAAAAAAAATCAGTTTTGTACAAATAAGTATAGTGCGTGTTAAGAAAACACACGCCAAGAAGCTTGTATCAATTTCATTATGAAGAAGATTCACTGGTTATTTCAAAACTATTTTACAATTCCTTTCAATGTAACGTAACGAACTCTCAGGTTCGTGGGATCGAACCAAGAGCCTTTAACCATTCAGGTGGGTGATGCACTCAATTATCATTAATCCTCTTCATTTGAGCACTCGCCCCAGGCAGATAACTTAATGGTAATGGGCGAGAGGTACACACTTAGAAATGGCAAAACACAAGCATTTGGATTTATACCTTCAAATCTAGATCAACATGGTTGGAAAAGACTATACCTGTCTGACTCTGATGATAAAGTTCCGCTGATGGCTGATCAAATCGAATTCTGGTCGACCGCTCAATCTCCTCAGTTGCTACTTGGTCGACGACTCCAGGCTAAAAGACCCCACACCGCCCATTGCTCTCAGTTTTGTTCTCTTCCCTGTAACCCTGGTCATTGTCCTGCAAATGCTCAGCACCTTAACTCTAGTAAACCAGGAAGATTTGTTAATACCTGACATGGAATTCTTGAATGCCTGATAAAGCAACAGCCGATGACTCAGGTTCAGAATCCTGGCTTGACATGATTCTCCATTTAGAGGAGATTGATACGGTAAGTCCTTACTGACCCTCTGTTTCTGACGAGGGAACATGTAAACGAACGGACAATTACATTTAAAGACCAACTTTTGAAACAATTTCTCACTATTTCCTCAAGGGAAAAGTCTTCCAAAAATAGAATTCCTATCTCCAGATTGGTTTTCTGCGGCCAACCCCCACCCAACCTCCTCATTTAATATTCTGAGTCTATCTGCATGAAGCCTTGGTGTCATGTCACGCAAACAACGGGAACGCACAGTTGTGCGTGTTCGTTGGAATGTGCGTGAGTGAGTAAAGGTAGGCGATGAATGAAAGGGGTAAATATTCACCCTCCTACAACACACTCGTCATGTAAAGGGTATTTTTAGATAACATAGGACCCAAGATATCCTAGTTGTTACTGTTGACGTGGAGTTCCGGTATAATTTCCAAAATATGATAATGATTTTCGCACGTACCTTGTATATTCCCTTCATTAAAACATAGATTTTAAAGTCCTACGTTTGTTTCAGTGTGTAGCACGATAACGTATTTCCATAGAGCTCATAAATTACGTTTAGTGCCTGTTTGGCACACTATGCTCTATCCCGGGAATCTTTGGAGCAAGGTCGCGCATAACGGCGAAGAAGAGGAGAAATCGAGTGGGCGAAGCGAAGCCGTGCACGCTGCTTCCCTTTTCTCCTCCACGCAATCCCGTTCTCCTTTCACGCGTTTATTGGTCGAGCCCTGGAGTCGCTACTTGCGCAGAGACTTGTTTCCGTTCGCCAGCTGCAGAGATCCCAGAGACAGAGTATAGCTAACGCAGAATTGTCTTTCGAAGGGGGCTGGAATTTTAAAGGTAAATATTACGTAGCTGAGTTCTAGGGAATGGACATTACACACTATAAAATACTTTGTAATTACCATTTTTAATCCTAATTATAAAAGTTGCTCGAAAACGTTTTTAATCATGACCATTTGCATTTACCACATTGGTTTTTCCCCCTGATCTTTAAAGAATATGAAAACTTTTTTAAAAAAATTTCGGGAGGGGCCGTAGCCCTATTAGCTCCCCCTGCTCGACTAAAATGACTTTTTCAAAATTTTTGCTTACTCTCGCTATCCTTCGCTGCTTAGCTCCGTCCACAGTACATTGTAGAAGTTATCGCTTATTTTGCAAGTTCATCAATTTCATCTATCCACCAATTTTCATCGTCACGATATCGAGGAGTAACAGAAAAACGCCGTAAAAGAAGAAAGTGCAATAGAGTACTAAACTAAGCCAATTAGAGCGCAACTAAGAAAACGAATAAGTTAATGATTACCACATATTTTGATACCTCTTATTTTGTAACGCTTTTCTAAGTCCCTACTGTCATCATTTCAAGGCTTACTTAAAGTACACTTTAATGCTCAGGTAGATACAGTATCTACAGTTTGAAGTGGGATCCAAATTACTGTGCAATGTGCCTCGACCGGGGATCGAACCCGGGACCCCTTGACTTTCATCATTTTTGGTGCCTCTTTTAGACATTCTGAGTGCCTAAAAATTCGCGTCCCACTCATGATACATGTAAAATAAATAGATTCTACCGTAAAAGTGTTTACATCCTGACTGCTAGATATTGAAAAGCGATTACAAGAGTCTCGTGTTTGAGAAGCTTATTCCCTGTCCCAGCTAACTGTGGAGTAAGGCCGCGCATAGCGTCAGAGAAGCGAAGGAAATCGAGAAGCCAGAGCAAAGCAGTCAACGCTGCTGGGAAGGCAGTCTCTTTCCCCCCACTCCACGCAATTCCGTTCCTCTCATGTTTTCATTGGTGCAGCCGTCTCGCGTCACTACTTGCGCAGAGACTTGATTTCGTTTGCCTGCTCTACAGTTAGCTGGGACAGAGTATATATCTAGGTCTCGTCTCAATTTAGGAACACAGATCTCGTCCTCGAAATATGCAGCACGTGTACATCTTTTACCGGACAAGCTCTGGCAGCGTCTAGAGCGCCAGGCTGGAGGTAGAGTTCGATTCCCGGTGGGTGAATCCTCCCGACATAAATCGGCTCTGGGGTTCATTCGGTCTGCAATAAATGGGCACCTGGGGGAGGTAATGATGATGATCATATAACATACAGAATGTCCGAGATCGACAATATGAGAAAGTGGTGCACACATTAAATTACGCTACAGATAATGAAACTTTGAACGCTGTGCTTCTATAAAATACGTTACATACATGATTCAGATGTAATAAAATAACATGAATTCAAAACCCGGAGTTATTTTTCGGACACCACGTATTATTATTATTATTATTGTAAATGATATAGGTATGCATGTATTTCAAATGTTGGGCAAAAGCAGCTGAAGTAAAAACTAGTCTCATAGATAATGATGAGGGGGAGATGACGATTGAATATAAAGATGCACCTTGCCAATGCTTTCTTTTTGCAGTCACCGATATCTCCGGACTTGAACCATCGCATTGAAAGTCAAATGGAGCTTTACAACCCAGAAGTGTCCGTGACTGTACACCCTGCCATTACATAAAGTAGTCCAGCATCGAAATGAAAGCATTCCGCATACGATTTGGGGAGATCTAGACGAACGTGTCCCGGTTGTAGTACTCGCACACCAGGAAGAAGGGAAAAGACCAGACGTTCTTCGATTACACCCCCTCCCCGTTTATTGCTCTTGCGTGCAAAGTTTAACCAATCAGGTCGAGCCTGTTGGGATCAGATTCAGAACCCGACCATTGACCCCTTTCTATTTTTATAGCTTATTTCTTATATCCCTTTTAAGATTATCAAGATGGCGAACCTAGATCCAGTGACGTCAAAATACAGACATCTTGCAATTCAATGAACATGGCAGCACAGCCTCTCAAATTCCAATGTCTGTCTTCATCAAATTGCCTATGCTGCAGTGGCCGAATTGGAAATAAATTACTGCCGGTATGCACAGACGTGTCATTTTATGCAATCCTTTCTTGTGTGATTTCTTAAATAATATATCGATTCTCATTCTCTTTCATCACCCCAAATTGCACTACTTTTTATTTGTGTCACGCATGAATTGTACTAACTAATAATGTATTAAATTAGGCATTAAACCACTCACTACTGCAGAAGTTCCTAATACCACAAATATCAGCCTTAAAATGAACATGCATGATCACTGTGATTTGTCCTGCCAACATTGTTTAATTTATTGCAAGTTATGTCATGTGGTAAATATGTAAAAGGCCATCCTTTCTTACCAATATTATACAATTATAAACACGTTACTGGTTGATTCTAAGTCTTTTTGATTGAGAATGTTAATTGGTTCCTATATTTGATTCAGTTTAGAACTTTTTAGCACATTCTCGGAGCTATTGTTGCGTTTCTTATGACCAGAGACCGGATTTATGTTACTTTCATTAAAATATGGACTTAAAATTGTAAAAAAAATAGCTTTTTAACAATGTAAGACGCTACACGAGCTACATAAAATACAGTACGCTAACATTGATATCAATTGTAAAGCAACACAAAATGTGTTTTCATTTTCTGTTTCCAAAGCAATGAATAACAAAATATTGTTGTAAGTGTTACAACAACGTGAATTTCCTTCTGTTGTGTCTTAAGATTGATTTATATTGACTAAACCGGCGTTCAATATAGCAAGAAGTAATGGGATTGTACTTCAAATGTGATAGTTGTTCGCAAGAAATTCATCCAACTCTTTCGGTTACACGGGGACATGTAGGTATTGCGTGAATATATATGTTGCGAAATGTTCTAAAATATGTAAATAATATGTAAAAATAACTAAAATATGTAAAATATGAGCCAAAACCTAATCTATGGAAAAATATGGAAAATTAATCAGAATTTTTCGAGTTTACATGCCATGATGCGCAAAGATAATACAAAATACAACTGATTTCAGCTTCATGCATAAATATGCATTTACATATAAATCCGTTGAATAATTGCCAATTTAAAAAAAAATACTGCCGGTATGGTTTGCAGCATTTTAATTTACTACCGGTCGGCTGTTACGAATTTGTTATTTTACGTAGCTTCTGTGGAAATGCTTATTTTAAAGCAAACTAACGAGTTGAATTCATGTATTTTTTTTCCTTATTCGCAAGTATTTGAAGTGCCACCAAGTTTTCCAAGAATGTCATACGCTCTCTTATCAGTCGAGTTGGTATGCTATCTTTATCCACCTCTTCAAATCCGTTCATTGCTTTGTTTTAAGTTGTTATCTGAGCCTATATTTACTTTTGTAAAATAAGTTTTTGATTGCGGGCATTGAGTACGTTCATCTGATAATCTTCACGGAAGTAAAATATGTGTGTAGAAGGCAGAATCTCAGTTGGTGTACAAAGTCAGAAAGATAAAACTAATGGCAAAATTCAAAAGACGGAACATTTCTGGACGTTTACTGAAAATTGGAGTCAGTTACAAATAATAACATGGGTGCAGTGAACATTTTATTAAAAAGTTACGTTCAGGCCATGTTTTGTTCTTTCACATCTTTCTCGCTGTCTTGGAGGACTGTACTGCGATTGTTCTTGTCGATTGAATTGTTGTCGACGTCCATTGTATGTATTGCGTGTAGTCGCCATTTGCACTCGTGGAAAATTTTCTCCTCTCTTCCTATCAAAATTATTATTCCCTCTTCTGCTTGATTGATCTTCCCATCGTTCTCCTTCAGCAAATCCATGTCTTCAAGGATAAGCGACATTCGGTCAAAATTTTCTAACACATCTCCTGTAAGCTGTCTCTGTACGTAGCTCGGGTACATCGCTCTGATGGCCGTGAGGATTTCTATCACTTCGGTTCCGGGCTTAAGCGAACGGAATTCATTCACCCTCTGCCAGAAAAACTGTTTGTATGTGAGCTTTCCGTTGACGTCGTACCGCTTGTTTCTTAACTGGGTAACCTTCCTCTCTACCAATGATCTGCACTGAAATTGTTCAATGAAAGCTTTTTCGAAGGTGCTAAAGGTCTTGAACGCTGGTACCTGGTGGTCTAACCAAATGCGTGCGGAACCGCGAAGAAGTTTCTGGATGAGCTTCAGGTGATCCTCTTCGTGAATCCCATATAAAATGCAATCTCTTTTGAATTCTTGAAGAAACGTGGATGGCAAAGTTTCTGTCTTCTCTTGGTCGAAAATCATAAAGTTGTCCAGTGAAAACTTCGAGAAGATGGCACGCCTGCCTATTTCCGAGGTGGCCACACTGGTCTGTACCACGGAGTGGACTCGCGAGCAACTGCTATCCTGCTCCATGACGTCATCGCCTGTGAGCTGACTCCCCGATCGAGATGTTTGCTGCGCTAATGTCGCCAGGGGCGTTGATTCTCGCTGTTCTTCCTCGTTCCTTGTTCGTGGTGACGTAATAACGATTGAAGAAGTCTCTCTCTGCATCGTTTCTTTGATTCGTGTGACGTCTTGGCGTAAGTCTTGCGTCATGTTTTTTATCTTCCTCCATTGCTGTTCTTCTGAGGTCATCTTTGTTTCGATTTGTCCAAATCTTTCTTCCACCATTCTGGAATCCGCTGCAAGTCGACGATCAACGATTCGGAGTTCCTCTTCCATTCTCTTTTCTACGTCATTCTTCTTTTCTTCTATCTTCTCTCCCAGGTGTGCCAGGTGTTCATGGATCTGCCTGACTTCAGTTTCCACTGTTTTTTCCAGGTTCTCAATGTCTTTCGAGTTATCACGATGTCTTTCAACACACTCTTCTTGGGCTTTTTCTATTTTCTCATCATTCTTTTTTAATGCTTGTAGAAACTGATCCATCATCTCTCGGTGTTGTTGTTCTTTCTCTCTTCTTCGCAATTCTTTTCGCTTTTCTTTCTCTTCTTCTTCCAATTTTCTCTTCTTCTCTTTCTCTTCTTCTTCTTCCAATTTCCTCTTCCTTTCTTTCTCTTCTTCTTCCAATTTCCACTTTCTTTCTTTCTCTTCTTCTTCCAATTTTCTCTTCTCTTTCTCTTCTTCTTCCAATTTCCTTTTCCTTTTTTTCTCTTCTTCCAATTTTTTCTTCTCCTCTTTCTCTTCTTCTTCCAATTTCCTCTTCCTTTCTTTCTCTTCTTCTTCCAATTTCCTCTTCCTTTCTTTCTCTTCTTCTTCCAATTTTCTCTTCTCCTCTTTCTCTTCTTCTTCCAATTTTTTTTCCTTTCTTTCTCCTCTTTGCGACGTTCTTTCTCTTCTTCTTGTTGCTTCATCATCGTGGTGAAGAGCGCCATTATCGCTTGAACATCCATGGTGCCTTGGGTTGGTAACACTGCCGTTGGCTGCTCACTTTCAGGGATAACGGTATTCTCCGGAGCACGGTTGCTTTCTCCTCCCTGGTCGCCTTCCAGTAACGTCACTTCCTCTCCTTCCTTTGGATTGTCCATTTCTTCAATCTTCTTCCTTTGTCGAGTTATTCTCTCCATCACCCTTCTCCTCGGTCGTTATTCTCTCTCTCTTCTTCCTTGGATTCGATGCGTTCTCGCAGCGAGATATAAATTTCTCTTTTCCTTTTCATAAATAGACCCTACGGGGTTTTGCGTCTCCCCCCATACCATCCTCGATCGATGCTTTATCCTTATCGCCGCATAAAAATCCAAAATCTCTCGCTATGTAAATTACTTTAACCATTGTTATTTCACGCCCACTATATATATTGCACAAACAATTAAATACTCAATTCACATGCTAACTATGCGTAAATACACTTAAACACTCTAAACTAGAAAATTACTGATTATAGCAACACAAAGAACTAAACGATTCCTATTCTAGGCGTCCTGCGTGGTATTTTTTAACTGCAATAAGTGATTAATATTTGATTTTCTACCTCTATCAATCTCTTGGTTCCTGTCGAAGGCATGTAGGCACATAGCTCTATAACTGAATAATTATGGCACAATAAACTCATTTTGCGACTATTAATAACTTCCTTCCAACTATCGACACTTATTTAAACTTCGGGCCTACTCGGGCCTAATTATCGCATATTCGGGCCTACTCGGACCTACACGTCGAATGTTCGGGCTTACTCGTCGAATCTACATGTCACTTGTTCGGAATTACTCATCGAACCTACTTGTACCATGTTCGGGCTTACTCGTCGAACCTACTTGTACAGTGTTCGGGCGCCATCTTTTAATTAACGCGTCGAATCTACTTATCTAACGTGCCTGACGTCATTCTGATTCTACGTTACAAGGGTAATGTCAAACCCACAAAAACAATTAAACAAATAAACAAAAGGCAATCATTAAGAACCTATTTACCTTTTGTCCCAGGGTAAGTGCCATCAGTTGGAGCCCAAGAGATTACATAGGGTAGAACAAATCACACCACAGGGTTAGTTCTATATATACACTGTAATTTCTATAAAAGAGCACATGCATAAACATTACATCATTGCCCCTTTCATTCTCACAGTCACACTCGCATTCATTTCTCGGCAATCCAATACACATGAGTAATTAGTACAAAATAGTTCAGCGGCATGTTTAAAGTTAGCTACATTAATTTAAACTGTTCTTAATTTGACATTTACTTTTGCATTTACGAAAAAAAAACATGTTCCGGTAGGAGCTTAACCTGCACGACAAAAACACTACTCCTTTTATGTTGTTGTAATTGAATGTTAATCTTGATATTGTTACTTTTGCAGTTAACTAGGATCACTGTTATATGATTATATTGACAATTTATAGCGTTGTACAATCTGAATGTTAAATACTTTGGATAATTGAATAAAAGAAAGCTGTACGGTTTTACATGTTAAAAATATAGTTGATGCAATTTAATCACCGTAATAAGCAATGTCTTGGTAATGTTTACGTAATTAGCGAGTTCATTGGATGGTCATTAGTCAATAGATGGATGTTCATTGGATGTCACGACGGGGCTAACGAAGCTTATCCATTTTCACGTCCATTCCGGCTTACCTTTGTCGGCTCTGCCTGAAGTCCTCGTGGTGGAGTCGTAGATGTTTATCGGAGTGGTCAATAGATGGCTTCCGGGCGATAAGATAGGATCTCCGCATCTTCAAGGTGGCAACTGGGTCGGACGCCCCCCAGCAGGGCCTTTCTCTGTCTCTACTCCATATTGATAGTACACAGACACGTGCGAAATAACACAACACGGGACGGTGCGACACACAAAGCGGATACTTTAAGCGGGTGGTTCGCGAAAGATTGTGTACGATAACACGCCGAAGAAAAATCTGAGTAAAACTGTCTGATAGCGCGTCGAAGAAAACCCGAGTAAAACTGTGTCTTCCGCTTCTCCGCTCGTCTATTTATTTGCTATTCAAAAGGTTCGTTACTGTACCCTCTCTGTCCAAGCGTTGCTAAATTGTCCTCAAGTCGTAGACTCTTGTCCTGCTATTTTCGCCCGTATATTTGGAGTTCTTTGACCCTTTCAAAAAGCACCTCGAAGAGAGGTTAGCCTAAGATCGGGCCCATTGTAACCTGCACGTTCGTTCCGAAGACAGTGCCATGGAGTCTGTAGCTATTGTTATCCAGTCTAGCTGTTTAACCTTTAATATCGGGCTTAATTTATCTCCTATCAAATTCTGCTTTGGGGATTTCGTCGATGATAATCTGCTGCTGGGCTGTCTTTAATTTCAGTTGAATCTGACCATTGGTAATAAAGTTGTATTTTTATATTTCTTTACCCGAGGCTCGTCCTCTTCTCTCGGGAAACAGGCTAGTCCTTCGCTCTCCGCCGTCCAACTCTCGGTGAACAGACACAATCCAATGCATATTATTGCTTATTACGATGATTAATTGATTTACCTGATAATTAGCAAGATTTTATCGTTATAACTCCTTAATGAAGTACATGAATCCTATAGGTCCTAAAAACGGCTAAAAGGAGTTAATATCGTAAAAAAGGCTAAATTGAACTTTTCAGCTAAATAAATATAAAAAAAATGCTGAAACCTTGTTTCATCAGTGTTAACTGTACGGCAATATGAAAACGTATTCTCTCTGGCCCCCTCCCTCTCTGTCACACACACACACACACACACACACAGAGAAGGGGGAATGGAAATGAGATAAGGGAAAGGGCATGATAAAAAAAGGGAAGCAAAGTTCAAACAAAAGAAATAGCTTAACAATGACGTGTTTTACATTTTTATTATCTTCTGTATTTTCTAAAAACTGTGTTTTTTGTATGCTTTAAGTTTAGTAAACATGTAATATGTGAAGGAAAGTGTGTTTGCAGTATTGATGCTCATGTAAATGAAGATTTGTGATTGATTTCAATAAAAATACGGGTAGGGAAAAATCCTAAAAAGGGCTAAATCATTTCTTTATAAAGCCTAAAATGATGTCTATAAAATCCTAAAAGTCCGTTCCCTAATGATAACACTCAAATCACAACAGTTCTTCTCAAACAGTCGACGTTCCCAGCTGCGGATCAACTTGATCCTACAAAGATGGGGGGACTACGTTTCTTATAAGAATGCAGGACGCGACAACCTCACAGGTAATTCCAGTCTGCAGGTGTTGAAGCCGGTTACCCGAAGCGCTGGCTTACTTTCCAAGCAGCTTTCAGTCCACAGTGACCTACTGCGGGCATCTTGGACGGGGGCTTCATGTACGAAACAAACACAGCGCTCTCTTCGGGAAGACGATCAGTTTATCCGATTTAAAGCCATAAGAACAACAGCCAACGATAATTATTGTGTTTCTTTAGAAACTACATCCGCTCCGGTAAAGATTTTGACAGGTCAATTACCACTTTCGTGTAAAAACCTGCCCACACAGAAGGGCTCTGACGGGTCAATTGCTTGAGATCACGAATCGAGCTGATTGTTTACCTAAAAATGTTTCCGAGGTCAAAAATAATGCACATGAAGCAGGGTTGTTAAAGGTTCAAAACACTATAAATTCTAATGGGTTTTTATTCAGTTCCGCAATAGTACCGGAACCTTTTCCAAGTTGCGTATTGTTTCATTGAAAAAAGGTTCCTGGACCGTATTTAAGTTTATCCGGAAAAAAGTTTCCTGGACCGAATTTAAGTTGAGCCGGAAAAAAGTTCCTGGACAGTATTTAAATTGATCTGGAAAAAAGGTTATTTACCCAATTACACTTACTGATTTTCTCTCGTGTACCGAAATTGAATTTATGTAAAGTACCTGGACCATTAACAACCCTGCATATAAGCTAATCGGGACTGGACCTACAGTTTAAAGCTTAATTTGAAACAAACAAATGCTTGCTTCCTTAACTTTCTGCACTTACGAAAAAAAACAAGCAGTACTGTCACCGGTAATAAATATGGTACACTCAGATCCTAAAAACTCTCCCGCATGGCGTTGTGTGTGTTGCCTAGCTACACGGCGATTAGGAGACTTCAATAGCAATTCTTGAAAATAGAGTCTTTATTGAAGTTGGCTGCATTTTTAACTGTGAATTGAAGGTTACCTATGCAGCGGCGAGAGAGAAAGGGGGAGGGCCAAGGAGTGGGGTACACAAAATTTTTAGTAGTTCAAAAGTTAATACAGAGTGTTGTGCATGATAATTGTCTTTCCGACAAAATGTTATGAGCAAGTGCAACTTACTTTTTGACTGACCCTCGTATATTTGACGAAAATGAGGAATCCGATGCAATTAATTATTACAATGCATCGACAGTTAACATTCCGAGAAGAATATTTGGACACGAGTAAAGATCATGTGAATATCAATTTAGTCAATTTCTTAACTGCGTATTTCAATTTTATTGTAAAATAAGCCATTTGAGTGGGTTAACAGAGAGAGCGTCACTATGTGCTTTTACATGGTGCTGAAGAATTCTGTTCGTGGGTGCCCTTTCTAGTATAGGGCCTTCTATGGAAACAGAGCTCTATGAGGGAGGAAGACTACAGAGAGACAGCCTGGCTCCTGGTTTCCTGCCTAGCGTGGGACGAGAAGCCTTGATTCTCTGCAAAAGGCTTAAGCAATGAAGGAAGCCACACTGTAGAAGGCAAAGAGGTCTTCACAGACGTGCGGTTCCTACCGAAATGAGCAAACTGGTTTCTCCAGAACTAACTACAGGACATCTCGTGCCGCAGAGGAAAGAGAATATCTCGTTCGAGGTCTTGTCTCGAAAGAAATATGATATAATTTTAAAACAGTCTTACTGGAAATACACAAGGACCCTCAAGGACATACCGGTGGGTACAGCAGCACGTGGTTGCCATCTTTCAGTGTCAATAACTTTTGTACCGTTACAGCTATCACAAAACTAATTACAGCATTGCATTTCTTGGAAAATACTGACTATAATTATATACCCATAACTGGCATAAATGAGGCAAAGTACAATAGGGAACGCATTCTAAAAATATGAAACGCATATTTTAATGATTGCATTTGAACGTAAGGGATAGAGTACACATGTTATGGTATTTTATTTTTCATTTTTTTTTGTTAAGTGTCAGTTTATACACTATTAATATCTTTAATAATACTTCTACTAACACACAAAAATAGAAACTTGGAAAAATACTTTGAATATGAACTATTTACATTGAAAAATAGTCTTCTGGAGCTGCTTCTATCTCAAAGTAGGTAAAACTTCTCCTAACGGACACCTCTGAATAGCGGACACCTCTAAATTACGTACATTTGAAATTCCCAGGCAGAAATACATGGGGTTTAATGGCAATATTACTTGTCAATAACGGACATTCTTATTAACGGACGCGGACACTGAAAACTACCTCCCCAATGTAAATAAAACTTCTTAATAACGGACAGCCTGAAAGAAAACGGTCGAATTCGACATAACAATGGCCAGTATTTCGAACTAGCGCGCATTGTTTCATGTTACAGCGAACGTATTTCTTTTTAAAAGTGCAGACAGTAGACAGTATTCTTTGTGGTTATCTTGAGGAGTTTGTGTCACTTCTGCTACGATGTCGCAGAAACGCAAACGATTGACTTTAAAGAAAAAGGTTGAAGTCATCAACGTCTACGAGAAAGAGAAACTTACTGTTCGAGATATGGCCGTGCGGTTTGCTGTTGGAAAAAAACAGATCAGTGAAATTTGTAATGTATGAAGGCATACTTCAGTAAATTTAAATTCACCGTATGTAGTACAGTATTTTGTTCCTTAAATGTAGGAGGAAAAGAAAACATTCTATTCGTAAAGTACATCTGTAATATGCTTATCCTATCCTATTGTGTAGCATCCTACACTCTTTTCTGAATAGCGGACCCTTCTTAATAACGGACATTTATTTCCCCCCAGGCCTGTCCGTTACTGAGAAGTTTTACTGTACCTTTTTTGATATGTAACCACACTTGTAACGAACGTCTCGCACAAACTATAGAATAAGCATTATTTGTACAAAGGTGGTTTTGCAGCCACATCTTCACATATTTCTGAGGCTTAAACTGAGGCGGGTCTTTTGACTAGGGCCCGGGACTTTACGTTATAACATATTTGTTATTTGGCATTGGATCGAACACTGGGGTGTGATCCTTACAATTCTGATGAAAATCAGCCGAAATAGACTAACTTGATACGGCATATTTTGACATATTTTACCAATTTCGCATCTTTACAACATATTTGTAATAAGACATGTGTAATTTCAAAATTGTATGCACATAATCGGTTATTTTATAATTTACTCTTCGAACCATTATCGCAACGTATAGTTCACATTATCGATGGCAGGATAAGAAAGTAAAAGCACATGCTGTTTTTTCTTACCAACTAGAGTTGACGAGCTGTATCTCTGCGGGTGACCTTGACCAATTGGCGCAGACACATGTCCGTAGATGCTACCTACTCGCCGTTGAGTGGTCGACAGCTCTTACAAAGTTAGAGGAGAATGACACCTATTGGCTAAGGCAGCCGGTAGCTCCTCCCTTTGCTACTGCGCAGCCAGTCTTGGTCAAGGTTCACCCGCAAAGATACAACTCGTTCACTCTAGTACAGAACAATAATACCCCCATAATAATGTAATGCTTACGAGTACAACTACGAACACGAACTTCTGCGCAAGATTCCAAGTGCATTGTGGAACAGAAACGTAATTAGTGTAACTTGCTCTGACAAAAAAAAATTGCGCTAAAATATTGCGTTGACAAAAAATTTGTAGGCTGTTTTTCAGATTCTATATAGTTAAAATGTGCTCAAGAAAGTTGTGTTCGTGTATTGATTTACCAGAGTTGTAGCAAGTTGCTAATTATGCTTTAGGTTCCACAAAGACATTTTAGTAAATGAAACAGGATAATTGCAGTGAACCTCACGATATTTTCAGTATTTTTTTCAATACTACATTCTTCAGTTAAGGGGATGAGGGACAATTTCACACCAGTTGTGCATTTATATCAATATCGTCCGAAATGGAAGTGCCACTGAGGAAAAAAGCTTGTGTTCAACAGAGTATGAATTTCTCCACATGTTGCAAGTGAAAGTGTTTTTTAAAGTTGATTATTAAGCTAGATAGGATGTTTGAAAAATATGATGAATAAGAATTTTCAGAAACCCATGTATTCCTTATGGGGAATCAACTTCAACTTAACTTACGGCTAATCAAATGGAAGTTTCGACATTTCCGCCTGTCAATTACTACTTCAGTCTGTCCTTTTTCCATTGATATATTTTTCTATTCCATCGGAAGTTTGATATTCCCAAGAGAACAAATAAAAGAATACTTCCATAAGTGCAATGCATTTCTCCTTGCCTCCTACGGCCATCCTGGCAGTGTTGCCAAACCTGATGCACATAAAAGAGCTAAATTTCACCGTAAACGGAGTAAAAACTTTCAAGGAACTAGATTTATACGAAACTGGATAAAGTGCCTCCGGGGTAATTTTAGGTGTCAAATGAGTGGGGGTGTGGGTGAGGGGGCGCTGTTATTGCCGTTAGGTTTAACGTGATGTCGATTTATTCTTAGTTTTAACCGTCTACATCCGGCGGCATCACCCATCTCAATAATCCACCGACGGTCGTATGAAATCGAAAATAAAGTATTCCTGGATAACAATATTACATCCTCTTCACGTCAACCACGGCGCTATAAAGAAAAGTAGCTGGGGATGTAAGAGGGGGTGGGGCGACGCAGCCAATAAAACAATATCACGTCACGTGCAAAATGTATACTTATGGCAGAAGTTGTCTACGTAGGCCGGAGCCAGTGATGGCACCATAGTGGGGCGGGTGCCACAGTTCACAGCCAAACGAGTGCACGAAAGAGCCAGATCTGGCTCCAAAAAAGCGAAGCTGGCAACAGTGATCGGCAGCTGCCGAAGAGAGAAGTACTGAGGGGAAATTGTCCCTCTCCCACTTAAAGGGATTCTGACTTCATTTAATACTTCACCCCCAGCTTAGTCGATTTTTCCTGGAAGAAGGTATCGTATAACCCCACACACTGAGTTTTTGGGATAGGATCTAGGCTGTGCCAAATTAAAGCAACTCGCCTCTACGAGAGGTACCTTTTATATGTAAGGGGACTAACCCCTGTGAAATGAGGAGAACACGAACGACTTTCAATATTGAACAATAGAAAGGATGTTCGTTTACCTGTAGATCATCGTCTTCGCTGAATTGGTTGATAAGGCACGGTCCTGAAATGAAATGTCTTTACGGAGCGTAACTCCCCACTTCTAACTCTATCGTAGCACCGATATTCGATCTATTTCTTAGAGACAGCAACTGTTTACTCCATAACTTTCGGACTATAACTGGGACTGGGATCCGTTATCGCGATCTATTTAGAGGGGATTCAAATTTCCGATCGTTAAAGCCGTTGAGCCAGCTCC
Organism: Lepisma saccharinum; assembly: GCF_977018435.1. Classification (NCBI taxonomy): domain Eukaryota; kingdom Metazoa; phylum Arthropoda; class Insecta; order Zygentoma; family Lepismatidae; genus Lepisma; species Lepisma saccharinum. Next base: position 10,991,306 of record NC_139231.1, on the reverse strand, counting down.
ATCCTGTCGTTAACCGTACTCTCCGCATAAAGCTGACTTTACTTATTTCAAATGATTTCCTGTAGATTCCCGTGTCGGCGGAGTTTAAAGATGCTCTGAAGGTCGCTGGTGTAATATGCTTGTAAGAAACTACTTCCAGCGCCTCAGCCGGACCCTTGGCGAAGTGATTAGTTCATCGAGTCATGACGCCAAGGTCCCGGGTTCGAATCAGGTCTCCGGCGTGATACGGTATACGCTGTGAGTAAGGGTCTACGGTCTACATCCACGACTACAGCCCTGGCCACATATACTATGGTACCCATATAGACGAAAGTTACCAGTGTGTGCAAGGAAGTGTGTCCCATGTCGATCTAGTCGTGATTCATAAACAACAATATCGTTCCGGTTACGACTCTCTAAATACAAGGGTTGGATAAAAAGTAATGGCAACACTGCTGTCCCGTGAAAGGGGCGAGTCACAGCGCCACAAGCGTTTCGTGGCTGATAAAGGAATGTCAGACGAGGAGGTATAGTGAGTGGGGTGCGATTGTATGTTATTCAGTCAAAAACAGCAGTGCTCTGAAGCAGAGGTTGAGAGTGCAAGCGCCCTAACAATATGTTTAGGCAAGAAGAACAACGTCTCTCAGGCAGACGGTGAACGCAGCCTACTACTGCACCTTCTTGCAACACCACCTTCGTCTCGCATTAAGAAGGAAGCGATGGCACGTTCTGGCACGATGTCCCATCATCCTGCTTGACAATGCAAAGTGTCACACTGCGAACACTGTGACGGCGCTCCTGCATCACTGGTAGTGGGAGGTACTGGAACATCCGCCGTATTCACCGGTATGAGACCGTGTGATTACGACCTTTTTGCCAAAATGAAGGAACCACTGGGCGGGAAGCACTACGACACGCGCGAAGCCATCATACGTGCTATAGGGCGGTCACTGCGGGACATCGACAGAGATGGACGCGCTGACGGTGAACGACGCCTTCCATACGTATGGCAGAAGGTCGTAGAGATGAGGGGCGATTACATTGAAGGAATGTAACACGTGCTCCTCTGCCAATACAGTCAAGTAGCAATTATACCAGTGTTGCCATTACTTTTTATCCAACCCTTGTATATAGATTATGCTACACACATACAGGCCTATATGGTTAGTGTGTGTGTGTGTGTTGTGCGTGTTTCATGTGTCTGACCAAGTCCAATAGTAAAATAATTTTGGTTTCAAAACACCATACATTAGGGTTTCCGAAGGTCACGTCTAGATTTTACAAAAGTCTGTCTTGCTCTCCGTCTCATCTCGACAAGTCTAGTTTCCTTCTAGTCTATAAATATAGATGAATTTTATAATCAATCAAAAATATTAAAAAATTGAGACCCTGGGCTTTATGTACTAAAAAAAGAAACTAAACAATATGCAAAAAAGGAAGCCATTCCGAAACATGAAAATTGAAATGTGCTTTTGAAGCCACCAAATTACATGATTGTTATTTTTATTAAATAACGTTGACGACCTGACTAAAATCAGCAACGTTTTGACATGCAATCAAATAACCATTCCCCGAAAATAACTAGCTTCCGGAAAGCTCATTACATGTCCTGCATTTTTATGAGCGCTCCCGTATGTGGAACATTTAATGATTTTACAGCAGTAATTCTGTTCAACGACAGCTAATCAAATGTTTCATTGACCGCACCATAACGCTCATGTGGATCGAGTCATACGTTCTCCCCTCCCACACACCGCAACCTACCCGCCCCTGTTCCCATTCTGTTCCACGTCACTGTTTTTCAATGCATATGCACAGTGCAGATCGATCTCAGATGTGGACGGTCAGTTGACAGTTCGTGTATGATTACCATGTAAATTTATTTCGGGAGCGCTGCAGTTCTGATCATGTATCTCTTGCTAAGTTTTTTTTTACTTTACGTCTCTTTTATGACTTTTAGGCTAGTCGTGACGATAACTATCATTAACGATTAGATTAAATTAATTAATGAACACTAGTGCCAAGCCGGGAGTCGAACCGCGAACATTCACCAGGAAGATTGTGACTGATTGATTGGCTTGCTTTATTTAACTTCGCTTTTCTGCCACTTTTTGGCTAATCGCGAAGATGATGAATAATGATATGATGCATAAAGGGACACTTACAAAGAACACCCATGGCGGCTGCGGAGGTCGGCGGCAAGATTGTGAGTCATCACTCAACGCCTTTAGCCATCGAGCCAGGTGACAAATATTTCGCTACCACTATGTGATATTCACTGGGGCCTTGCAATCAGAGTTCCTAGGTTCGATCCCCGCCAAACATGTCAATGCTTCAGCCAACTGTAGGGTAAACTGAATCTCGCTTCTTACATACACAGGCATTTCTCATATACTCTTTGCTTTGCATTTAGTGAAGTTGTGTGAGCATTTCTTGGCCTCCCCAATGCCGCAGTGGTAACGCTGTTACCTTAAAATCAAAGGGTCCCGGGTTCGATCCCCGGGTCAAGCACATAGAGGTTCGGATCACACTTTAAAGTATAGCTCCTGTCCTTAAACCCTATATATGTATAAAGCAGACTTAAAAACATGCTTGCAATGACTTTGAATGAAAGTGAACATATCTTATTAAATACATGCATCTATTCTGAAATTTCCAGGTTAATCACAATGAGGATGAGTACACAACAAAAGAACTTAGGATTTTAATGTTTTATAGTTCAAATTAAAGCTATGCACCTGTTTTCTTTTAAATGTCGAATGGTTTTCCTAAAAAAATACATTTAAGCAAATAATGGTCAAAATCCTCTGATAGAGAAGCTTTCGTTTATCTTTTACAATATAAATGTAAAGTCCGCCCGGCCAAAAAATGGACTAGAGGAAACTCAGACTTTCTGCCTCCAGTTCAAGGGGGGGGGGGGGGAGCGGTGTTGCTACCGGTTGCTACACGCCTGATTTTTGTCCAGTCGTACACGACACCTCTTCCTGTCAACATGCCACCTTCGCTCGCATTTCAGGGAAAGGCAGGGAATCGGAGACCTATTTGCTTGCTGCGCTGTGGCAACCATTCCCCCCACTGTGCTTGGCCTTGTTGAGGGTGACACCGGTTTATAAAACTACTCGAAACGAAAAATTCGGCAACGCATCACCACGGCAACTGGACAAAGCCGATTGGTTCAGCAGTTCATGTGACCCTCTTTGGCTTTCGACAGAAAATATAAAAATTGAATTTCCAAGTCCATTCTTTGGCCGGAACAACTGTAGTCAACGTTTGAAAAGAAAAATAATCATAATCGGCCCATTAGTTGCCCAGATAATTGAGTTTTAAGATAGAGCTTATTGGGACCCCAACCTAAAGTTGGACATCCCATCAATTAATTACAATGTCCAAAGTTTCATGCTTTGGTCCACCCTGAAACGGTAAAAAACCCAAACGGCTGCAGTATTATGCGTTGAGGCTAAATTAGTACTTTGACTTATGATCTTAAAAGAGGTAAGAATAACTTAAATATGTACAGACACTTCTGAGTTGTAAGGATACCATTAGCGTTCAATGGGATTGTTAAAACCCAAAAGTGTCTGTGACTGTAAACTCGCCGGGAAAAGATCCTGGCACTTCTCCAATGCGGACAGTTTTATTCAGTGTTTGAAGCTGCTGTAACATTTACAGTACTCTACCGTTAAATTTTAACAGTCTGCCTGTTAATTTACCAAAACGGGACCCAACCGTTTTTATTTTGTAAGCGCAGGGGCATTGTTGTCACCTGTCTCCTCCGTGGCTAGAATGTATTTTTATATTTGTTATTCAGCATCTGCCACTTTTGGTTAATCGCAACGATGTGAATGGATCTGATGAAGGGCCATCACGAAGAACACTCATCTCCAGACCAAGATAATGAATATAAATCGCAGTTGTGTGAACACAAAATATATTTTTAAGAAACTCGCATTATTAAAACTACATTACTGCACAACAACCGTAAATATTTTTAAAAACTGTCCAGGGCATTTTAAAGTATATCTATGGTGCACACAACTGCAGTGAATAATAATCATCTACCATTATGCAGGTTAAATATTTAAATTTAAACTGAAAGCTTTTCGTGTATGTCTCAATGATGTAGTAGACCTTTATACAGTGGCGTGCCCAGGATTTTCGAAAGGACGAGGGGTTACGTATACGCTTTTTATTAGTCACCTTTCATTTTACCATCTTTTCCTGATTTTGAGGTTCTCTTTTTTTAGGACCAAAGGAGGGGGCGCTGTGACCCCCACCAACCCCCCTTGGGCTAAATAATCCAAACGGGTACCAGTGTCTCATTCTAGCCAGATAAGTGAGATAAGTTCTCGATAAGACGTTGCGACTGGTTTTTGTTAATTAAGAGGCAAACTGTTAAATTTTTACGGTAGAATAGTGTAAACTTTACAGTAAATTCTAACAATGTAGTCAGATGGCAGAAAAAATTGACATTCTTGGAGCGTTATTTCTCCAGTCAACTATTTGCAGTGTACTTTGTTATCGGGAGGTAACGATCATATGTTACATTACATGTAATCCCCCTTTGTCGCTTCACAAAGCAATTGCTATTGGAGTTTCATTCACCGAATAAGCTATCGATCTATTTCCTAGAAGCAGGGTTTGTGGGGAGGGAATTGCGCTGTTAAATGAACTTCCAGACCTATTCTTCCGGTCTCAGGGTTCGATACGGAAATTGAGATAGGGCTTATCTAACAAAGCACCGTAAACAAGATTACGGTTGCATCATAGGAGCTACGGCTAGGCTAGGTTTAACGACCCAAGATTTCATCAGCTGCTTCCTTGTTTATGCTTTCAAGTGTTAAAGGAAAAAAGCTATAGGTGTAAACTCAGCGCCGCAAGGCAAATAATGCCATATCTCAGAATATGTCAATGTTTGATCAAACGTAGGAACGCTCCACAAGCGTCACTCTCCCAGCACCACTTTGTGATAGTGCGTGGTTGATTTTTCAAGATCACCCCGCAAAAGGGGCGGAGTAGGGGTTCATTCATTCTTGTGGACCTTTGGCCTATGAGATCAAAGATTTGAAAAACCGTTATGTTGTTCCAAATTCTTATCTGTTTGTACTGCGACATCCAATGTCATTTGTTCTGTTATTTACATACCTGTGATAGAAAATATGCTTATGGCGCCACGAAGTTATTACATATAAGTCTATCTAACTGCGTCACAGGAGTTTGTGCGGCAAGCGAAGGAAAACAAGTCCTCTGCGCAAGTAGTGACTGAAGAGGACTCGACATGAACGAGTGAGGGGGGAAATGAATGCAGCCGTTTGAAGCAGCGCGCACTGCTTTGCTCCGCCCACTCGCTTTCTCCCCCTTCTCTACGCGCTGAGTTGCTCCACAGCTTCTTCGGACATAGTATAGACAACAGCAAACTACATGAAAGTCCTACAAGACATTGTTGTTAAAGGTTCAGGAATTCATAAATCCTAATGGGTTCTCTATGGGTTCCGTAACAGCACAGGAACATTTACTTTTGTGGTACAATTTAAATTCGGTCCAAATTGCGTATTGTTTCATTTCAATACCTAACTTGGGCCGTATTTAAATAAAGGTAGAAAGGTTCTTTACGATTCAGAATGAATTTACGCTTGCTGATTTTCTCTCCCGGACCGGAACTGAATTTATTTACAATTCCTAGACCTGTAACAACACTGCTAGAAAGAATTCTAAAGATGTGATTTGACAGAATTTGGAATATCTCAGAGGTTTTTCGAAGATTGATTGATTGATTTAGTTTATTTTACTTCACGTTTTGTCCTCTTGGCTAATTTGCGAAGATGGGGATGGGTGATGAAATTGATGAACATTCACAAACAACCAAGCCCGAGCGGGATCGAACCCGGGACCCTTGGCGTCGCAGCGCGTGATAACCACTCGGCTACAGGGTCCGGCAGGTTTTTAGAAGATAAATCTTCTTTAAAGTATGATGGAAGAGGTCAAAAGCCTTGCTGTGGTTTATGACGGTCCTTTTGAAGGTCACAAGAATATTCTCCTCGAGCTGTAGTTACGCAGGACAGAGTTTTATGGCTTTTCCACAAGAGATGTTGGTGTGCATGCGAAGGACTCCATTTGAAAGCAATCAGCGTGGCATACCAGAACTGCAGGATTGGACGAACATAAGATTTGTAATTGTTTTGTTACTTTACGACGAGTGTCCTCCAATTTTGGATAATAGCGACGATAACATGAGCTATGCTTACATGAAATGAAGGGACCAGGGTTGCTACAGGTCCAGAAATTTTAAATAAATTTAATGAGAGAGAATTAGCACGCGTAAACGGATTCTGGACCGTAAAGAACCCTTTTGTCTGTAAAGTATTTCAACGGTCCAGGAACGTTTATTCCGGGTCAATTTAAATACTGTCCGAGTTCCATATTTAAATGAAACAATGCGCAACTTGGACCGAATTTAAATTCTGCGAGAAAAAATTCCGGTCCTGTCAAGGAACCCAACAGAACCCATTAGAATTTATGGGTACCTGGACCTTGAACAACCCGGGAAGAAACACTGGCAAAGAACATCCATACTCAAGTCGGGATTCGAACCTGGAAACTTCGATGGTGAGAAAAGTCTACCACGTAACACTCAACCAGAGAGCAGGGAGGAAGAAAATAAAAAGCTATGCTAAAATCTAACCAGATCAAATTTTCAGAATTTAGAACATCATATTGTTGGCCCGTATCCTCAGATGAATCTTAATAGATTCAGCGAAAATTGTCGTGTAATAAACAGGGTGTCTGTCAAATTAACAAACCCAAAATTCGTGACTTTTTCTCGACCTTTTTTTAAAACATTTATTTAATCGCCCCCTTACTTAGGTATAGTTGGAAATTAAGAAAATATATATTTTTATTCAATGAAAAACCCTTACTACAAGGCCGGTAAAGATGAAACTTGCTTTAGTTATTAATGCATGTAACAATTAATGCTTAGGACTTCATCCTGGATGGGGAATTGCCACATTACTTTAATATTTGTACGGAACTTCACATATATAAGATTGAATTCTTAAAAAACAAAACGACAAAATCTTAACCACAACTCAATAATACAATTTTAGATTTCGAAATATTGAATTTTATCAAATCCCTGTACAAGTATATAACAATGTAAATTCACTATACTATAAAAAAAATAGCAAAAATTCTCGACCACAAGCATAATTTCTTGACTTTTCTTGACCGACCTGTTGATTTCTTGACTAGTGAACACCCTGATAAAACACACAACCATCTTGAGCTTTGGATTCAAACGCCTTTCAGACATCGTTAATGTCTTATTTGACGAACAGTACCCTTGAATTTAAAAATACCTTTTCGACATTGTGTCTGACGCTTTCGTAGAGCAAGATGCTATCTGCCTAATAAAGGCCACTGTGTCATTTCCATGGCGACGTGTTATTGCTTGCGCTCATGTTTAGCCTTCCGGTTCGTAACATTTGAAAGAGCACGGAACAATGCACCAAAGCACGCAAGGCTGTGGATATGTGAACATGTAAAGGACTTCATATGGAAATATCAATTTGTACTTCCTTGGAGATAACTGGGGGCGGATTTATATGCACCAAAAAGGCAAAATGTGAGTTTATATTAGGCACTAAAATTTTACATTATGGTCTAGATTCATGGACGTCTGCAGAATTTTTTTCCAGGGGGGGGGGGGAGCAAACGAGGCAAATTTTCCTTCGTAATACTAGTGTTGTCCCCTCAAAAAACACTGCTTTAATTTGAATTTATGTTCCTGCAACGTCCTTGCAATAATTAAGACTGTGACTGAAATCAAATTATATGTGTGAAATATATAATTTTTGGTTGACTTTTATCTTCCAGGGGGCATAGCCCCCTTTGCCCCCGCCCTTCTGGATGTCAATGTGTATATTCTTGCCAAATTCTTCCACCCAACCACGTCAAGAACACCAACAATAGGAGACCAGCGTAAAGACTACCAATTCTCTATTGGTCAAATTGAACTATGATATATTGCCCATTCTGAGGGAGCAGGTAAAAGCAGGCCCGTACCCAGAATTTTATTTCGGGGGGGGGGGGCTTATCCCTTATCACCAGCTGCCATGTAAAGGCGAAAAAGTGTGGTTAGAAGCGCTGAAAATGATTTCTCAATATACATACAACTTACTATAGAAGATGTTTAATCCTGCTAATGAAGTAAACTTAATTACAACTAAACATTATTTAAATTAGATATTTGTAGGATTTTGGGGGGGCTACAGCCCGTGCCTAGGTAAAAGTTCAGAGCGACACTAGCTCTCAGAAACATGTCCGAAACTGACATGATATGCATCCAAAGAAAGTTGATTTAGCAGTTTAATTCATTGCAATGATGTTACTGTTCTTTTGTACAAATCATGTTTTACTTCTCCTTCACCCCTTTTCCAGTAGGGCTTCCAAACTAATTAACTCTCTAGCCTTCTTAAACCCGAAGGTTTATGGCTGCAGCAACACAAGCCTTCCATCTGCCCCTATCCTGGTCAAGATCACTCAAATCTTTTCCATCCTTATCGTTTAGGTCCATCTCAACGTTATCCCTCCTTCTTCATCTTGGCCTTCCTACAGGTATCTTACCATCAGGTTTCCCAACAAGAATCCTGAAAACTCTTCTTTCCTGTCCTATTCGAGCCACATGGCCTGCCCACCTAAGTCTTCTTGATTTCATCATTCTAATAATATCTGGACATGCATATAAATTCTGTAGATCTAAATTATGTAAGCTTCTCCACTCACCTGTCTCGTCATCCCTTTTAGGTCCAAATATTTTCCTAAGGATATTATTTTGAAATACTCTTAACTTATATTCCTCTTTCAATATAAAGTAAAGTTTCCCATCAGCCTTGTAATTAACGGGTTTGGTTTCAATACCCAGTAATTTCACTATTTCGTACTCCACTTTACACAATCAGAGCCGATTAACCTAGATGTGTGCATAAACTAAACTTGAACGTTTTTTCGTTGTGAATTCAATACGCCTGCAATAGAGCAAGTTCTCCTCTACGCTGTTGAAGCCTACAGGAACCTTCACCTAGGTTTTAGATCAAGAACGTAAGGCCGTTACAGAGTGGGAAACTTACACCATCTTCTGAAACAGTTAGGCAAACAGAGTTACACTTCCTGTTGACCAGAAACCCGCTTGTCCAATAACATCCGTCAACTGGGTTCACGTCTACCCACAAGGCGTCACTTCATTGACAGTTGAATGGGCCACGCCCGGCGAGGCATACGAGCACGTGGAAAAACGGTCTCATTCACTCCTGCTTAATGCTTGTTAACGGTAAGACTGTTTGTCAATTAGCAGTACAAATACAGAGGATTAGCTAAGGCTGGGACTGTTCTGGTTTTGCAAGTGCGCGGTACAGGGTTCGATTCAATTACCTCTTCTTTTGCCCCGAATAGCGTTCCCTAAAGTCTTTCTTTACAAATTTAGAATTGTTGTTTGCAAACTTTTTGTCTACTTGTGACGTCAAGATACATGGACCTACCGTTATTCCTGAATCCTAATATTATGACTTTGCCGATTGCCGTAATAAATGTTATTGATTTGCTTTATTTTACTTCGCTTTTTGTGCCACTTTTGGCTAATTTGCGAAGATGGGTATGAGTGATGATATGATGAATGGACGCACTCAAACGTCCATGCCCAGGCCGGGATTCGAACCCAGGACCCCTGGTGTCGTAGCGCGATGTGCTAACCACTCCGCCACAGGGAGGGCACACGTGGAAATGAAGGGGTCCCGGGTTCGATACCCGGTGGAGGCACAAGTGGTTCGGATCCCACTTTAAACTGTAGGTCCAGTCCCGATTAGCCTTACTGTGCATAAAGTGGACTTAAAACACCAATTCATACCAATTCATACGTGGAAATGAACCTGCAGAAGTAATGTAATCTTCCATTCACAAGAATCATGACAAGCTGCAAGTGTCGCTTATCCTTTACGAGTAGGCCGAGTGGTTAGCACATCGCGCTGCGACGCCAAGGGTCCCGGGTTCGAATCCTGGTCGGGCTTGGTTGTTTGTGAATGTCCATTCATCAATTTCATCATTTCATCACTCATCCCCATCTTCGCAAATTAGCCAAGAGGCACAAAACGCGATGTAAAATAAACTAAATCAATCAACCTTTACGAGTCGCTCGCAGTAGGCCGTTTTCTCAATCCCAGGCATTGTGTCGTCTCGGTCTGTTGGTAGCGCCCCATGCGCCATTATCGCTTCGGTCTGAAAGCTCGAGAAGGTGTGTGCGAGTGTGCGGAGCGAACCAGTACAAAGGTTGGTAGCGGCAGTCGTATTTCCCCCTCCATGCAATTCCGTTCCCTCTCCCGCGTTCATTGGTCGAGCCCTCTCGAGTCACTAGTACTTGCGAGTCACTACTCGCTCCAGAAATTCCCTTGACAGTGTGTGGTCCCCTGGTCGGACAATACGAATCCGCCAGTGTTCGACCCCAGAACCTTTGGGAGTGGCTTTCTCTCGTCGGAAATCCCCCTCCACCATTAATTCGCAGCCAGGTGCAGCATAACTAATCTAAAAATTCTAGGAAAGACATTTTTGAGGTAAAAACACTTTCACAGTTTCTCACGTTCACGCGAAATTGTGGTGATTTTCCCACCGCTCTGCTAGCTAAAAGTTTATGCACAAGCGAGCAAAGTTTTAATTATCGCACTGCACGCTACAGTGGGCATAAGAGGAAGATTCGCGCCATGAGATATTAAACAAGCTGGAAATTCCCAAGCTGTGTTACCACAACCACATCATACTGACAATGTGAAAACTCTGACTAATGCTATCAACCCTCACAATAAGTTTACTTAGCTTCTGACAGTGTTAATCAGGAATTATAATCCACATGACGTGGTGACGTCTCTTGAATGCGGAAGGCTGCCTCGTTCTCTTCTCGGTTCCATATCCGAGCAGCAGTCTCGTTCTCATCTCGAAGTAATATACAAAAGAAACTCCCCGATGGCGCAGTGCTAGCGTCGTCGCCTTGTAATCAAGGGGTCCTGGGTTCGATAACCGTTGGAGGCACTTAGTGGTTCCTATCCCACTTAAACCGTAGGCCCAGTCCCGATTAGCCTTTCTGTACATAAAATGAACTTAAAAAATAAACTCAAACAAATATATATATATATATATATATATATATATATATATATATATATATATATATGTATGTATGTATGTATATATACGAAACGTAAAAATAGGTAAAGGAAAGAAAAAGTTCATTTAGGGGATGTGGGGGCCATTTTGGAGGTGATGTGATCAGCATCATGCTCGGCCCACCTTTACCCCCAAGAGTTGGCCCCAGGTAACCATTGATTTGAGGCTGGACGAGCCCCAGAGCCGCTTTATGCAGGGACAAGACTGGAAAAATTCCGACCTTACATCACCGACCTCGGAAATCGTACCTAGGTCTTCCGCGTGGCAGTCAGACTACCTACCGACTCTTCTTTTTTTTTCAGATAAAAAGGAGTACCCTAATCGGTAGTATCCGCCGTTTTTCATATTTTTCTCAATTTTTCAGACATCAATTTTGTATTTATTCTCTGTGTTCTCATTGGGACATACACAAACATGCATGTCCGAACCGGGATTCGAGCCCGAGACCCCTGGCATTGTAGCGCGCTGTGCTAACCACTCCGCCACGGAGGTCGACACTAGTAGTTCCAAACGCATTGTAATCTGTAGGCCCAACCCGATTAGCCTTCCTGTGCATTAAATTAACTTAAAAAATAAACTGGAACACACACAAATAGATACAAAACGTAAAACTGACTACATTAAGTAGAAATTTAAGTGAAATGTGCAGGTTCGACCAAGACTCGAACCCGTCTCCCTCAAATACCATTTTGCCACCAAATGTCACTCTTACCAAGAGCCCCACGCCGGAAGAATCAACACCCATCGAGGCAACAGTACCCATTGCTGTACCACTGACAGAAAATTCCACGCAGGTAAAACAGCGGCAGGGAAAAATCAGTCGAACACAGGGCTGGCTCGATTGCCAGGGATCCGGTTTGAGTCATTGTCGAGCCTGCATTTATCGCTTAGATTTCCACATAGTAATCTCCTGTTTGTACCAAATAATAAGGTAACTACACAAACTAGAAAACAGCATTGTTTCTTTTTTTTTTTTTTTAAAAATCATGTGTTTGGCAGCACTACAGACTACTCGCAAACGTCTCAAGATATGAGGAAATTCCCAGTCAGTAACATATATGCTACTTTATAAAACGTACGAAAATGTTCTTGAGGCTATATAAAAGCCTACAAGACAAATACAAACATGATATAGTTTGAAATGAAATTTAATTTAGTCGCCAGCAACCTATATTACGTTAAAAGTCAAATACTGTATCCAAAGCATACGTATAATTGCCCAGCATAGATTCAAGTTATTACGAATATGAACAGTCAGTGGCGTGCCCAGGATTCTCCAAAGGGAGGAGTTACGTATATCTTTTCTGGCAGTCACCCCCCCCCCCCACCATTTTGTCATCTTTTCCTACCCTCGACGCTCTTTTTTTAGGAATACTGGGCCAAATGAGGGGTTTATGACCCCCCAGCAACCCCTTTGGGCACGCCACCGTGAGCAGTGTCTATACATTCCACAATAATGTGTTGAATGCCTATAACAAGGTCACAGGGCGACACAGCGGAGATTCCAGTCAGGAAATTGAAAAGAGTGGGTGAGATGGCTATGGCCAATACGCAGAACTGTAAGGGTAACTTCCTCACGCCGGCAAGGACGTCATGATTTCCGAAAATTAATTATCGGCTGCCTTTGAAGTTCTAGAAGGACTTCCATCAAGGTCACCCGCAAGGAGATATATGAAAAAAAAAAGGTCATGTAATTTGAACGGTGAAATCTTAGCGATAATTTATTACAAATAAAATTGTTTTCTGTGATTCACAGGCTGTAAGTTACAGCAACTAACTGTCATGTCCAACAGTTCACAAGAGACATTAGAATCAGCCGTATCTAGAGTTGTGCGGGGACGGAAAATATTTTGTCGGGGCAGAATTTGAAAGGAAAAAATTAAGAATCCTGACATTCTGAATTGAAAAAAAAATTATCCAATTCCCGACCAGATAAAAAAAAAATTCGGGCAGAAAATTTTACAACCCTATGCGGTGAAAATCTCGAATTGTACACACTATTTCCCCTTAAAGTAATTGTTTTTGCACTTCTTGAATAAAAAACTTTTAATTTCAAGAAATTTCGGACACTTATAGTGCAGAAAAACCAACACATAACCTCTTCTAAGTAAGATCCTTTGGAATTTCTAGGCTGTTCGGAATTCCGAAACGTTGGGAAATCAATTCTCGAAGTCTGGATCTGAGCTTGATAATCCACACCCCGTCGATTGATTTTCTTTTAAAGTACTCTTCGGCACGTGAAAACATGGATCAGAGCAGTGGCGTATGTTGAGTTTAAAACCCGGGCTATCTCACTACTGATCCTAGGCTATGGAGGGAGGGGGAAGACTAGGCTCATTTTTGACGTCTTCAAGGAAGCCACGTTGCCATCCCAACTGTAGTCAGGTTGCAAACTTATAAAAAATCAGGTTGCCAACTCCTAAGAATTCAGGTTGCCAACTCCTAAGAATTCAGGTTGCCAACTCCTAAGAATTCAGGTTGCCAACTCCTAAGAATTCAGGTTGCCAACTCCTAAGAATTCAGGTTGCCAACTTCAAAATCGTCATTATCTTCTTTTTCAAATCAGCTTAATTCACACAGTTTCTAAGAGATTTCTCTTCACCATCTTACATTCTAGGCTTCAGGCTTCACAGATAGCCTAGCTAATCTGGAATAAACGCTCCTGAATCAGAGGTACCATAAAGGATAGTAGATTAAGTGGTCTCTGTTTGATTTCCGTGCATTGTGAAAATGTACAAAAGACAAAGAACTGTTCATCAACAACGTTACAGACGCTTATGGAAAATAATCAAGGCGAATCCAGTTTCTATGTAAATACTAGACTCGTGTGTGAACTTGTATACAACGTCAAAGTACAAAGGTCGGTCAAAAAGTAACGCACAATCCACTGTAGCTCGGGAATGGTAAGAACTAGGGAAATTAAATTTTGTAGGTCGAAGCATTAGTCCTTTACCACCTAACCACATCTAATTTGCATTATATTATATAAAAATCTGCATCATGATAACGCACGACCGCATGCTGCAATCAGTTCAGAAGATTGGCCATCTGGGATTGACAGTGTTGCCACAACCCTCATACAGTCCTGACCTAGCACCATCGTATGTTTGGACGACTGAAGACTCATCTGCGTGGAAAACAGTTTGGAGATGACAACGAGCTCTTTGCGTGTGTGAAAAAGTAGTGTAAAGACCAAGAGTTTTACAAGCGTGTATTCCTGTCATGGAAACAAAGATGGCTGCAGTACAGTGAAGCACATGGAGTGACATTTCCAAAGGGCCAATGCTTCTATATACAAAATTTCATTTCCCCTAGTCCTTACCATTCCCGACTACCTACATCCTGCGGTAGCTCACTCGTTAGGACGTCTGACTACCATGCGAGAGAACTGGTTTCGATCCCGGTGGGGGAGAACCGGGATTTTTTCCACCTGTTCAAGCGGCTCCGGTGCCTACCCAGCGTCGTATAATTTGGGTACCTGGAGGAAACTCTGGGGGTAAATGCGGGGCCCTAACCCCACACCCCCTATACGCCTTAATGGCATGGTGCAAAGCACAGGGGAGCACTTTACCTTTTCTACCTTACCATTCCCGAGCTACAGTGGATTGTGCGTTACTTTTTGATCGACCTTTGTATTTTACATTCAATTTGAATTTTATGATTTGTAAAGTAGTAGTATAGTAGTAGTACTAATAAAAGTTTCTATGACTGAATGGCAAGATATGAAGTCTTACTCTGCTCCCCCTGAGGAAAAATACTGCGAGCGCACTTAAGTGCCATTGCCCTGAGGGTCTCACTCATCACCTTTTTGGTCAAGCCCCACCCCTTCGTCTTCTGACGTGAGGGCGGATTGCATTTCGTTGT
This sequence comes from Lepisma saccharinum, assembly GCF_977018435.1. NCBI lineage: Eukaryota > Metazoa > Arthropoda > Insecta > Zygentoma > Lepismatidae > Lepisma > Lepisma saccharinum. The sequence continues at coordinate 10,976,258 of NC_139231.1, read as the reverse complement.
TATGTTAGGCATGTTAGGCCTGGGCTCTTAGCATAAGTTCACTGCATTTTTGTGACATCACGAGTCGAAGGGCGGAGCTTGGGCAATGCTAAACCTAACAACGAAAACATTTAGCAGGAGAGTGCTACTGATTGAGCGGGACTTTTTCTGGAATGGCCCAGATTTACTGCTTAAATGAAAATATATCGGCAAAATATATTCTAAACTGAAGTTCTCGTACAAGATGAGACGGCGTGGTTAACACAGTGTAGTCCCGGGTTCGAATCCCGGCCTGGGCATGGGTGTTTTTTGTGATGTCCCTTCATCATTTCATTATATCATTACTCATCCTCATCTTCGCGATTAGCCAAAAGTGGCAGAAAAGTGAAGTAAAATAAGCCGAAACAATCATGTTCTAGGAGGTGTGCCATGGACACAGGTCGAGCACTAAACGCGCTCGGCTACAAAGGCGACGTGGATCGATATATCTCGAATAGGACCTCGTTCTGAACTCGATTGTAAAGCAACGATTCTTCTATTACGGATCAAGCAGCACGTCTACCCCTTCTTGGACAGAGACAAGAATTTATCACAATGCATATCGCCGTTCACTTGTTCTTCTTGCCAACCATTTACGGCCCTTCTTCATTCCCTTCCTTTCACAGACTAATGAATTTATGCATGGCGACGCACGCGCAGTCAACGATGTGAATAATTAAAAAGTTTCGAGTTCCCCCGAGCGTGCATAACAATCTCTTTAAGCTCCATGCAGGGTACCGTTAGCACTTTAAGCGAAACCGGAAGTAAACAGATACGTCAGACTTAGATTTAACCAAAACAGAAGTTCGTTGCATGGTATTATGTACGCGGGATCATAATAGATTAGACTTTCGTTATCAATAGCAAACTTTGACGGTGTAGCTATACCATCTTATGAACCATGCTTTGTTCAATAATACTAAGCAAGCTCATCTCTCGCTTTATTTTTCACTGGAAATTAATATTATTTTACACTGGAATTCTGTATTATTTTTCGAGGTTTGGTGTATAAATTATAGCAATGGTACCGAGTAAGGATGGTAAACTCCTGATAAAATTATATCCGGATATTGGATATTTTTTTTTTATCAGGCTGCACTTAGATAGTTAAGTCATGTGGTACGAATGGGAGAGGAAAGAAGAGTTTACAGGATTCTTGTTGGGAAACCTGATGGTGAGAGACCTGTAGGAAGGCCAAGATGAAGATGGGGGGATAACGTTGAGACCTAAAGGAAATCGGTAAGGATGGAAAAGATTGGATTGATCTTGCCCAGGATAGGGACAGATGGAAGGCTTGTGTTGCTACAGTCATAAACCTTCGGGTTTAAGAAGGATAGAGAGAGAGAAAGTTAGATAGTTTCAAATATTCGGATATGTGATATTGTGATGTCAAATTTATCCGGATACCATTGACATTTTTATTGTTCATCCATTTCTACGGGCTATTCTTCTATTCATCGTGTTCGTATTTCAACCGTACGGATTCTCAATAATCCCTTCATCCAATCTGTCCGTTTATCCGTTTACGGATTCTCAGCATATTCTTTAAATGTTTATCTTTTTCTTCTAAAACAGATTTTTGCATTACTAACTTCAATATTTATCACGTTTGTTTGCTTATTTTTCCAGTGTGCAAAGGCAATCTAGAACCTTTATTTGGTAATGATTTCTTTAATTTCAGTTATCTTTCTTACCAGAATAATTAATGGATTTGAAAGGGTAAATAGCGATCTGTATACACGGATTATATGAATATCACAACAATCGGAATATCTGCACTATCCGTACTATCCATATATTAGAATTATTCGGATATCCATAAAATCTGGATTATCCATCGCATCCGAAACGAATCAACTCGTTTGAACCAGTTTCCAAATTCAAGTACTTAGGAATAATACTAACAAATGAAAATGATATTAAAGAGCAAATAAAAAGCAGGCTTAATTTCTGGAAATGCATGTTACTTTTCTCTTCATAAACTTTTGACGTCTCGTTTAATATCTAAGAAACTAAAAGTTAAAATATACAAAACAGTAATTTTGCCTGTAGTATTATATGGATGTGAAACTTGGTCCCTTACATTGAAAGAGGAACATAAATTCCGAGTATTGGAAAATAAGATCCTTAGGAAAAATTTGGGTCTAAAAGGGATGAAGAGATAGGTGAGTGGAGAAGGTTACATAATTTAGAACTACATAATTTGTATTCATGTCCAGATATTATTAGAATGATTAAATCAAGAAGACTTAGGTGGGCACGCCATGTGGCACGAATGGGAGATGAAGGAAGAGTTTACAAGATTCCTGTTGGGTAACCTGACGGTAAGTGACCAGTAGGTAGACCAAGACGAAGATGGAGGGATAATGGACCTAAAGGAAATTAATAGGGATTGAAAAGAGTATATAGATCTTGCTCAGGATAGGGACAGATGGAAGACCTGTGTTGCTGCAGCCATGAACCTTCGGGTTTAAGAAGGCTAGAGAATTATTTAGTTATCCGAAACGAATATCGGATAAATTTTAAATACAGATATCTATTATCCGAATTTCTGGCCATTCCTAGTACAGCGGCCTCGTAAAAAAAAGAGACTGGAACGAAACAAAAAAAAGGGGGGAGGGGCACCTCCTGAAGCTCCTCTCCACCCGCATACACATGAGAGAGTATGTGCTTGATGGCCTGGTGCCTTTAAATAAACGAAGGCGTCAGTATCCTCGGAATTACAGTTTCCTCGTTTTGTATATTTGCTTGATTTAATAAGTTACATTGTTGAAAATACAAAAGAAATAGAACGCTACTAGAATATAATAGATTGATGCACCAGAATGCATGGATAGATGCACTAAAGTGTATTTTATGGCTTCTTCAAAGAATCAGATTCACATTTGATGCATTTGGGTGCATTGTTGCATGTCGTGAAAGAAACACCAAAGTGCATCATTTGATTCAAGTGAGGATTTATTTCAGTCGAGATGCACTTCAATGAATCAGTTGATGATCCTTGATGCACCTTCCTGCATCATTTTGGATGATGCACTTAAGCGTTTGGTCTGAGCTCAGACGAAACGTTTAAATGCATCATCAAAAAAGATGCATTCTGGTGCATCAAAACTCATCAAGGTGCATCAAAATATCAACTGATGCATTGAAGTGCATCTCGACTGAAATAAATCATCACTTGAATCAAATGATGCACTATGGTGCTTCTTTCACGACATACAAAAATGCACCCAAATGCATCAAATGTGAATCTGATTCTTTGAAGAAGCCATAAAACACACTTTAGTGCATCAATCCATGCATTCTGGTGCATCAATCGATATGATGCATTTAGTTCTCCGAGTGTAGGACCATGATAAAATTCAAGTTTTATTCCCGGTTTTCAAGGCGAACTTTCCGAAAATTTAAGGATGTAAGCAGATGTTTTCTCTATTCCAACCTTGCGTATTACGGCTTCTCACCACCCCACCACACACACATACACACAGAAATATATTAACAATATAAAGGCTCTGTGCGATTCCAATGTATCCAAAAAATCTATTTCAATTCAATTGAACGTACATACGTATGTTTAAAATATTTAATTGAAGGCGCGGGAGTTTATATTTGCCATTTCACATGCTCAGACTCGAAATAAACCTACAAATATAAGTCACACATGTTGCGGGATATACTAATCTACGAAAAATTGTTAATTGTATAAGAATTTCAAACTCAGATTTACCTAATCAACCTCAAGATATCTTGCAATAATTTTCCATCTGTCTGATAGTTTGCTTTGCAAAAGGATTGAGATAATTCTGTTTCATTTTCCATGCAGTTTTCTTTCCTTCCTCGATAACAACGAAAAACTTGCCTCAGGGCATTTATAAATATGTATAAATTCAGTGGGATTTGAATTAATAAAAGTTGCAATTTTTCACGTCTACGGAGATAAATTCATGCAGGATTCACGCAGAAAAACTTGCCTCAGGGCATTTATAAATATGTATAAATTCAGTGGGATTTGAATTAATAAAAGTTGCAATTTTTCACGACTACGGAGAGAAATTCACGCAAAAAAACTTGCCTCAGGGCATTTATAAATATGTATAAATTCAGTGGTATTTGAATGAATAAAAGTTGCAATTTTTCACGTCTACGAAGAGAAATTCATGCAGAATTCACGCAGAAAAACTTGCCTCAGGGCATTTATAAATATGTATAAATTCAGTGGGATTTGAATTAATAAAAGTTGCAATTTTTCACGTCTACGGAGAGAAATTCATGCAGAATTAATTCACGCATAAACACTTGCCTCAGGGCATTTATAAATATGTATAAATTCAGTGGGATTTGAATTAATAAAAGTTGAAATTTTTCACTTCTACGGAGAGAAATTCATGCAGAATTAATTCACGCATAAAAACTTGGCTCAGGGCATTTATAAATATGTATAAATTCAGTGGGATTTGAATTAATAAAAGTTGCAATTTTTCACGTCTACGAAGAGAAATTTACGCAGAAAAACTCACGTCTACGGAGAGAAATTCACACAGAATTCCCGGAATTCAAGAAATTCCAGGTTAAAGTTATCGAAGCAGACCTCTAGACCCCATACCACTACGCGTTGTATACCTACCAAGTACCGTGCGTTCATTTCGATCTGCAGCCGAGAGATCGGGAGAAGCGTGGCGGGCGGCGCTGACGGAGATGCCGACATTTGCGGCCTGTAATGCCCGCTTATTTTTATAGACATATGCAGACATTTATATAAATATTGCAAAACGATCACTAACCTGTGTTATAACACGCAAAAGTTCTTCTGTAATTCATCCAAGTTCTGCTCTTATATGCACAAATAAATACGCTTTAGAAACGATGTTAAGAGCCACAGATAATAAAACATTTTAATCATAGTTTTGACCAGTAACGTCCTGCTTAAGTTTATATCCTTGAAAGAGTTTTGTGCCGATGGGGATCGTTTGGAGGTTTTGAATGTGCAACACTGTATCAAGATTACGCTGTAGAAGAAACCGTTAAAAGTCAGTAGTGTTCGTGAGCTTCCTTGCAATCCGAAATCTCCGAGCTCGAGTTTTTTGTTCCTTCGCGACTAGATGAAGACAGAGTTGTAAATATAGTGGCGATCAATGTAAACCAAGAGCGTGTTAATTTCGTACTGTGCGCAAGAGTGTTATTCTTGGTTACTTGCAGTTACTTGTTTGTGTTATTGTAGTGTGTATGTGTGACGTGTCAGTGAGACGATTGGAATGCCAGCCGCAAGATTCACGTTAGAACAAAGATTTTTTTTATGTATGACACGTACCTACGTGAAAACAAACTCGTGTCGAGACGTGAGTAGGTAATTTGTACAGAAATTCCCATGCGTTTCAACTCCACACAGAGATACGGTTAGACGTCTTGTCCTTAAATTACGAGAAACTGTATCGTTAAATTTTAAAACACCTAAGCAAAAACGACGGATTCTAACCGAAGCAAAACTCGATGATATTGGTGCAGCGTTAGAACGTTCTCCAAACAAACCTCTACGCCGTGTTTCACAAGAGGTGGGCGTGTCAAAATCATCGGCACATACAGTCACTAAGCTACTAAAATTAAAACCATACTCTTATAACACAGGTTAGTGCTCGTTTTGCAATATTTATATAAATGTCTGCATATGTCCATAAAAATAAGCGGGCATTTCAGGCCGCAAATGTCGGCATCTCCGTCAGTGCCGCCCGCCACGCTTCTCCCGATCTCTCGGCTGCAGATCGAAATGGACGCACGGTATATCGTGACGCCAGTTGCCTGGGGGGATGGCAACTACCACATTTTTTTAATTTCATTTCGCTTTTCTGCCAGTTTTTTGGCTAGTCGTGAAGACGAGGATGAATGCTGATACGATGAAATTGATGAAGGGACATTCAGAACACCCATGCCCAGGCCGAGATTCGAATCCGGGACCCTTGGCGTCGTAACGAGCTGTTGTAACCACTCCGCCACTTCATTTCTTGAGTGAACAAAGTGATCGACTTAGATTTCCCAGGTTCGTGTCCAAGGCATGAGTATTTTTCGGTGGGTGTAATTTTATTACTTTCACCTGATCACCAATCATCCTCACCGTCACGATGAATCAAAAGTGGAAAAGGTGACGTTATATAAAACTACACTTTTCTGAAAGTTTCACCTGGAAATATACTCGTGACGTCAAATTCTCGTGCCTTTGAATATCATCTGTGTAAACACTCCAGCAACCTATCGCACTACTGTCAAACTGATAACAAGTAAGAAATGTTAAGAAATGCCATACTATATAAACAAGGAAGAAATTCATAAGAGGGGGATATTGCAGCATCGCACAAGTGTATTGATTCGACATCAAAAAATCTTTGGCGGGAGGCGATGTTGATCAGATAAGGGCCCTCGAGGAAAAAATGGATCCTCAATTGGTTGGTTTCATGTATTCAGCCGCACATATAAGAGTAGGCAAAATGTTCATCAGTATTCCAGTTCTTCTTTGTTTGTGTTTTCATGGAACTTTCCATAAAATAAAGAGCAACCCTTCTCATATTAAGCATATAAAATAAAATACTGCATAGGACCACTTTCGCTCGTTCATGTTCGTTCGAGTTTCCCACGCTCGAGGGCCTTATCCACCTGCCAGGGAAATGCCTATCCAGAAGACCTCGAGCATCCTTGGACCAATGAGGCTCCATCTTCTTGAAAAAATATGGTTGGCTGGAATTCCTCCGACTGAGGAAGGTGTTCAAAGCACGTCGTAGTAAATGTTACTGGTAATGGTACCGGGACTTTATGAACGCCCTGTATATGGTATGTAAAAATCCGCCCTGGAAGTTTCAGCCCATACTCATCTATTTCATTTTCATGATAGACTAAACTACATTTTAACACGGAGATGGTGACTATGATTACTTAAGTTTCAATTTCACGATGCATATTTGAGCGCCCACTACCACAGACAAATTATGGTTATAATACCGATCGCTTTGCCTGTTTGAGCGTTATTCGCTCGAGCGAAGAAGCTCTCAATTTCGGACGTCATCTAGAATCGTCCGTGCGAACTATTAGACGCTCGAACAAAATGCTCACGCTGCAGCAACACCCTGTCCCGCTTATCTCTGGAGCAAGGCCGCGCATAGCAGAAGAGAAGGGGGAATCGAGTGGGCAGAGCGAAGCAGTACACGCTCCTGGGTAACAGCAGTCGCTTTCCCTCCACGCAATCCCGTTCCCTCTCACGTGTTCATTGGTGGAGACGTTTCGCGTCACTCTTTGCGCAGAGACTTGTTTTCGTTCGCTTGCTCCAGAGATATTTGGGACAGAGTATAGTAAAGACATGAAAATTAATGAGAAACAACATTGACGCTGTAATGGAATAAATCGATCATTAATCAAGTGGTTCCTACTTGATTTTCGAGTGACAAACAAACGTCTTTGACCAACAACAAATACTAACACAGTTTTAAACGCAACAACTCTCTAAGAGCAACAACTCTCTAAGAGCCAGAACTTGCCAAGTGGATATTCGTTGGGTGACGCGTGGTCAGCGGATCGAATCCCATCGCCACTGTTTTCTGGTTTTCGAGACCAAGCCAACTACTTTTTATTTTCAAGTAGCTCCTCAATTGTCCTAACGACGAATTTTAGAGGGCTCCCACCGGCAATCGAACCCGGGACCACTTGCATATTTTGCAAAATTATATACGGACGTACCAAGACGCGTAAAACCCCCTTTCAACTCACGAAACAAAGTAGACAGTCATTTCTTTACTCCCCTCGCAATCAGCTTTCTGATGATCTCCCTTTCTTTCTCTTACTCTCTTCTCTCTAACGTGAAAGAAAAAGAGAATAGAGAGAGAGAGAGAGAGAGAAATAGGAAAAGAAGAAAGAGATAGGAGACAAGAGAAGAAAAAAAGGAGAGAGAGAGTGAGGGAGAGAGCCCCCATCTTCTCTCTCTCTTTTCTCCATCTCACTCATTCTTCTTCCTTCTTCTCTCCTCTTTCTCTCTTGTCCTTTCACTTTCTCTTTCTCTCTCTCTCTCTCTCTCTCTCCTGAGAGAGACAGAGAAAGGAGAGAAAGAGAGAGAGAAGAGAGAGAGGAGAGAAAGGAGGGAAAGAAAGGAGAGAAAGGAGGGAGAGAGAGAGAGAGTACGGAAAGGTGTGGGTTTTATGAGAGAGAGAGGGAAAGAAAGAGAGGGAGGGAAAGAGAGAGAGAGAGAGTGAAAGGAGGAAAGGGTAGAGAGAGAGGGAGAGAGAGAGAAGAGAAAAGATTAAAAGAAAGAAAGAAAGAAAGGGAAAAGAGAGTCCTCTCTCTCTCTCTCTCTCTCTTTTCCTTCTCTCTCTCTCTCTAGACGAAAATGTTCCCCTTCGCTTGTGCCCCGTGTTGCCATATTTATAATTTCCCCTCCCTTGCTTGATTGTCAAATAATTCAGACTCACGACGAGTTTTGCAACGCAAGAACAGGATTACACGGCAAGCACCTGATCGCATTACCCACGCTTCCTTCGCTCGCTTAGAGCTGGAATTTAGACAACGGTGGGATAAAGTTTTTGTCTTCTTGGTAGGACAGTAAGTAACCAGTGCAATACATAAGATATTTCAAGTGTCTCCTCCGTTACCAAGTAGGATACGAGTTCGAGTCCGAGACCAAATATAAAAAAAATATATATCTAAATATTTCTATAAAATTCACAACTATAGATATTATTGCCATCATTATTCGATTTTTGGTTATAATTCCACGGACAAGACAAAAGTCATGAAAATACAGGGTGTCCAAAAAGTCACGGAACCGAGACGTTGAACGTACGTAACTTTTATACAAAAAGCGATTGTGGCATGGAACTTAACTGGATATTAACTTTGTATGTGGATATTTTTTGCAACATTAAACTAGAAAATCATGCTCTACATGAACGTTCAGTGTGGGTATAAAGTTATTAAGGTGTAAAAAAGTTTTGTACGAAGCAAAAATAAACGAATAAAAGGTATTTATCGAATTGATAAAAAAACAATTAAGGTTTACGCATTTTATGCATTACAGATGATATAAGGGGAAATTACGGCACATTCATAAAAAAGTATGTTTTTTAAAAAACATTACGAGGTGCACTGGCAACATTTGTCGTGTCAGAGGGCAGTGCTAGGTGTGTCAGACATCTCGCTATTTAATCAATACCAAGATGAAAGAAACGAGTTGAAATTTATCGTACAAATAGATAGGTTAGGTTTTTTTTAGTATTTACGTATCCTGCCTTATTCAGTTCTGCAAGTGAACTCCAAAAGCATTATCAATTTTAGTTGGATCACGACGATGATCGATGAATAGGTGACTTAACAAAGCATCGAAACGTTCGTGTCTTCCCATACGAACCTTGAACACCCTCTTCGCGTCCTGCATAAGTTCGTAAACCTGATTTTGCTCTCCCTGCGCTACCAACCCCCGATGCGTGAGCTAGTGGAATCCATTCTTAATCGCCCCCAACCCCCTGCCCCCGTGATTCATTACGTCATCGCAGTTTTTCTACCTTTAATAGTGATTGCGATCAAAGTTCGCGTGCGCTGGCCTAGAGAAAGGGCCAGGACTTTGGCGCCATTCAAAGATATGGCTTTCGTTTACAGATCTTACGATTTTCAATTGTTATCAACCCGCAAACAAGCAAATAAGTCTTCGGGGTCAAGTAGGAATGGTAAGGTCGACGTAGGAAACTGTACACTCGCCGGCAATAAAAATGGGACACCTAGATCCTGAAATACTTGCTTCCCTGCAAGACGTTGTGTGTGTTGCATAACTCTACAGCGGTGGTAGAAGTTGTCATTGAAAATTTGCTATTAAAATTCACTTATCGCCTTGGAGTTATGCAACACACGTAACGCTTTGCAGAGAAGCGAGCATTTCAAAATCTAGGTGTCCCATTTTCATTGCTGGTGTCTGTACACATGCTAAGGAAAAAGATCCAGAAAGGCAGAGCCTGGAGACGCGAGAGAGAGACAGGGAGAAAAGCTTTATAAAGAAGAAAGAAAAAGAAATAAGATTCGAAGGAACAAAGAGGGAAATGAAGTGACGGGTATAGAGAGAGAAAGAGGGACAGAGAAAGGAAATGAGAAATAGACAAGGAACAGAGAGAGAGGTGGGCGAGAAAATGGTGAAGTGAGAAAGAGAATGAAGCTAGAGAGAATGAGGGAAAAAAAGAAGCGATGCTAGAGAGAAATCGAAAAAGAAATGACAGAGAGAGACAAAACGAGGTGGCAGAGAAAGAGGTAGGAAGGAAAATAAGAAAAATATAGAAAGAGAGGGAAAAATAGAAATAAACAAAGGAGACAGAGAGTAAGAAGAAAACTCCAAGTAAATTATCATATGGAGAGGAAGTACTCAAAAACAAACGGGCACTAAAGGTGAGAAAATAAGTCAGGAAAGAAAAAAGCTAAAAAAAAAAATAATAGGCAGGATGTTGCTTCCTTTTATCAATAGGGGTGGTTTTTTAAGTGCCAAAAAACTTTAAAAATTGTATTTGTCCTATACACAGCTATTGATTGCTTGTGTTGGTGTTTGAAGTCCACTTTATGCACAGTAAGGGTAATCGGGATTGGACTGGACCTACAGTTTAAAGTGGGATCCGAACCACTATGTGCCTCCACACTGGGTATCGAACCCGGGTCCTAAAAACAGTGGTACCATGCAGCTAAAAGTAAATAGATACTCACAGGTGTCAGGAGGACGTTAGGTAAATCAAAAGAAATGCGCCGTAAAATAAATAAACTATAAATAAAGATATTGATGAAATAGCTTGACGCTGACTGGCCAATGAAAACCCACTCGAAGATAGTATAGAGGCAAAACAATAGTGCAATAGATACTCGGAGATACGTGTGGAAAGAGTACATAGTAAATTGATAACGTTAACATTTTGTTAAATAGGTCAACTCTCTACCCTTAGAGGTTCTCTAGTGATAGTAACGTGTAGAGCGACTAGTCTGACATCTTGCGGCTGCCATGTTCCCCATTGCTTACCACAGATAAGCCAAGAAAACAAGTTTCTCAAGAATGTTTAAAAACTACGTTAGCCATATATTTGCAAGCCTATTTGGGTCGTTGATAACAATGTCAGTAGCAGTAGCGTAGCACAGTTCTCTGAAACCCCCCTGCAAGTAAAATATTGGGGGGGGGGGCCTTTAGTGACAAAAAAAAATATGATGCCAGAGTGGGACGGACGTACCTGTACAATAGTTTGAAAATTTCAATAGCTATGTAAGAACTTATAAAATTACACAAAATAATGGCCACCTTTAACATACGGTGTACCCTGCGTGGCAGAGTAGAGGATGGCCTTTAGGGCAAAGGGGTAATTGCCCCTGGGCTCCACCTCCTACTGAGTTTGTGGGCCCCTTTGAAGTAAAACGTAAGAGGTGTAGATTATGTGGGAAATTCATTTCAGTTCTTATATCAATATGAAAGTAATTTTACTTTCAAAATTGCAAAAAATTAAATAAACTACAATAAAACAGTGTTGATAATTATCTTCCACCAACAAGATTACATGATTTTGACTTCCATTTTTTTCCCATTTTTCAGCCCACATTCCCTATTTTTCCCTTTTTTTTAAAAAAAAAAACTTTTCTTATCTGGTCCCCTTATTGATTAATTTTTTTACACTACATTCCTTTTACCCCCAGGTCTCTAATTATCATATTTAAATTGTGTTCGAAACCTCTGGGGTAACAAATAACACCAGTTAGGCTTTTACAAACGAAAGGTGTAACACAAATCAATGGCCTCATCACCCGACAACGTCAATTTGCATATCAATTCATACCATTGCTAGTAAATATGGGGCCCACGCGCCCTTCTATGAAGAATACACGAAGTTAGGCCGTAATCGAAATATCGCATGCCTTGCAAAAATCTATCAGCTGAACTGAGCGTGTGAGTCATCGCTTTGACCTGCTAGTTACAGAAATGTATTTCTAGACAAGTCACGACATTCCATTTCAGCCCTGCCCTTAAAACAGTCTAGTTGCATTGTTCGAATATCAGGCAGGACTTGGAAATTCCAAAATCTCACCACTTAGTAGCATGCCCCCCCTCCGAGATTTCTGGAAAGAGTTAATGTAATTCGAGTGGTGAAATTTGAGAGATATTTTATTACAAAATGTATTGTTTTCTGTGACTTACAGGCCGTAAGTTACAGCAACTATTATTATTATTATTATTATTATTAGTAGTAGTAGTAGTATTTGAAATAGGGTTACATTTAAGCTTACAGTCTATTTTACACTGATTATATAACTATAAAAAAATAGCTTTTTGTCCTATATGAATTAATGTTAAGTATACAGTTATGCAAATTGTGTGTGTGTGTCTGTGTGTGTGTGTGTGTGTGTGTGTGTGTGTGTGTGTGTGTATATATATATATGACAATTACAAATACGTATATGTAATTTTTTTAAAAAAACATAAGTAGTAGAAGTAGTAGTAATAGTAATGTAATAAATAATAAAATAAAAACAACAATAGCAGTAATAATAGCAATAATAATTATTATAATAATAAGTTTCTGTGAATCTGCCCCCCCCCCGAGAAAAAAATAGGGGGCGCCCTTGCTAAGAAGTATTTCATTGGAAGTGTGCCATTTATTCTAGGCTTAAAACATATATCAACGATGACAAACAGCTCATAAAACATTTCATATTTAAAAACTATAATTTCTGGGTAAATTGACAGATTTTCTGCATAAACAATCATTCATATTTCACGGAACGCAAAACGCGGTAACAGATTTATATATAATAGAACTCTTCAGTGAAACCGGTTTCATGAAGTTCTATTAATAAAGCCAGTTTCGTTGAAAAGTTAGTACTTGATATTGAAACCTTCGGGTCATCACACTTCTTTTATTTCAATGTACACTTCGTGTCACTTTTGTACATGTCTAGGTGGGACGAGTATGGATGATGATTTGATGAAATAGATGAGGGGTCAAGCACAAGCGATGCCTTACCCAGGATTCGAACCTAGGATTTGTGGCATCGTGGCACACTACATGACCTCCCGACACGGAAAGTTGAAATATATCTTACTAAGATTCTTTCAGCGTGTTATCAAGCAGGCATGTATCTAGAAATACATTTCGGCGGGAGGGGTCCGACCAAGTGTCTCAATAATAATAACAGAATAATGATATTAAACTAATTAATAATTAAGTATGTAAATTAATTAATATTGTATTATTATTAATACATGAATAGGTAAAAAGATGGTACACATTCATTACGTGTAATTAAGATTGCCAATTTTTTATAAAAAGAACTTCCCTGGCAAGAAAATTAATGTCAAATAGAAAAAAAATTGAATATTCATAACAAATAAGGAGTTGTAATAGGCAAAATAATTGTACGTTGATCACTTTTAATTGCCTATTACAATTGACAAATAAAGTTGCGAATTTATATTTTATGCATATTATCATAAGTAGTAGTGTGCATAAATCTTTGGAACTGTTCTTCAAAGCCGTATGAGCCAAATTCCTTGCCTTCCAATAAGTTAAGTATATTTTGATTATTTAATTTTAGTAATTGGTATGTCTTTCGGGGGGGTCCGGACCCTGCACACCCATAAATACGTCCTTGTTATCAAGGTACAGTCACAAACATCAAACAACAATAAAGTTGAGCCTCCCTGGGAGCATTATGTCCAGTGGCGTGCCCAGAATTTGCTAAAGGGAGGGGTTATGTACACTTTTTCTTTTACTGTAGTTAACCTTAATTTTGCCATATTTTTCTACCTTTGTGATGTTCTTCTTTTAGGAATACTGGGCCAAAGGGGGGGGGGGTTATGACCACATCAACCCCCCTTGGGCATGCCACTGAATTGTCTAATGGATAATTTAGGTTTGCCACTCCTATGTTATTATATATTAACTAACTTTTTTATTAGTAGTAGTTATTTACTATTTTGTGGTTTAAGAGGCCATTACTTACTTTTCAGTCATCTAATGATTCTTGTATAATTTTTATTAATCAACTAATAAAGGATATATGAGTTGTGGTTTCAATAATATTTAGCATAAATCTATGATTTGATCCACAAATTTCTGAACATTGCCCAAAAAATAAACCAATTCGACTAATGTTTACCCCTGCTTTGTCCAGGGTTCGATCCCTGAGAGATAGTGGGACCCCACTTGATTAAAATGCAAGTTCCATCATGATTACGTATAAAACGGACTTCGAAGTAAACTTTTTGGTGATCAAATTGGGAGAAGAAGCGCATGCACAGGGGGAACAGTGATGATTTAGCTTTACCTCTATGGGCAGTTGAATGCCTTGCTTAATTTGTTTGCTCTAAACTTGGAAACCAACTTCAGCAGAAAAAGTAGCGAGATGGTTGAAATTATATTGTTTACAAAGCACGAGTAATATCTGTAATTCCTGCCTTCACTTCATCCTAGATAATTTATAGTTGTGCTTATGTTGATCAACAACAAATAGTCAAAATGTAACCGTTCTATAATTTTGATTTGTACTTCGAAATTAATTTTACTCTAAAAAAAGACGCTACCTAATACATGGTAAGAATTTATAATTTGGGAAAGCATTTTTTAAAAAATCGCATATTTTGTGAAATGATAGAGAACCCCGATCGCTAAAAAATAACACAGCCACCCCACACTCTAGTGTCTATGATGAACGATTTCTCAATTAACACCCATTCTATACTCAAGAACAACAATTTTGAGATATTACTGGCACAATTAAACGAATATGCTCATCGTAACTTGCGGAGACCTACAACAATAAAACACGTTTTGTACAAGGGCAGATAATGTTAATATGATGACGCAAATATGATTGCGATTATATTGTGTTCGTTATGAAAATAAAACTCGTTTAGATTAGATTATGCCCTTGTAAATATTATACTGTCGTTGTTTTTTTTAATGTAATGGTTTACTGTTAAAAATATGGTCTTTAATAGTTATTTTCTTGTAGAACGCAACGTGTAAATTGCACTTATTATAGCTAACAATTGCCTAACTCTGAAAGAAACAATAACAATGTACTCACCTATTGTTTTGATCATCTCGAAGTCATCCAAGCTAAAATCCTTTTCACCATCTGAATTATTGATGTCCACCGTCAAAGGGGGCTCTTTGGGCAGGCTCCCTTGCCGCCTCCTTGCAACTTTCGACGATGCCATATCACCGTTTCACAGACTCTAGCAAGTTCAAAATAAAATTATGTCGCCAACAAGCACACTGCACTTTCCCTCCCAAAACAAACAAAACACTAATACGTCATTCACATTTAACACTTTTGAAGCAATGCTTTTCGAGGAAGAACGTAAGTTTCGAACCCTGACCTAGCCGGTTTCGATCTCGACGATGAGGCGACAACCTCACTTCAGCATGTAAGTTTGCAGCATTATGAATCCGTAAATATCAACCTTGATAATGTCGACGTTTACGCATGCACACACGAGCCACAAGAAACACAGAGCCACGTTACCAACTGCTCCGACCTGCAGCGAATGCTCTTTACCTGCACAGCAAGCGAGCAGCTCGTAGACTGGGTAATGCCATATTCGTTCGGTAGATTTCGGTCAACTTCGGCAACTTTCCCGAACTTCAGAACCAACAAGAAATCAGTAAAGCTTGTCGACTGCTAGAAGCTAGCACAATTCGCATACACGTTCAGCTGCACTAACCCGTCAAGATGATCTTTTATGCAGCATGTTGAATGAAGAAAGTAAATACGACCACTCTCTCGTCGCTACCAGACCTTTACAGCTCACGTTTACAGTATCAATTTGGTGAACAAATTTGCACCCAATGTATTTCAGTTCTACTAGTGGTGACATCTTTGAGCGAACGTCCGCACTACTTCGACTGAGCAATCCACTCTCCATCGAGAATTGCTGGACTTGTATTTTAAATGTCAATAATTTTGTATTCGCAGTACTACAGTGGCGTGCCCTAATTCAATTTGTTCATAGACGTTTCCAGATATGTTTCCCCTCCCACTCTTCCCTTCACGTAACATTCAGAAGAAAAATATGTCAAATGCAGGAACAGATGGAAAATAGAATTTTGTGATAATGTTAACATTTCAGTCTAACGTTTCAAGTATTGCTTTCCGATAATGTTCAGTACTTGATTTAATCAATCGTTAGACAAAATACAAGAGATGACATTGAAGAACACAAAATTTTAATATATTATTACCAGGAATCATTTCATGCAATTCTTAACCTAGTTATAAAGAAATTAGGAACACTTGCGCAATAATTTTTAACTGTATTTGTATGGTTCTTGACGTAGGTGTAACTTGTTCATCTTGGGGGTGCCCAATTCATCGTGAGAATGAATATCAGTGAGAATGTATTGCATGGGTGCGTGCGTGCTCGCTTGCCTGTCTGAAGTATTAGTAATAAGCACAGATATAATATGACTCTAAAATAAATGATCACACTGCGAGCGAAGCGATCAATATATAGCTATAATTTTAATAGTTCTATGTTGCGAGTGAGATCCAAATTCTGCTGGTGTTTTCAAATCTCTGTTTAAACAATGATTCGCAAACTGAAATAAAGTAATGAAACTCTCTACATATTCAGATCGATTGATTAAATCGGTGTTTTCAGTCCACTTTATGCACAGTAAGACTAATCGGGACTGAACCTACAGTTTTAAGTGGGATCCGAATCAATATGAGCCTCTACCGGGTATCGAACTCAGGACCCATTGATTACAAGGCGACGACGCTCCCACATCGCCATTGGGGAGGCACTCTACATATTTACATATTTAGAGTATGACCATGAAGACTAAAATATAGTGGGAAGGGGAGCTCCGAGTGAGTGAGCGTAATCCGGTCGAGAAGACCTACTATAACGGCTGGGGATACGTAGGGCTGACCCCCCGACTATTCCAATACTGGTTGAAGATCTCCACGCTTAGAGGTGACGAAGGAAAGCGTGGGAGGGAGATCGGCAGTCGGTAGGTATGCCTAGGCCCTTCATGGGCTGTTGCGCAACGGATTATTGTTCTGAAGGACGTTAGATAGATACGTGGTATAGCTTTTGAACAAAATCGGTCAAAAAATTTAATATTGTAGTCTTACTTATACCCTTACAAAACTTTAGTGCGGTTGGGAAGCAAGAAAAATGGAAGAATATTTCACTTCCGGCGGAGAACGAGCCCTTTGGGGGGCTGATACTACATTAACTCCCGAACCTAAAACACCCCAGACCCCATATTTTTAAGCTCTCGTTTATCTGTAATGGCGTCTTCAAAATGGCGGTCATGAAGAAGATTCTAAACCTGAAACCTGTTAGTTTATTGCAGTTATTTATCATTCATGACATCTTATGTTCACCTAATTTGCAGTTTATAACTTTATTTTGATAATAAGAAATTAAATAGACCCACTTTGTCAAATAATAACAGATATGGCGGCCAATATGGCCTCCAAAAATCTAAAATTAACCCTCTCAGCTATTTGATCATGTTTTGGATCAAACCTTATGTTGTGGATGTGCCAGAACTCAACGGTAGCACCAAAAATAGTGTCATACTAAGCCCATGAAATAATAATAGTTCAATTTTTGACAATCTGTATATGTACAGGGTGTTTCAAAAGTCTGTCACCATAGGACAACTGCGTTATTAGTGCAGATGGTGAAAACTGGAAAGAGGGGAAAGTTGTTGGAAATATGAGGTTTTCAATATAATGTGCTTGAATTTCCAACGTAGCATGCACCGTTGAGACTGTTCGCTGGTACGAGCCTCAATGAGAACTGACATTGCCTTGCTGCCACATGCTTCGTCCTTAAGAGACGTTATCGCAACACGTTACTGTACTCGGTAAATTGAGAATGTAGGCGCAAAATTAGTGGCTTGGTTGGTAGATTTGTTGTTTTAAGTCCACTTTATGTTTATCCTGTTTCCCTAATGGCTGCTTAGGGGAGGGGGTTGTCACTTCTTGCCCAAGCGGTGGGCGTAATTGGCTGTTTGACCGAGTGTTCCTCCGCAGGTAAACGCGGCAACAGAGGGTCACTACCATAAAGGGGATCTCCAAGACAGTTCCTGGCCCGGCGGGAATGTAACATTCATCTTAAACTTGAGTTACCTAGATGTTAAATATTGCACATGAAGAGAAAAGCACATTTAAATATGACT
Organism: Lepisma saccharinum; assembly: GCF_977018435.1. Lineage (NCBI taxonomy): Eukaryota > Metazoa > Arthropoda > Insecta > Zygentoma > Lepismatidae > Lepisma > Lepisma saccharinum. Next base: position 10,958,061 of record NC_139231.1, on the reverse strand, counting down.
CTCCATTCCCGAAACAATCATGAAGTGTGGCAAGCTAGCAGTTTTCACATAGCTGCTATTTTCCTTCGTCTTCGATTCAGCAAATTATTTAATGGCATCGCCAAAGTAAATTGTGTTCATTAGATTACCCTCAAGAGCACGGAACTGTTCTTGGTATAAATTGGATCGGAAGTAGTTTCTCGATTGGTTCCGTCATCACGTTCCTAGTTCGAATTTGTTGGAAATTTCTCTACAGATTTTGCGTCTTCGATTCCGGTATAGCTACACTAGCATGTTGATTACAACAACAGAGTATTCCTCTATTATTAAATCACATGTCTTCCATTAAATTGTGTGTTTTCTGATGAAGCTTCATCTTTCTTTTGATTGAATTTATTTTACTTTGCGTTTTGTGCCTCTTGGCTAATTTGCGAAGATGAGGATGAGTGATGAAATTGATGAATGAACATTCATAAACAACCAAGCCCGAGCGGGATTCGAACCCGGGACCCTTGTCTTCTTTCTTTTAAAGCCCTTTTTGTAAACATATGGTTCACTTCCTCTTCTTCAAATATTTTGAAGGGATTTTCGTCAAGAAGAGAATTCAGATAGAGAGCTTAACTGTAAACAAACACTCTTCTCAATTGTTGACTTTCTGAAGTTGATCACTTGTGGAATTGAATTTCGGTAGAATGAGGTTCCAAAAACATAGTATAATAAACTCAAGTTTCATGAGTGTGAGTGCAAGAGAATTGGCTTCGTTTCTGACACATTTTTTTTACTTTTCTTTGTTTGTTGAGTAGATTTCTGTCGTCTCCTATATTTCGCACCCCCAGAAATCCTACGCTCTAGACGTCATCCTACTGGTAAATATGGCACTGATGATAGTAATTAACTTGTTTATGTATAGTTGTTACTAGTGTCAAGTTAGATTGAAAGTTTGAACTTCCGAAAAAAAATCACTGAGGTATTTAACATAAAATAAAACTATAACACCATTAATCCTTGTTTCCATGATATGAAAAACTTAATATGCTGACCAAGGCAGAAATTTATTTCATTATAAAACAAACTAAACGTAACGTTTCAACTTTCTAGCAAGGTCTTCTTCACACTCTGTACCAAGTACAAATGTAACAAGGTATGGATAATAAACCTTTTCGAGCAAGGCCTTATCTCGAGGAAGCTATCAACTCGCGCAAGCCACGGCACCTAGCGACCTGTTGAGTGAGATGAGTCAAGACAAAATGGATAATAAACCTTTTCCTGCTCCCTCAAAAATAGGCAATAATTATGCTGGAGAGGTCAATGAACTAACGGATCAATATGACAAGGTACAAAAACAGGACGATATATATACACAAAAATACTCCACTCCAGACTATTAGAAAGTAATTATGGAACAATCTAACAGGTGGCTTTCCCTTGTCAACTGTAGTTTCACCTGAAAGAGAATGTGGTTGGACTCTTTATCTCACGCTCTATTTCCTTCATTCTTCTTCCTTCTTCTCTCCTCTTTCTCTCTTGTCCTTTCCACTCTTTCTAACACCTTCTTCCATTCTTTGTTTAACTTCAGTCCCCCATTCCAGTTCAGTGTGTCTTCTTCACCTTTCTTCTCTATTTCCTTGGCCTCCTTCCATTTTCTCACTAGCATTCTCTTCTCCCTTCCTATCTGCTTAGCCTCATTCCACTCTATGTCATGTTCTGTTTCTCTCGTGTGTTTAAATATCGCATTTCTCTCTCTCTTAAGTCGTACATCATCCCTATGTTGTTTCAACCTGTCTTTGTCTTTTTTTCGTTTCTCCTATGTACACACTCTGACATTCTTTACATTTCACTTTGTAGATATTCCCTTCCTCTTCTCTGTTTTCCTTTTTCTTGTTTGCATTCTTCGCTATTCTTAAGATGCTTCTCCCTCCCTTCCTGTAAGTTTTAATGCCCGCTTTTCTAAGAAGCAAGTGTTAGAAAGAAGGTGTTAGAAAGAGTGGAAAGGACAAGAGAGAAAGAGGAGAGAAGAAGGAAGAATGAAGGAAATAGACCGTGAGATGAAAAGTCCAACCACATTCTCTTTTAGGTGAAACTACAGTTGACAAGGGAAAGCCACCTGCTAGATTATTCCATAACTACTTTCTAATAGTCTGGAGGGGAGTATTTTTGTGTATATGTATCGTCCTGTTTTTGTACCTTGTTACATTTGTACTTGGTGCAGAGTCTGAAGAAGATCTTGCTAGAAGGTTGAAACGTTACGTTTAGTTTTATGTTTTATAATAAAATAAATTTCTGCCTGGGTCAGCAAATTAAGTTTTTCATAAAAAAAAAAAAAAAAAAACATTTACCGTAGTGATTCATGAAAGTCTGTGCAAATTTAACATTATTAGGTGATCTTTAACAATAAAACGTATTTTAATGTGAAAAAAGTGTAAATTCCAGAGGTAAGGTAATTACTTACCTTAAACTCGTAACAACGACAACTAATCTACTCGATCCCTGACACGATAACTTAAATAAAATGGCTGCTGGCAGCCCGAGGCAGTTCATTTTCAGCATAGTGCACCAGAGGGGGACTGGGTACATTGATGTAGTGTCATTTGTTAATATTGTTAAATACTAATAGGATTTTCCTACAGCGGGCCACCTTGGAAACTATGGCCACCTTTGGCTCACCTACCTTATTATCAAAAGGATATGTAGCTAAATATGCAGTATCAAAGAATATGTAATATTAATAGTAATGGAGTATTCAAGTAATTTCAAGAATTATATTATTTATTTATTTTATTTGAACATATTCCACATAATTTTAACAACATAAGTTGTTCAATTTTATAATTTGTATTAAATTTATAAACTAAAAAAAACCACAGCAACTGTACATATTAGGACATTCAAATATGACCAAATCCTTTATTGTCAAATACTGAATTGCACATGTCACCCTTCAAAGTACTCCCCTCCAGAGTCCATACATTTTTTCCAACGTTGTTAATGCCCTTTTCATAAAAGTTTTTCGGTTGGCTGCGTATCCACTCCCGAACACTGCTGATGACGGCGTCGTTATCCGCAAACCGCATGCCTTCCAAGTCTGATTTAAGCTTTCGAAACAGGTGGAAATCACTTGAGGCCAAATCGGGACTGTATGGTGGATGTGGCAGAAGGTCCCCTTTCAATTTGCTGAGAGTTGCCATAGTTGTTTCGGCTGTATGAGGCAGTGCATTATCTTGAAGGAAGGCTACCCGCTTTCCATCTCTCTTCCGCTTGGATCGGATCTTTTCCTTCACTTCTGTTGTCAGGAGTTCTGAGTAATAAGCTGCAGTGACTGTTCTGGCATCTGTAAGAAAGTCTACATGGATAACTCCCCTGCCAGTCCCAAAAAAACGTTTGCCATCACTTTTCCTCCTCGCTTTCTTGGGTCTGGGAGACCGGCCGACGATCATGCGATTCATTCTCCACGCGCTCTCTTCCCTTTCTGAAGTACTTGCACCACTCAAACACACGGGTTCGTGGGAGACACAGCTCTTCCTTATACTGTTGTCTCGGCAAAATTTCAGATTGCTGGATGTTTTCTCCAACGAGAAATTTGATCACAATGCGTTGTTCCACGCTCCGCGACACCTTCTGTTCGCTCATCACTCTAGCAACACTCAGACACACGAAGGAGAGGCGCGGGAGGGAGGGTGGGGGTTGTGGCTCTATTCTCCCAAGGACGCATAACTGCTGCGCATAGCAGGTTGTTTGAAAAAAAAATCAGTACCGGTCATATTTGAATGATCTAGTATTTAAGAAACTAATTTTGTCAACTATAAATTACTTTTCACATCGCAAATTATTGCATAACATGTAAGAGAGCTCTTTGTAACTTTCAAAACAAATTGTAAAAAAAAGCATCTACAGAAAAAAAATCGAATGAATGTACAAGACTTTTGTACTTTTGTACAAGGCAACATATTGTTAGTAGCTACGTACTCTTGTCCACCGATGCCAAGTTTTTAGGTGCTTCGCCTGAACCTAAAAGCGAAATGAGGGGGGGAGGGAGGGGAGAAACCCCCACTATCAGGGACGTCGGATCGGAGTGGGTGGGCAAGTTCTTAAATCCACCAACATTTTTTTCTAAATCTCTTTTCACACACACACATATAATTAATATAAATTATATTAATAATTAGGTATATATTTTATTTTTATATATTCATGTAATTTATATTACATTTTAGATTAAATTATAGATGCTGCTTCCATCGTCCTCTCTAGGTAATATAATTGCACAAACAAGCGGTGATAAATACATTAACCAGCCAATCGATGCTCTGTTGACGTATTCAATTCCATTTATTCTTACTGTTAGCTAAACTGTGATGGTATGTACACATCACGATCTAGAAGAGGTGCTCCTTAACCTATCAATTTCTTAATTGTTCAAGACTTTTTTTAATCATATCATTTAAATATAGAAAATTATAAATGGCTAGAACAAAGTTAGAAGAACGTAATGACTGAGAATAGAAAGCAACCTTTTGAGAAGCCTTTGCATCGCGGGTTTGCGGAGTCCTTATAAAATATACTGTTCTGATTTCAACACGTTCATCGGAAGTGAGTTCCCTACCAAAACTAAAACCGATAAAACTTTCTTAGAATCTCCGTACCATTGCTTAAAGCGGAAGCTAAGGAGACACACGTAAGAACAACACATAACCCCACAGAGAATGATACTGGCTGCGGGTCCAGGCGCCAGAGCCCTGATGGGAAAAGTACATTATATTCCTTTTCCGGAATGTCTGGAGTAAGAGAACGCGAACGCGTCCTGCGCGCACGTTGCGGTGTGTGCCTCGTCCAATGAACGCGCGGAGGGGAGGGGAAGCGCGGGAGGGGCCGACTCGACTGGTCATTCGTGGTCCAGTAGTTCTGTGGGAATTCTGCATTCAGGAGAGCGCCGCATAGTCTGGCCCCGCCCACAAGCTTTCGCCTCTGCGCGTCGCTACTCCAGACATTCCGGAAAAGGAATAGAACCAAAGGCAACGTAGACCCACGAGTCTGTGCATCGTACTCCCGCGTGGAGGGGAGGTGCAGAGTGAAGCATGCTTTGACAACTCATCAGTAAAACTGAAAAACGTTTCTCAGATAAAGAGTACAATTGAAGCCTTGACATGGAAAAGGAAGTAAGTGCCAAATTGGTCAAAAATTCAACTTTGCATGGACAACAATCTATGTTCCAATGCCAATGACCTGGAGAGAGATGGAAGTCCCGAGTACATGCATGTAGTTCTCACTGATGCCGTAAGATGGTATCGGATGCAACTCCAGGGCCGTTGGCATGGAGAAGGATGATTCTCCTGAAAAATTTACTTTTTGGCACATACATCCTTTTCCGTGTCAACTCTTCAATTTTATGAAAGTCCTCCTTTCAACTGCGGCTAGAAGATCACTTGCTTGGGATGGTTCACTTGGACAGCTCTGCTTAACTGACAAGGTTGAAGACATTTAACAAGAACATGAAGTGAATCATGTTTTTCTAGAAATCGAGTTTCACACATTGACAATAGTTTTGTTTAATGTCTGGTACATAATGCAGTGTATTTCTTTTTAGTATTTCACCTCTGCATATGGAAGGGTTAAAGTTACAGTGGTGTAAGTCACTTTTTTAAAAAGAGAAAAGGTCTGACTCACAGCACTTTGCTGATCAACACAACAGCTGTTTCCTTTATTTCTAGACCTTAAACTGTCATCTGTTGACAGATGAATGAATCTCTGATTTACTTCACGTTTTCTGTTAACAGATTGACTTATATAGATTTGCTTTCTGTGTCTAAGTCTTTTTTTTTTTCAAAGTGACTTACACCATTGTAACTTTAACCCATCCATATATACTCGTATTATTAAAAAAAGAAACAAAAGAAAAACACTTACTGTAGCAAAACAGTTTTTTTTAAAAAAAGAAATAACTTACAAGGGAGGTTATCTAAGTGTCCCCCTCCGATTTCCATGAAATTTGGCAGGTATATAGAGGGGCCCAAAGGAAGAAATAGGTGGGTTTTTTTCGGCTAAAAAACTGCTTTAGGGGGCAAAACCCGCCTCAAATATCAAGATGAGGCCAATTTGACGTGGGGATCCGACCCCTATGTCCCCCTCCGATTTCCATGAAATTTGGCAGGTGTATAGAGGGACCCTATGCCACCTGTTTCTTCCTATGCCATATTTACGTGGTTTCGGGGTCAGATCCCCTCTTTAATTTCTCCTCATCTTGACATTTGAGCGTGGGGTGGTTGACCCCTAAAACCGTTTTTTAGCTGAAACACAAAAACATGTACTTGTTCCTTTGGGCCCCTCTATACACTTGCCAAATTTCATGGAAATCGGAGGGGGACACAGGGGTCAGATCCCCGCGTCAATTTGTCTTCATCTTGACATTTGATGGGGGTTGCCCCCTAAAACAGTTTTTTAGCCGAAACAAAAAAACACCTATTTCTTCCTTTGGGCCCCTCTATACACCTGCCAAGTTTCATGGAAATCGGAGGGGGACACTTAGATAACTTTCCTTGTTAGTGGATGTTAGTTTCAGAATCCACAAAGAAATTAAGAAATTTTCCCCACAACCTGGATACGTCATTGCGAGGTATTAGGGATTGAGTGTCCCCTCGCCCCACATGTATACTATGTATCCACCGACTCCCAAACGTTTTATGTGCAGAGCCAGTAACTACTTGAGCGATTGATTACAGGATATTGCAACACTTATGCTAAATATATTGCATAATGTACTAATTAATTGTTATTATGAACAAAGACAAACCAGATGTGGAACGCGGGCAGTAGTTTGGGTGGCCGTGAACTAATTAATTAAAACAATGCAAGGGACATTGTATCTCGTAAACATTTCGTGTTGTAACACTAGTATATGTGCAACGGGAAAAAAAATATTTTGGGGTCGCAGATTCAAACCTAGTAACCAGCCATCCTATCACATCTTCTACAGTTCTCATTTCTGTAAGGTTAGTGCTGATGTTCACCTTTAATAATTAATAGACAGGAGCATTTCTCTCCAGTCTTATTGTCGGTTTTTCAACAGTGAAAACAGTAGACATTTGCATATTATATCAAAGAATATGGACTACGTAAAATTGGAATCTTCACCCTCAAAATAGTCTCACTCGTCTCCTATCACCCCCTCACTCGTATTGGGGAGTTACTCCTTTCCAATCATCGTTGCGTGTAATATAACTTTATAAAGATGTGACGTTAAGGATGACTTTTCAAAACTGTCATGAATTTTCAAGAATGTCACTTACTATTGTCAATTGTAATCAACTTTATATGCTATTTCGAGCGGGATACATAGGTCCGAAACACTGAAATTGTCCCCTCTCCCTAGGAATCGAACCCTGACCCTTTAATGATAAGACGATGCATTAGCCACTACGCTATCATCGGTGAACAGCCAGTTTTTATAATGTTAAGTTATTCTCGGAATCGTAACTAAATGATAGAAAAATAAGTTAAAATATCATACAAGCCATGAAAAATATTCTTAATGCTCCTTAGAACAATTTTTTTTTCAGAATTTATAATAGCGAAATGGAAAGGCAGACAAAGAAAATATTACCCCCACCCCCCTGACTGGCCCTAGGTGGGGACCATACAATATACTCAGAGCCTGTAACCAAAATATTTTCAGAAGTCTGAAAAAATCTAAGATTTTTGTTCTTTAGTCTGAAGTAGAGTCGAATTACTTTCGGAACATCTCCAGCGGACTACGCGAGTCTGTCTAGCGAGCCTAGTGGACGTGTAGAGCCTTAGCAGGTGACTTAGCGATAGGTTCTGGGTTGAGATGACGTCAGTGGCTCGCTTCGTTGATTGGCTGCTTCGAGAGTTGTGACTCGTTCCGAAGCTTCAAATGCGTAACAGCCAAAGATGTTATGGAAATAATCTCCCTCTACAGTGTTCTATACAATCGCAATTCTTTACTATTACGTAAGAGCAATAAGCAGGCAGAACAAACCAAGAACTATGTGAGGTTCTAAATTGGTGTTTCTTTTCATGGTTAAACGTTCATTATATTTAATTTTGACGCGCTGTGGTGAATTTACATTGTTTCATGTAAATTAATATTACCACGTCCTGATTTTATAGTTAAATTAATAGTACATATGAGCAATTTTTGATTGAAATGTTTGGACACGAATTTTATTAGTAGCCTACTTGTTTAAAATATAATTTCTATAATTTGGGATATTTTTAAGTGTGTCAAAAGAATCAATGTAGTTATGAAAAGTCCGATTAGTTGTTTCATTGGAACAACCATGGACATATAAACCCACAATAAACTGTGCACAATCAATTATTTTTATCTGGCACGGGGCACCCTGTAGCGCTGGGCCTCGGGAGAGTGTCCGAGTTGCCTCTCGCCGGGTCGGCTCTGCCCCCGCGCCCCCATCCACCCAAGATAAGTCAGCGTGAGTGCGATGTGTTACCGTGCGATCAATGTTCAGTTTTAAATGTATACATTCAAACAGGGGCAATTACCGTTGAATATGCAACAGATTTTTCCGTGAAGGAATCATGTATGTGCTTCATTGGAAATTGAACGAACACCTACTTGTTAAGCTTTTAAGTTTGGCGGTTTTACCATTCCACAATAGCTTCATCTTATGTAAATGATCAAGAATAATTTTATTCTACTGCTTACCTCCAAAAAGACGTCTCCTCTCTTCCCCTGCATCCACATTTTCAGAAACACATTTGATATGTTTATGTTAATAATGATACGACGTGGTGGTCGAGGGACTTGTTATTCACAAGTTTCCGATGCACCCGATAACCGATTACTGACCCTGACCAACACCCAACTTCAACTGAAAAGTTCAAGACAAAGCTAGGGGAAAACTTAATCATCTTCCGAAACGCCCCTCTGGACAAAGCTTTCGGACAACGGGATTGTGGACATGAAACAACAGGACGGAGGCCAGGAATTCTTCATAGGATATTTGGTTCCTCCACAACACCTGTTTCGCGGAAATATGTCGGTTGGGATCTATTTCGGAACTGCAGACCGTTCCTATCTGAGTACACCGACCACTTTCCCCCCGCCCCTCCCTGGAACATTGTTATGAGCGCGTGTATCTGTAGAAAACCTGCTGGAACTGGAAACAGGAAGAGGGAATTCCTCGGAGGGATAATTCACGTTTGCACTTGCTTTGAAAAGACGAAACTGCCATTCCCAATCTGCTTAGCGATCTGTCAGTCAAGTACTTCTTTTCTTGTTCTTGCTGTTAGCGGAAACTTCAGCCAATGTTCATTTGACGAATGTAAAAATATTTTCTCAAATTTTATTCAGAACCAAAAATGAGCAGAAAAAAATAGTACATTTTTTATGGCGCGACTGGGAGGCGGCAAAAAGCCATATTGCCCTCCTCGATGATGACGTCCGACGTCCGACGTCCCTGCCCACCATCTTTCGAGAGTTCCCGCATTCTTTTTTCACTAAAAAAAAAATCAGCCTGTCTTTCGACTTGGCAGTCAATTTTAGGTGACCGTAAGCACTATGCAACTCATTAATTACAAAATATATCACACGAGCTACAAATTCTTCATCATATTTCAGAGATCGAAAATATAGGAAAAAGATCAACATAGGGAAAAATTACCGAAATATGTTGTTTTATGTAAAGTAAATTAGCAAATATGTAAAATATATAATATCCTGATAAAAATATGTAACATAAAACTTATTCAAAATCATGTCATTTTCCTGTTCAAGGTATGTATCTAGAAAGGAATAGAATATGTAATTAATTACATAGAAATGCAAGCTCTACTAAATAACTATGTTGGTTTTAGTGTAAAATTTTAACAAGAATTAAAGCGTTTGATTTAGATACGTGGAGAGGTTGAGTCCCAATTTCATGTTCTAAAAAAACATTTATACTTTTCTTAAAGATTTTCTCATTACATAGGACTGTATTTGTACTTTCTTGCACACGAACACATAGTTAACTTCGCACATTAAGAAGAGGGATAATTACAACGTTTTTACTTTTTTCTAAATTTAGGTTTCAAGTTTCGTCTGTCCTGCCATCTATTAAGAACGATTTCAACTACATCGCAACAAGTAGCGCCTAGCGGTCATTTCTGGAACTACATCAAGTCCGAATCAGAATAAGTTACGATTGTTTTTTTCTTATTTTTAATTAGCTGTAAAGCTAACATCAGAAAATGTATTGCTTGCTTAAATTGTCAAACAGATGCAACTTAAAACTTCGCAAGCCGAGGAAAAAAACACGTACATTAGATTCGTTCGGTAGTGCTGCAATTCGCTTCTATAAATACAGCATTCTTTTCCAACGTCGGTGGAACTTGCAGCTTCGACAAGTGTGCAGTCATGGTCAGTTCTAGGTTGTAACGTTTACATTGAAAGTGAATGGCATTGTTACATAATAAATAACCCGTGACTTTACAGCCGTAAGGGTCTTGGCATATGTTCCGACTGCCAGTCTCCCTCGCACAGTGGAGTTCTTCAACCGGTAATGGGGTGACGTGCGGGTCAGCACGTCGAACCCCCAGCCGTTATAGGAGATTTTTATCACCGGGTTACGCTACTCACTCGTAGCTCCCCAATTTCCTCACGATGGTGGGTTGCCAACGGTCCTATACACAGGCCGAAAACCCAGAGACTGAATCCAGGCGGACTCGAACCACAACCCAGAAGTGTCCGTGACTGTACAACCACAGAACTATTGTGGCTTCATAGTTTGAGAAACCGCCAACTCTATAGACATGCAATAATAAAGTAATTAGAAATGTATCCACAGCAATGAGATTTGTACACAACCGATGTGATTAGTGCTGGAAGGGAAGGGAGGTTATTTCAGTCGTTTACCGCCTGAGTGTCGGGTGTTCGGCGGCCTCTTCATGCAACAGGTCCCGGCAAATTGCGTTACAGGAAGTCCGTAACAGAAACAGCTTGTTTTGTATTTTCCACTTTTCACAATTACAGTTACAATTACAATTGAAATAAGCACGTACCTTGTCGCAAGGATGCTGGAAAAGGTGTCCTCCCAAATACAAATATTTCTGGCACCTTATTTCTGACATCTAATCTTAGATTAGACATCGCTACTTTATCCTCAGTTGACAGAAAAGGAAGACAGCAGCCCGGCGCATAAAGCGAACAGAAAGCGTAAAATGATATTTAAAAGTAATAATAATGATGATCACTAACCTCCTGTGTTATAAGAGATGTTGAAAATGACCTCCTTCAACAGCAATACAATACGTTTCTTAGATCCTGTCTCTAGTAATTGCCTGACCACTTTTCTGCAAGAATTTGTTTTCACGTAATTATCGTACATAAAAACTCTTTGTTCAAGACTATATTTGTTTAGCGGCATAACTAATGAATGAATAACAATTAACACACAATAAAGCACTGGCACTGAGTAGCACATCAACTCAATAACACAGTATAAACAACACGCGTACTGATAAACGCAAACAGAAGTGAACATGCACGTACACTGACTACATCTGGTAGCCGACAGTGTTGCTAACAATTTTTCGGAAATGTCCCTACAGACGTAGTCAAAATGTCCCTACAACTGACCAAATGTCCCTACGCCAAGTAAAGCGACTAAAAAAATACCACCTCATGAGCATGCCTAACAGAAGATAAAATATACACATTTACTTACCAAATCTTTCTGCTCGGTGCTTCCACAATTAATGAAGGAGCAAATTTACAATACAGGACCCCTCCCTGATTTTTGTAATATTTCGTGTACTCACTAATTGAGGCCTCCTAATCACGAATTTGAAGTTAAAATTTGGGGGTCACATGTAGAAATTGCAAAATAAGTGAAATTGAGTGGTCCGCGATCGGCACGATTGCTCATTATTTACCGGAAGATTTTGTGTTTCCAATACTTAAAAATCGAAATATGCATTCCTGATATTACTACGACCCCAAATTTTAACTATGCTTGCCTAACCTAACCTTACCGAGAATGGTCAGTGGGGCTATTCGTGAATGGTTTTGCGGTAATTGTGATTACTAGAGCCCGGAAGTTCAGGCATTTATTTTCGTTAAAATAGGCAGGCAAAAAGGCATTTATAATGTGGTAAATAGGCACTAAAAATGAAAAAAAGGCAAAATAAACCGAAAAAAGGCACATTTAGAAGTCGCTTACTTTTATCTATAATTTCTGGCAAAATCTAAATTGGGTAGAGCATTTCAATTTTCTCCGTCTTGATTGCACATAACTACAAGGTGCTTTTTAATTTCTCAACATTCATTCATAGTCGTCTGTCAGAGAGAATGTTTTTCACAATAGAAAATGATCTTTCTACTTCGACAGAAGTTATTGGAGCATACATATAACAAGCTAATGTAGCTGGACTCATTTTGGTAACAGCATTTTCACCTTTTAGAATATCACAAATTGTTTTCAATTGTTTCAAGTCCTCATTTGCACTCACTACCCGTTAGCACTTTTCCGCAACAGCTCACCCCTTTTCTCCTGGCACTTCCATCATCTGCTGCATAGATTCCTCGAAGATTTTCATGGATGCTATAATTGTAATTGTCTCTGGCAATGCACCATAATGTGCAAAAGTAAACTTGAATAGCACAGGAGTTTTTTCACTTCACGAATTGAAGCCGCTTCATTTTCTGGAAGAGCATCGATCACCTCACTGATTTTTTGAAGGTTGTTAGCATAATATATAGCTGCTGATATCCAGGTTCCCTATCTCGTCAAGACTGTTTGCTGAGGTAAACTAAGCTCAATCGCAACTTCCTGAAATTTTCGGGTTCGAGAGGGAGATTTCAGAAATATTTTCTTTGTGTTCGAAATCAACCTGTCCACTTCAGCAGTCAATCATGCACAAGAAATGTTAACCGAAAGGCAATATCCTGACTCAGCATGAAATACTTTTTTCTCACACTTTTCTCCTTCAGCAATGTTGAAACATGCGTGAGTTCAATATTACTTAAATAAGGCGAAAATTATTCACATAATAAACGGAAGAAAAATAAATGCCAACAACGTTTCTTGGGAGAAAAACAATTTATATACACATTTTTTTTAAAAAAAATGTCAAATTTCATTGAAAAAGGCACAAAAAGGCATTATAATTAAAAATAAGCAGTGGGGTCCCAAATAGGCAAAATAGGCAAAATGAAAAGGCTTCCAAAATATTCGAAACAACATAAGAAACGTATATCCGGAAATTTTTTATCAATATATGCAGTAGATAAAAAGAGGCATTTGCCAAACTTCCGGGCTCTAGTGATTACGAACCGATAAAAAAATATATATATATATATATTTTCGTAGCACTTTAACGGCAAACGTTCATCATCGAAGACGCCATTTTCGTATCCTGCAATTTTATGGTCGATGCACTGTTGCCAAACTTACCTGTAATCAAATCAGTGCACACTCCACATATTCTTCTACATCGTGATTGTCGCTGTCACATGTAAGCACCTTCTTTGGGCAATATACTGAAATCCATAAGTTTATTAATTAGCCCACGGCCATCCTCCTGCACACTCCACTTAACAATCTGTACAACATTAACAACTTTTTTTACTGTTCTCTTCCGCCATTCTTACACGATCCATGCTCTCCAAGTATGAAATCAACAGTATGGCAACGCTTTAGACAGCGTAACTAATTGCGAAAGTCAATTGTTCATATCAACAAATATGGCTACCATACTTGTATACTGAGAATCATTGCGAGAATTGAAAAGCTTATTTTACAACTTCTACACGTTAATGAACAATTTTTTCACCTCACCCCAACATATTAACTTGAGATATATCATCACGACTAATTATTTCGTGAGTATAAGACGTAGCATAGAAATTACAGAAGGGTCCGCTATTCTTGCCTTAATGAATAATAGGGGTGTGCGGGATAGAATTTTTTGGGTCGGGACGGAGTCGGGAAGGGAATTTTTTTAAATCCCGACATTTGGGACTGAAAAATTTGCAATTTCCCGACCAATTCGGAAAATTTTCAGGAAATCTCGAATTCTACACGTCATTTTCACTTTAAGTGATTGTTTTTGCATTTCTATAATAAAAACTTCCAATTTCTGATAAGTTCCAGAAACTTACAATGCAGAAAACGTTGAGAATTAACGACTTTTTAAAGTGACCATTCGGTATTTCCCGACTGCTTAGGATCCCGAAAAGTCGGGAAGTCATTTCCCGAACTCGGGATCGGGACGGAAATTTTTTTTCCCGATCCCGGTCCTGACTTTTCGGGATCCCGCACACCCCTAGTGAATAACGTTGACTCGTTTACTGTTGATTATGTTATTTGAAGTCATACATGTTGCTGCTGTGAAGAGATAGATGTTGGTTGGTGATATATGCTGTATTTCCTGCAGTCTTTAACAATTCTGGTCCCATTTTATTTCTCTTTTTTGTTTTTGTATCACTTAACATTGAAAATATTCTTTCCGTTTCCGCGTTAGAATGCGGCAATGTTAGCACTATTTTCGCGAGAGTGAAAATGTTTTCATGAAAGAACTTGCCTTGAAAGTTCTTGGTAACCGAGAACATGTTCCAATATTCTGATGGAGATTTGTTGGTTAGTTCTTTTTTCTCCTCCTCGCTAAAGTATCCAGATAAACTAATCTATTCATTCCAAACCGAGAACGAAGAAAGTGCAACTGACTGGCGAGTAAGCTTTGCACCTTTGCACAATAAAATGTTATTTTCCAAGATTGAAAAAAGTCCCTACGCGGGCGAAATATAGTGAAAAGTCCCTATGCGTAGGGACATGTCCCTACGGTTGGCACCACTGCCGTCAGGTGTCGCATTCGTGCAGTATGAAGCGCCCTCTCGCGGCTGACAACTCCCCGATAAGCTGCCGGCGCTCTTTATAGGAGATTTTTATCACCGGGTTACGCTACTCACTCGTAGCTCCCCAATTTCCTCGCGATGGTGGGTTGCCACCGGTCCTATACACAGGCCGAAAACCCAGAGACTGAACCAGGCGGACTCGAACCACAACCCAGAAGTGTCCGTGACTGTACAGTGGGATCCATGAGTATTACCGTGCAAATTGTCCATCACCATGTTCGTTCACTTTATTTGACACAATAGGAGCTTCAAGAATGATAAGAAAACTCATAATAAAGTAATTAGAAATGTATCCACAGCAATGAGATTTGTACACAACAGATGTGATTAGTGCTGGAAGTGGAAATGCTTAGGTGGGGAGATGTTTGCTTGAGCTGGAGAGATATTCTTACGTTTTATGTTCTTACCTTCATTAACCGACAATGATATGACGATCTAAAAATATCAAGTTGTAAGATCGCACTTTTGTTTGTTACACAAGAAAGTTAATAATTCTCTGAATGTTAGTGACAGTCAGTGGCGCCGATTAGGGAGGGCAGTTACCCCCCACTTTTTGCCACCTTTTCCCCCGTACTATGCTAAACCTTATGTACCAAGGCAGGCACGTATCTAGGGAGGACTTAGGGGGATCGAGCCCCCCAGAAAGTTTTCGGTTTACACTAGATAAAATGAGGTTTTTTGTTTCTTGTGGTGTGAAATAAGGTAATGTGACGATAATTTAAGGAGAGAAATAATTAACGAGACAAGACGGAGAATGTTGTTCTTGATAATATTCTGCCCATCTCTCTAATTTTCTATGCTGATCTCCTATCACTGCTCCGTTTTTATCCTTATAGCCAATTTCCTTTGGTTGGTATCCTTTATTTACTTTTTTGATTGCGGTATATACTTTTCTTGTTTCATTTTGTCTACTCAAGTCATCTATCTCCATCAGATGTTTCTTCATTATCTCCTTATTTTTCTGTTTGCATGTTTTATTAGCTATATTCCTTTTTTCTCGATACCTTTCGAAATTTCCTCTCGTTTTTCTTTGTATCATTTTTTTTTAGCTTCGTTCTTTTCCTTTATTACTTTCTCACAATCCTCATCGAACCACATTTTTTCCCCTACTTGTTTATCTTCTCCTATTATTTCTTCTGCTACTTCTTTTAGAGTTCCTTGTATTTTCTCCCAGTGTTTTTCGATTGAGCTCCTCTCCTCTGCTGTCCAACTTTGTGTTTTTTGAGCTATTGCATCTTGGTATCTTTGTCTGATTTCTTCTTTTTTCCATTTCTGCATATTCCATTTTATTCTTTTTCATGTTTTGGTAGGTCACAGATATTCCTCCCTTTTTGAATAATGTGATGATAACTTGAGAGAAATAATTATCGAGAAAAGACGGAGAATGTTCTATAACCCTGTTATTGTTACTAGTGCCTATCCAAGGTGGAGATCAGGGGACTGGAGGCCCCCCAGGAAATTTTTCAGTTTACACGACATAAAATTAGGCTTTTGTCTTCTTGAATAATGTGACGATAATTTAAGGAGAGAAATACTCACCAAGGCAAGACGGAGAATGTTCTATAACCCTGTTGTTGATAATATTGCACGTAAACTTTTATTGAGCTTTCAGTGTTGTCGCAGCGAACTTGAGAACTATGTAGAGACTTGTCAGCATTTGGAAGCTGCACAACAAAGGTAGTTAGTTCCACACGTAGGGCGATTTGTTATAATTTCTAATCTCTGGAAGGCGCGAGGGGGAATGTTCTTGAATAAGAGGAGTCGAACTACTGGCAATATTTATGAATCGTTTATCTGCGGAACGTTCTAGAATATAATGAGGATATAAATACCAGTGGCGTGCGGTGACATTTAAACTAGGGTAAGCAACATGGGCCAACCGAAATGAATTATGGGGACCAGAACTTCCCCCTTCCTTGGCCATCATGAAAATAACTTTTTTCTACAATTTTATAATGGGAAATTTCTCATCCTTGTATCAATATCCAAATGTAACGAGGTAAAATATATGTATGATATTTTATATTCGCAAATATATTCTGATAGTAGCTACGTAGAGTCCAACAATTCAACTTTGATTATTTCCTTCATGCAGGGCAATGAACATTGAACGGGAAGGAAATGGCTCAATCATTTTCCGTCCTTTCAAATTTCATGAAATAAATTTGATAAATCTCAGTATCCTCTACTATTTCACACCTTTCGCAGAGGAAACCAACGAATAAGGCCAACAATAAAGTTTCACTGTTTTTCTACTCAGTCAATCACTCTGTAGAGATATTTTTTCTTCTTCTCAAAAATCAAAATGCCTAATATACTGCTTACCATCCTTCACAACTCCTGCCTGAAACAATTTTTCCAAATCAGGAACAAACCTTCCATTTCGGATTGTTTACACTTTTTTCGTAAATTCCGAAAATCCCAGTATGTCATCAATAACTCCCAGTCCCCATATTTTATCACTTCACAGCACCGACAAACAATAGAGATCCTGTAATGTAAATAATATGAACGAAACACTCGCTGCAAATTTCACACGACAGAAGAAAGCAAAAGTCAACTTCCCACGGTACGTTGTGTCCGGTCCCGCTATGCCCGAAAACCACGCGTTCTTGTGGACGAATGAATCGGAGTTGCCAGTCGACAAAGTATTTTGTAGAAGGGAGATAATTAAGGACAAGTAGAAAATACGTCAGCATACATCCCAGAACACTTCAAAAGCTAAACTACCGTACATCACTTTGCAATGTCTGGCGGGAAGGGGGGGGGGGCTCATTCTAATCCCATTGTAAGCATTGTGTTTTATTATGTTTTTCTTTTATCATTCATTCATATCGTCGGGTCAACAATCAACACCCATGCTATGGAACTCAAAGGAAATGTTGATCCCGAAAGGAGATAAACAGATACTCTCATACTCTGAGAATTGTGCGAAACTTGCAAATTGTTCACATATTTTCCCCTCGACACAGTGACAGTCCATTCTGGTCCTCACCTCCCTATACGAAAAAAAAACTTGCTAGTGTAACTTTAACCTCACATAAATATTTTATATGTGATAGTTTACGCGTATATTAAATATGATCTTCCACCACTACATATTCTTGCCCTCCTGTCTGATTCCTGTATCACTTTTTATAATGTATTTTTATTGCAACCCAACAGTGATCTATCTACGCGTGGCTGCTAAATGCTAGTAAGCTAAGCATTCCAGAAAAAAATATGTTGACTACTGTCAACACTGCATACGCTGTCAAAATCTTGGGTACCCTCGATGCTTAGAACCGGGAAAGAAGTGGGAGAGAGGGTAGGCGCGGGCAGACCCAAACACGTGGTCGGGGCTGATATGAGCCAATGGGGTTACCTTCCGAATTTCAAGGGTACCAAGCAAAAGAAACAGCGTCTTTCTGCGGAAATCGGCAGGAACGCGGATCGGGTGGGTGCCTAAGTCACAATCGGGATCATTCGGGACTGCCTTCAGGAAGGCAGCAGTGTTCGTGCGAAAATCGGAATTTCTTGCAGTGGAACTGCTTTCGGAGCGATAATTGTTGAATTTTCATGTTCGGGGAAGACGAAAAAATGTTTATTTTTTCTTACTGTGTTGTGGGTACGCAGTGCGTACCTTGCGTATCCTGAATGCACGCCGCTGATAAATACGCGTTAATTACAACCATTCCTAAATAGATATTCTTTGACAGAACCTTGGATCTAATGAGAAAAATGGCGTTGTCTCTGACATCATTTCTTTTTAAGATTTCAATTCAAGAACTTGTTCATGATTTATTTGATTGTGTACAAGGCGCTTTACTTCAGTCTCCAATACGAAATGATAAAAACTTCTGGCAGGCTCAGACGTCTCACTAACCAAACGGTAAGCCATTTCATTTCAACACATATTACTTTTATTGTAATATTTATTGTGTTATTTGTATATTTTCACTACGGTGCTTAACGATTAATAGTAGCTCACTGTCTGTTGTGACAGTAAAAAGTAAATCGCTATTTATATATATATCGGAACACAAATCTATCTGCACTTTAGTTTCCAGTACGTTAGCCCAACATAAAAGCCACGTTGGCCCAACGTTGGAATCACGGCCAAAATTACTTACCGTTTGACCATTGCCCTACGGCAGGCATGTCCAACTTCAATCAAATAGCGATTTACTAAATTATATATATAATTTATTGTGAGGCCAAATATGAACTGTAGTAGAAATTATTTATGTGTGTGTGTAAAAATACAAAAAAAAAACATCAGATTCACATAGGTTCATTGTTTTGTGGTACCACGAAACACTTTCTAGAGTTTTTCACCTTTCATGGAATTTAGTCTGCACAAAACATTATTTATTTTACATACATAGATCTTGAACTATGTTCACAAGTATACCTGTAAGAATGTTGTTCTTCTGCTACAGCTAAACAGACAAACCATGAGCAATTCCCAACACAGAGATGTGTTTCATCCATGGCGTCTGACAAAGGACTGGTGAGTGACTACAAGTTAAGAATAGCTTCTACTTTCATTAACAAAATATTCCTGATTACAAACTTTATTCATATCCGCTATATGTAAGGTAAAGATATGAAAGTGGTGCCAAAATGTTGGAATGCTAACAAAGTTCTTTTGTTGCAGTGGCTGTAGTGCAGCAGTGTCAGTGCCCAGGAAATCGGAAATGTTCACAAATCAGGAAAAAGCTCAGTGTGTCCTCTGGTATCACGAGACCCGTCACCAATAACAGTGCAGAGGAATTTTCAAATAATGTATGGAAAGATGCCACCCGATGTCAAGAGCATTAAGTTGTGGCACGACAAGTTCAAAACCACAGGATCTGTTGCTGGCTTACCGAGAAGTGGCCGACCATCAACCTCAGCTGAAAGGGTGAGCCAGTCTTTTGTGCGAAGTCCCAAGAAATCAGTGCGTAGGGCATCACGTGAATTACAGTTGCCAAAAAGTTATCTTCATTGTTTATTGTTTCGTGTATACAAAGTGCAAATTGTAAGGCTTTGTTGCCCAATGACGTCAAGCGTCGGTATGACCTTGCGGTTGAAATGGTATCACGTATTGACAGGGACGTAGCTAGGTTGATCAGTTTGGGGGGGCCCAAAAGTAAGATTTTTTTCTATCAAACAATTATAAATTAACGAACTATTTATACACCATATAGGCCTATGCTGTATACATACATTATATATATGTGTGTGTGTGTGTGTGTGTGTGGGTGTGTAGTCAAGGTGGACGAGACCGAGACGAAAAATAGGAAAGAGACAGATATACGAGGATCATTTTTTTAAAAAGTGAGTACAGGCCCACAACTGCATGTACTCGTTATAGTCTCCAGCCAAGTATAGCATATGTTTCCCAAATTTATGGCAATTTTCTCACGCCATCAGCAAAATAGTTTTTCCATATATCACTGAAGGTGAGGGACCGCCCTAAGGTCTACACTAAGGTCTTGAAAACGACTTCGCAGTCGCAAGCAAAAATAGGCATTACTTTAATGTTGCTAGGTCCTTGTTGGAACTTTCGCGGTCTTGGTGAATCAGTATGGCGAACCACTTAACCAGTTTGAATAGCATTTCTTTCATGTGCGACTTAAATTTTGATGAACCCACTTTGTTCTTTTCGTGGGAATATTGTTTTAGAGCGCACAACTCAATCAGCTACAGTGAGTACAGTGCTGCCGCCACACGTCAATCTGTGGAACTACGACATGTCACGTGTAGAGGCAGGAATAAAGCTAAACCCCGTACCAGCTAACTGTAGACCAGGCGAACGAGAACAAGTCTCTGCGCAAGTAGTGAGGCGAGACGGCTCCACGAATGAACAGTGAGAGAAACTGGATTGTGTAATGGACGACGGGAGTTACACGATTTCCTCCTTCGCTATGCAGCGTTGCAAACTTTTGAAAAGGATAATACCGAACGCACATGGCAAACGGACCGTATTTTTGTCTCCAGGTCCGTACGATTGGTTTAAGAATTTCTTAGTGAAATATTATGGATAGAACTGCAAGAGGAAATTTTGACAAGCCGTGCATTTAGCGTGCGGACTAAGACTAAGGTCTGGAGCGTACGGTTGGCAACGCTGAGCTTTCACCACTCGATTTTCCTCTGCCGATATGCGCGGCCCTGCTCTACAGTTAGCTGGGACAGGGTATAGTATCTGAATCCAGACCAGTGACAAACTGAACATATTGTTGAGTAATATATATTTTTTTAATGATCCTCGTATAACACGGGCCGCTCCCCGTGTCGGAGTGGTTAGCACATCGCGCTACGATGCCAGGGGTCGCAGTTTCGAATCCCGGCCTGGGCATGGATGTTTGTGAGTATCCATCATCAATTTCATTATGTCATCACTCATCCCCATCATCATCATCACTTCGCAAATTAGCCAAAAGTGGCACAGAAAGCAAAGTAAAATAAAGCAAATCAATCAATCATATAACACGAGACAAAAAGACAAACCATACAGGTATTTATTACTCGAAACAAGGTCGAGAAAGCAACAGACTTCTTCACAGGGACTGCAAAATCTCATCTCCATACCATCCCTATATCACATGATGAAATTGACGTAATAAAACATGAAAAGTAATTCTTATTCACTAAAGAAACATACGTCATTGCGAGCGAAGTGCCTTAAAAAATGTCAAAGAGACCGCATTATGCTCACATACGGATTGACCCAAAAGTTTAACCTTGGATCAGAACATTTGTGCAATGTGCCTCCACCATGCTGGAACCTGGGACCCTTTGGTTATAGTCGACGCGCTAGCTACGTTAACGACTGGCTGGCTTTGAAGTCGACGGAGCGTACCCACCAGCTACAACAATGTGACTGAGACTCCAAGTGGAGTAGACGAGCACAATGACAGCTGCGCCCATTGGCTGAAGGTTGAGTGTCATTGGACGAAAACAACTCGCCCGCTATTTATCCCCACCCACCTTTGTTCTTCGACGTTATCGAAGTAAACGCGTGGACTATACAAGCTGACACTGTAACGTATACGCAGTGATGTGCGTCTACGCGTAAACAACGATAGTCTACATTCTACACGTAGACTATTTTATACACGTAGATGACGTAATCTATGTAAACAACATGGCGAAAGGTGATAACTTAGCAAATGGCGCCGTGGAATTAAAATAAAATTATACTGCATATCAGTTGCTGATGTGTGAAGAGAACTTATCATACTCTTTCTTCCAAATTCGAACAATTTCTCACCTTGGAAGAAACCTAATATAGAAAATATTCAAGTGTTTTATGGGACAAAGACTAATTTTGCTTCACGACTGCCATCTGTTGTTTCTTTTGTATACTATTTATCTTCTTCCACAGTTGATGAGAGAAGAGAAGAGAAATTTTGTTGTAAATAGGATTCTTTTCAGTTTGTTAGGAACCAATATAGTTGAAAAATGTCACTTTCTTTTCATGAAACCCTTGAAAATTAATTTTAATGCACTTTAGATTGTCTATGTAGTCTATGTAAACTACAACCCAATGTAATCTACGCGTAGATTACGTGTAGACAACGCATGTAGACGTAAACTTATAGTCTACGGCACATCACTGCGTATACGTCATTGGGGAGGTTGTAACATAAGGACATTCAATGTTTTCCCCCCCTCTCGTCTTCTTCGTTTATTACATGCTGAAGTTCTCCAGAATACTTTTGTATTGCTTATCCTGTGCATTATATAGACTGTATTTCAAATAATTTAAAAAATAATATATGGTAACGACTTTAGGGTTACCAGATGACAAACTTTAAGAAGAGGACACTTGGACGGGTGAAAGTTACAGTGGTGTAAGACACTTTTGTAAAAAAAAAGCAAAGAGTCTGACTCACAGCACTTTGCTGATCAACACAACAGCTGTTTCCTTTATCACTAGAACTTCAACTGTCATCTGTAGCCAGTTGAATGAATCTTTGACGTAGAGTTGAATTACTTTCGGAACATCTCCAGCGGACTGAGCGAGTCTGTCTAGCGAGCCTATTGGGCGTGTAGAGCCTGAGCAAGGGGCTTAGCGATATGCTCTGGGTTGAGATGACGTCAGCGACTCGCTTAGTTGATTGGCTGCTTCGAGAGTTGTGACTCGTTTCGAAGCTTCAAATGCATAACAGCCAAAGATGTTATGGAAATAATCTCCCTCTACTCCACGTTTTCTGTTCACAGATTGACTTATCGCGATCTGGTTCTGTGTCCAAGTATTTTTTGTTTTTGTACAAAGTGACTTACACCACTGTAACTGTAACCCGTCCATTTTAAGGATTACAAAAAGTTAACTTTCGACGAAGATGCAGCACTTCGAACACACGTTTTGTGCTTACTGGTGTTTTGGTGAGCTTATAAGTCACACACTCCCATAAATCAATTTTACACCGTTTCCGTATAACTAATAATAGGCCTCACTATGTGCAAATGTCTGAATATTCTAATATTTATTCACTATGCCCGTAATATTATACGATTGTGAAACTTGGTATCTTACTTTATAATAATAATAATAATAATAATATAAATTGGCATTTTGCCTCGGAGTTGTTTCTTCCAGGCCAGGCCTAAAGTCAGGAAACCGTTTTTGTAAGTCGTCAATATAAACGCACTTGCGTTTGGGAATGGTTCAAATCGCTGATCGACAGAACTTCACTTCTCCACTACCATGTAACAACTAAGAGTACAGCAGTTAAAAATTAATGTTTATTTCCTAATTCTGCGATGAAACTAAAATCAAAGTAAGCCTCGGCGTATCGCATATTCTTACCTATTGTTAGAAACTTGCTGCTCACCACGAGCCGTGGTAGATGTCGCAAAATCTTTGAAATCAACACCTCACTACAGCGCCTTGAATAACGTAGTGTAGAAAACGACCCAAGAAACTGGTTTCCGAGACGGATGAGAACATAGATGGCAATGCGATCAGTATCGGTGCTAATTTTCTTATGAAAGTAATGCGGCTTAGTTAGTTTTTGAAATATATTATGCAGATTTGTTTGTCTTGAAAGGCGGTACGTGAATTGATGGAAACAGTTATATTTGTGGAGGAATTTGCAGTCACGAAATGGCATTAATTTGGAAAGAAAAGT
Source organism: Lepisma saccharinum (assembly GCF_977018435.1). Classification (NCBI taxonomy): domain Eukaryota; kingdom Metazoa; phylum Arthropoda; class Insecta; order Zygentoma; family Lepismatidae; genus Lepisma; species Lepisma saccharinum. The sequence continues at coordinate 10,934,115 of NC_139231.1, read as the reverse complement.
AAAATAAAATGAATAAATAAATACACTGCTCGCCATTAAAATTGCAACACCCAGAAGGAAATGAGATAGAAACACGAAACTTGGCAAATATGTAGTTCATAATAAGATAAGAAAATGATTACAGTTAGAGCTCGGTGGTGTGACATGTGACACGTAGAACATGGTTGCATAACCCCAAGGAGCTATTAGCGTGTACAGCCTCCACGGACGGCAATAACTGCTGCAACACGGCGAGGCATGGACAGAATGAGTCTATCGATGTCTGCTTGCGGTATGGCGTCCCAAGCGGCTTCCACACGGTGCCAGAGGTCTTCAACATTACGTGCCGGAAACCTGAGTTGGGCCAGCCGGCGACCCACCATGGACCAGACATGTTCAGTTGGCGACATATCCGGCGAACGTGCTGGCCAAGGAAGCAGGGGCACGTGGAAAGCTTCCATAAATGCGAGGACATTCCTTGCAACATGGGGGCGCGCGTTATCCTGTTGAAAAGTGGCATTATGCAGTGCATGGATTAATGGGACAGCAACAGGGGTGAGAACCTGTGTGATGTACCGTTGGCTGTTCAATGTCCCTTGAATGCGTACGAGACGCGAACGAACACCTATGGCGATGGCACCCCATACCATGATACCCAATGAAGGCCCTGTGTGATGATTCATGATGCAGGCGTCATGAAGCCTAGTGCCACGGTGCCGCCACACGCGTGTACGTCCATCATGATGTTGTATACAGAAACGGGATTCATCAGAAAACACTACAGCATTCCACTCCGCCATCCATGCACGACGGTCTTGGCACCATCTCAGACGCAAACGCCTATGCTCTAGCGTCAGAGGAATCCGCAACAGTGGGCGCCGGGAAAAAAATCCCCGGTTCGCCAAACGACGAAGCACGGTTCGTGGGGACACTGGACGTTGTAAAACATCCCGTACTTCATGCGCAATCCTCGTTGACGTGGCCGTTCTGTCTGTAAGGGCCATGCGTATCAGACGTCTGTCCTCTCGTTCCGTCGTCCGACGCAGACGTTGTGAACCTCTACGTCGCTCTACAGTGCCTTCCTGGACCCACTGGTTCCATACACGGATCACTGTGGATGCATTCCGTCCTACACGGGCACCGATCTCACGGTAGGATAATCCGCATTCACGGTATGCAACAATTCGGCCGCGATCGAACTGGGAAACCTGCTGGAATCGCTGCCGTATTCGACGACGTGGCATTGCTGCCCGATTTTAACACACTACACTCACGACCATGCACTTTCACTGCTCTTCTGCACCTATCTGACCTGCTACAGGTACCACTTACCAGATGGCGTGGCAGGCGCACATGACGCATGACGGCCTTGAACACCTAATCATTTCCTTCTGCACCTCTCCTCTACACACTGTGCACATTTCGTCCGATTCCGATTACTCCTTCTGGGTGTTGCATTTTTAATGGCGAGCAGTTTAGCTTAACACAAGAAGACACATCGCAATGTGATTCCGGACGTCAGGTCTTGGACTGTGTATTAGAGTTTATTTTTCTACGTTATTAGAATATAAATAGTATCCTGAGAGATATTTCTTTCCGAGGCGACAAACTACAAGTGTCGCTTGAAAGCGGGAAGTCGGTAATCAATGCATAGAACGGTAGGCACACAAGCTCTGACTGCACCGTTTCCTCAAGGAGATTTTAGACCAAAGCGACACGCGACAAACGATACGAGGATTTCACACCAAAGCGACACGGGTCCTTCGGTCCAAGGCAACTTTCATACCGAAGCGACACGCGACATGTCGCTTGGAAAGGAGCCAATCAAGAGCAACATTTCACATTGTAAAGGCATGACGGGCAGCCATAAGTGTCGCGTGCCGCTTTGGTGCACAATTTTCCTAAAGCAAGACACTCATTGCATCGCGCATGCGCAAACAACAAATCACGGCAATACGTTGCAAACTATTGAGGAAATGGCTCAGTTCGAGCGACACACAAGCAACAAAGCGACACGTGTGGCTTATCGTGTCACCTAGATCTGTAGTTAGCACAATTAGCAGCAAACGCTTGCTAATAGACAGAAGTGCCGCTTCAAGGCTGTAGCTTGTCACTTAGTTGGGAACTCCCCCTGTAGCGAGTCGCTTCGGTCTGAGCACCCTTCCTTTAAGGAGCTTTCCGACCGAAGCAACAAGTAGCATGCGAATACGACATATGAACGTGTCGTTTGCTGTTTCGACCCTCATGCGCAATGAATGCTATTTTACAGTCTGGAAGTGTGTGTGTCACTAGTCACATCAGTGTGAACATCCCGTGTCGCTTGTCCCATTGGTCTGAAAGTTTCCTTACACTCATGTCAATGGCATTAAGGACGTTTTGTGGGTTTCCCCATGCCGTTTCATGCAATCATCATGATCATCATCGCCGCGATTAGTTTAAAGCGGAAGAAAAGATACAGTAAATATAAAAAATATAAATGCTTCAGTGTGTATATCTTTTAAAGAAATGATGATGATGATAATAATTATGAACCTAATTCATACACAAAAATTTAGTTACCAAGAGCATTCCACGCGTTTTTTTTCCTCCCGTATTATTTATGAGAGTATAACGATAACAGGACTTGGTCGACTGTATAGAATGTTCGTTAATATCTTCGCGACCACTGTACTAAATATCATATCAATTATCACATTCATAGAAATGCTTAATGTAAAAGAATCAGACGTTGCAGCGAAAACTCCATTTACTTCCATTATAAGCAGACGAATACCATGCACCGAGACCAACACCAGCGCCTCTAGCGGTATCATATTCGAGTGAAACCAGCCAGAGAGCCTAGAACCGTGCCGTTTTCCACACTACGTTATTCAAGGCGCTGTAAACTCACACTGCGAGCGGCAACAACAGAGAGACGCAAAAGTTCAACAATTTCTCTTTGTTGAAAGAAAAATTCCTTCTCTTTGCGTTTTCAACTGAGAGTGTTGAATTTCTTTACTTTGAAATTGAAAACGGAAACAACATTAACAATTATTTGCAAATAACATTTTGTTACTAATCTTGAAGTTACCTTTATCCCAGAAAAGAGGATATTTCCAAAAATGTTTAAAAACCCGATCATTTCCAGGACCCTAAAAATAGGGTGACCAGATATTTGATGACCAAAAAGAGTATAGTCTATAGGTTGAAGGTGCGCATGCACAAAACATAAAAACAAAACGAAAATAATGGTGGCTATTTGTTATTACTTCTATTATAGCCCCTATAAAATAGGCCTACACTCTACAGATTCAAATTACTTGTGAGTCTAATGTAATTAGCTAATTACAAATACTTACTCACCAATGGGCACCATCCTTCATACTTATGGGATGATTTTGCTTTCTTGAGTATGTTTAATTCGTCCTTTATTGCCGATCCAAACTCTTCACAGGTCATGTCCACATTGAATTTCACTTTCATTACTTGTTCGAGTGTACTTTTTCCCTCTCGCCAATAAGTTTTAATAACACTGAAGAGTCTTTCACAATCAACATTTGTACCAGGCAGAGTAAACAAGAATTTTATAAGAGGCACAATCATTTTTAAATTTGACCCAGCCTGTAGTAAATCTTATACACTGACCTAAACTTACCCATCATTGTTTCTTTTCTCCCCCCCCCCCCGCCAATCTTCAAAATGTTTTTCAACGGCTTTTGAAATTGCACAGTAAGTGTCAAAAATATCATTATCATTAAATTCCAAGGAATTTGAAATATGTTTTGATTGTTGATGGAATATGAAAATGACTCTTGAAATTGTTCATAGGAAATTCTTGAGTCAAGGAGTAAATAGACCTCAGTTTGTTGGCATCTTGACGTTTTCCGTTCTGTGGATCTTAAAGCATATTTACGCGTAAAATAATGAATGAAATAAAATAGCAAGGAAAAGAAAAATTAAATATGCTGACCAAGGCAGTAATTTATTTTATTAAAAACATAAACTAAACGTAACGTTTCAACCTTCTAGCAAGGTCTTCATCAGACTCTGTATCAAGTACAAAAGTAACAAGATACACAAAAAAGGCATTATATATACACAACCATTACTCCCTGCAGACTATTAGAAAGTTGTTAGGAACTTTCTAGCAGGTGGCTTTCCCTTGTCAACTGTACTTTCACCTAAAAGGCTAAACGTAATTACTTTCATATAGAATGTGGTTGGACTTTTTATCTCACGCTCTTTTTCCTTCATTTTTCTCCCTTCTCCTCTCCTATTTCTCTCTTGTCCTTTCAACTCTTTCTAACACCTTCTTCCATTCTATGTTTAACTTCAGTCCCCCATTCCAGTTCATTATGTCTTCTTCACCTTTCTTCTCTATTTCCTTGGCTTCCTTCCATTTTCTCACTAGCATTCTCTTCTCTCTTCCTATCTGCTTAGCCTCATCCCACTCTATGTCATGTCCTGTTTCTCTCGTGTGTTTAAATATTGCATTTCTCTCTCTCTTAAGTCGTAGGCCTACATCATCCCTATGTTGTTTCAACCTGTCTTTCAGCCATTTTTCCGTTTCTCTTATGTACACACTCTGACATTCTTTACATTTCACTTCCTAGATAATCCCATCCTCTTCCTCTTCTCTGTTCTCCTTTTTCTTGCTTGCATTCTTCGCTATTCCTAAGATGCTCCTCCCTCCCTTCCTGTAAGTTTTAATTCCGACTTTCCTAAGCACTTTGCATATCTTTTCTGTGGTCTTCCCCATACTCCTTATTACAAACCTTCTCTCCTCTTTTTCTTTCTCTTCCAATTCTCCCCTGCCAGTTTTCTTACTTCTTCTGTTTATGTCCAGTCTATCCTGCTTCTCATAGCCATTTTTTTCCAGCTGTTCCCATAGGCTATTTATTTTGTCACCTCCTTTTCTGTTTTGCAGATATGTGGACGATTGTTTTGGCATATGGAAGGGAACGAAAAGGCAGCTCGACATTTTTGCCAAAGAAATACAAGATGAAGAAAGAGGGATATTATTGGAACTTGAAATAGAAGAAGAAGACAAATTAATATTGATGAAAAGGAAGAGAGGACAAGAAATTGAAACCGCTTGGCATCAGAAGAAGTGTGCAGCAGGGGTATTCTGCCACAAAAGAAGTGATGTAAGTGAGGTGACAAAAAGAAATTTTATAAAGAATATGGAGGACAGAATCAAGAAAATATGCATGAAAGAATGTGAAAAAGAAGGCAAAATAAATAGCCTATGAAAACAGCTGGAAAAAATGGCTATGAGAAGCAGGATAGACTGGACATAAACAGAAGAAGTAAGAAAACTGGCAGGGGAGAATTGGAAGAGAAAGAAAGAGAGGAGAGAAGGTTTGTAATAAGGAGTATGGGGAAGACCACAGAAAAGATATGCAAAGTGCTTAGGAAAGTCGGAATTAAAACTTACAGGAAGGGAGGGAGGAGCATCTTAGGAATAGCGAAGAATGCAAGCAAGAAAAAGGAGAACAGAGAAGAGGAAGAGGATGGGATTATCTACGAAGTGAAATGTAAAGAATGTCAGAGTGTGTACATAAGAGAAACGGAAAAATGGCTGAAAGACAGGTTGAAACAACATAGGGATGATGTAGGCCTACGACTTAAGAGAGAGAGAAATGCAATATTTAAACACACGAGAGAAACAGGACATGACATAGAGTGGGATAAGGCTAAGCAGATAGGAAGAGAGAAGAGAATGCTAGTGAGAAAATGGAAGGAAGCCAAGGAAATAGAGAAGAAAGGTGAAGAAGACATAATGAACTGGAATGGGGGACTGAAGTTAAACAAAGAATGGAAGAAGATGTTAGAAAGAGTTGAAAGGACAAGAGAGAAAGAGGAGAGGAGAAGGGAGAAAAATGAAGGAAAAAGAGCGTGAGATAAAAAGTCCAACCACATTCTATATGAAAGTAATTATGTTTAGCCTTTTAGGTGAAAGTACAGTTGGCAAGTGAAAGCCACCTGCTAGAAAGTTCCTAACAACTTTCTAATAGTCTGGAGGGGGTAATGGTTGTGTATATATAATGCCCTTTTTGTGTATCTTGTTACTTTTGTACTTGATACAGAGTCTGATGAAGACCTTGCTAGAAGGTTGAAACGTTACGTTTAACGTTTAACGTTTAACGTTATGCCTTGGTCAGCATATTTAGTTTTCCATAATCATGGAAACAAGGCTTAATGGTGTTATACAAGGAAAAGAGTATATTTGGGGATTTTTGCAAATTGAAAAGAGTATAGAGTGTATGAACCTCTAAAAGAGTATAATACTCTTGAAAAGAGTATGTCTGGTCACGCTACTAAAAAGAGGTTTTGTCCGGGTAAAAGAGGACGTCTGGTAACCCTAAATGACTTGCGTCGGTGCACTTTTTACAATGAGCCCACATGTGTTTTTCACTCAGGGTTCACTCCCCCAATCCTAATAGTGGAGTCACCTGTCGCTATGTCACTTTCCTTCCGTTGGGGGATCATCTCCTGAGCGGTGAGCTGTACTTATCTACTTAACTAATTTATCAATGTGTTATGAACCTTGAGTGTATCGACAAAGATGTTAATTTAGAATTACAGTGAGTAGAGATGTGTATATTAGCACTACCACTGGAATGAAAAAAGGTGGATATTATTACTGCTACCTCCCTTGGGTACAAATAGCTTCAGGGTAATGGGTTCCTTTTTAAGAAAGCCAATCAGAAAGCAGAATAGCCAAAGGATATGAGAAAATGCGAGTCTATATTCTGAAAATCTTCACAGTTTACAGAGATTATAGTTCGAAGTAATATATATTGTTGTAATCCCGTCTTTCCAGAGATCTGAGGTCACAGGGATGCTTCAATAACACATTTAGGTAGAGCTTAAATATACTTGTGAGTTGAACGTTCGAACGTTATAAAAGAGTGAATGCGGCGCCCTATTAAATTAATATTGTTTTCAGTTAGCAAAAATTTAGATCTAAAAAAATTCTTGTGAGGGAAGCGAGCAATATCATTCTTTCTGTAATGCATTGTAAATTACCAGAAAGAGAAGTAAGACCAACTATGTACTTCAGACTATTACTGCTAAGCAGTTTGGTCTTAAATGCATGAACAATTGTTTGGATGAATAGAAGAGCACATATTTGAGAGATTTATATATTTTTCTGTTAGTTTATGATGCGGATGAATTGATTATGTAATGCATTTACATATTTACATATGTTATATATATATATATATATATATATATATTTATATATGAAAGAAACTTTGAATACGTACACAATTTAGTGTTAACATGTAGCATATGTATTTTGTTATTTTTTACGTCGTTCAATGTTGTATATGTGTAAAACATATGTTGTACATGAAAGTTATACATGTCATATATACAAAAAGAATTATATTAATCATCCATTTTCTGTCTTTCAAAAATACAGTTTGTGTGCTTTTTTTCAACCATTAGCTAATGTGAAATTGAACGCGTTGAAAAAAATATTTCAAATCGTTTGTCCAACATAAATGCTTTAGCACTGACTTCTCCCCTTTTTGCGTGATTTACGAGGAAAATAACGTTGATACTACTATTACTATTACTACTACTACTACTAATAATAATGTCATTATTTTAATTATTATTGGCACGTTTATCCTGGTACTTGTCCCCCCCAAACAAAAATCCGTGGTTGCGCCTCTGCTAAAACATGCATGCATATTTCATGCTTTCTTTATTTTCAACATCGCACCCCCTAAATTTTATTCCGCACCCCTCAGCACCCCCAGATGATTTAACCTGGCGCCGCCACTGTTTACAGCATAAAGAGTGCTCGGTAAATGGTACCTGTATAGAAATGAGTTTGATATTCCATGGATAACAAAATTACAAGAGGGGAAATTTGTACAAAAACAGCCAAATTTACGTTAGTAGTAGTTACAAATAAATATTTACGTTTTAATAAACCTAATTAGAATTATTGTATTTATTAGTTACATCATGCGATTTGTACAATAAGCCCATTACTAACCATTATGAAAGAAAAGGTGTGTAAGTAAGGATGTTCATTTATTTGTAATTACACGGAAACTCTTGTTCACTGTTTTGCGGGACTGCAAAGGCCCGCTGTTTATCAAGTTTCATTGAAGAAATACCATGATTAAGGTTGCATCGTATGCAGAAACTTTGATCGAATTTCGTCAGACATTCAACAGAAGAGGGGAATTAACAACAGGTACTGGGTGAATGTGTTGCACGATAATGCACCATCACACACGCCTCATATTACTAGAGCACGAACTGAAGCTTACGATGATCATTCATTCATTTATTCACCACACCTGTTCTATACCCGTGATTTTTTCTGCTTTGACATTTGAATTTTTAGTTAAAGAGACATAATTTGAAGACGAGAAAATATCATGCGATATAAAGCTATACATTTTTTTTTAGTCTCGAGATGAATCCTACAACAATGGGATTGTGAACTTGCATCCAAGTGGGATGAGTGTGTAAATAGATGGGGGTAGACTAAATTTATAAATAAACCAGATACTTTTTACCTATGCCATTTTTTTCTGAATTCGTCTTGGACTCTCTTCGTAAACCTAGATGAATTATTACGTTGTACTACGAGGGTAAATCAAAAACTAAAGGCAATTTTGTGTTTTTCGCAGGAATAAACGAAGACTGGGTGTGTCTGGCGTTACCACGTGTATACTTGGAGAGACGAGAAAGTAGGAGTATCCATCACTGTCCCATTCGGTCGAGTGTCGCGGAGCAAGAAGGTCACACGTATGGACGCCCCACTCCACGAATGCACCATCGAGGAACAGCGCGCCGTAGTGCACTTTCTGTAGTCGGAGGGAGTCAAACCGGCAGACATCCACCGTCGGCTGTTAGTGCAGTGGATGGATCGCTTTAAAGCTGCGTGGTCAGACGACGAGGTCCAGCAGGCGGTGCAGACAGACGTGGCTTCGTGACCATCCAAAAACCTTCTTCGCGGACGGGATACAGAAGCTGATTGCACGATACCAAAAGTGCATTGCCGTGAAGGGGGCATATGTGGAAAAGTGAAGTTCTTCTTCTTGTGTGGAAATAAAGATGTTAAGTGAAAATAATATTATGCTTTTTACGCTTTAAACGAAAAATAGTTCGAGGTATTTTATTCAAGTGCAGTAACTTCACATCTTTTGGATTTACACAGAAATGCATTTTTAAGGAAGAAATACTTCGCTTCAATATATTTTAATATGAGGGTAAGTCATGACAACTATTTTCTTTCCCAGAGAATGCGGGACCAGCATAAAAAATTCGAAATATTCAAGTGGAAAGGTAGAGTGTATAGTACAGTCATGAAAAAAATACTTCTCGCAGAGAGCGTTAATACCAGTAGTTCTTTGGGGGAAGTATTTATTTCCACGACTGTACATTGGAATGTATGAACAATTCAAAATATATATACGGAGTGTAGGATACGTAAACGAGCAAACAACATCCTTAAACGACAGCGTCGTGCTACACGTGTTTATTAGTGACACATTAGAACAAGAACAAAAGAGTCACACACTTGACACGTCCCTATTGGCTGGTTCGCGTCTGTTGTAATTAATATTATGCACCATGTTGAATATGTAATGTTTTCTTTTATCATATGTTATCTTTCTGTCATATGGCTAGTTTCGCGAGTGCTTGGGAATTCTCGAGTGGTGTGGATAAAGCCAAGAAGCTGGCTCGAGCACTCCTAAAACGGAGCAGTAGTGATATACTGAACAAGACCGAAGCATCTAAACAGATCTACGATGAAAAATCGCTACAGTATTACAAGATGGAAGTTGAAGCATATAGAGCACCAGGGATTCTTCAATGTTATCAATGTCAAAAACTTGGACAGTCGCAAAAGCAATGCCAGACCATGCCAAGGTGCGTTAAATGCGCCCAAAATCACCACACAAGAGACTGCACTAAAAAAGACAGGACGGAGCCAGCCAAATGTGCCAACTGCGGAGAGGGGCATCCTGCGAACTACAGAGGGTGCAAAATCTTCACAACCGTACAGAAGAAGCCAGAACTGTGACAGTATATAGCGCCGAAGCAAAGACCACCACCACCACCACCTAAGCAGACGCAGCAAACAACAGAAGAACAGAAGACATCTTATGCCATAACTACATCAGCAACACAGAATAAACAAGATGACAAGATAGAAGCAGACGACCTTAGCTCACTTCTTCAGTTATTGAAAGGTATAAACACCAAGAAGATCCTAAACCACGTCAAAGCCGCTAGCAGGAAACTATAAACAACGAACGCCATCGAGAAACTGACGATACTACTAGAGACTGCCCTCAACATGATCGACGATGGCTGTTTCTAAGAGAAAAAGACCTTAAAACAGATAACCATCCACGCATTCAACGCAGATGGCATCTATCCACAGAAACTAGAATTCCAGAACTACTTAGCAGAACACAAAGTGGACGTCGCACTCTTATGCGAAACGTTCCTCAAACCAAGAATACAATTTAAAATCCACAATTACCAAATCTTCAGGAAAGATAGAATAGGAAAACTCAAAGGGGGCCTGGCAATATTAGTAAATAAATCCTTTCCAGTTGAAGAAGTAGAGGTAAGGCAACTCACAACAATAGAAGCAGTAGCAGTGAAGATACTTACACCTGGTACACCACTCATCATAGTAGCAGCCTACAAGAGACCAACACTACCGATACTAACAACAGACATGCAACTACTAGAAGCAATGGGACAACGTATAGTTATCGGAGGAGACCTCAATGCCAAAAACAGACTCTGGCACTCGAGGGTGGTCAACGAAGCTGGATAACATCTGGAACGAGCCCTACAAAACACCAGATTCACCATCACTGCCCAAACAGAACCAACCCACTACCCGAAGGGAAAAGGTGAACCGGACGTACTAGATGTGGTACTTCTAAATAACACCATACTAACGATAGGGTCACACGTCCAACAAGCGCTCACTTCAGACCATCTACCAATCCAGTTCCTAGTACCTCACAGATGGATCACACACGAGATACCATGCAGACCAAAAGTCAAGACCAATTGGAATCAATTCACACAAATCATGGCAGCAACCACTGATTTAAAGCAGCAGATAAGAACAACAGAAAACATAGACCGAGCTACAAGAAAGACCCCCAGTGAGTAGGTTTTCCTATTGAATTTTGTTGTCAGGTGGTCCACTACTCTTGTCAGTTGCGTTGTTGAACTGTACGCTGTCCTGATCCCAAATTGAAAGTTAGATAGTATGTCTGTTTCTTCCACTTGTTTTTGGATTCCATAAGGATGATTCTTTCCATGCTTTGCTCAGATTTGATAGCAAGCTTATGGGTCTGTAGCTTTCTGGCGTTCTAAGGTTCTTTCCAGCTTTCAGGATAGCACATATCTTTGAAGTTTTCCAGAGGTCTGGGAAGTAACCTGTCATCAGTATTGCATTGAATAGTTTTGTGATTAACACCAGCGTTTTTCTTGACAGGTTTCTTTAACATTTCTGGTGTTATACCATCTAGTCTGGGTGTATTGCCATTGGATATTTTCTTGATCACCATGTAGACTTCCCTGGAAGTGGTGAGGGCTTGTAGCTGGTGGGCTGTGTAGTATCAACTTTGCTTCTTCTTCAGTAGCTCTGGTGAAGTTTTAATCCTGGGACTCTTGGTGTTGTTTAAAATGTCATTCCCAATGTTTTGCCATTATGTTGGCCTTCTCGTGAGGATCGAATGTTAGCTTGTAGTCCTCCTCAAGCACCGTTGTCGTTGATGTAGTAGTCGATATTGTGCATCCTTTAACTATCTTCCAAAACTTTCTATGTGTTTGTGGCTTCTCCTTGAATGCAGTTTCCCACTGGTCCATGCAGCAAAAATACAACACAAGGGAAACCAAAGAATTGGTGGAATCTATACAATCTTCAGAAACCTGCAACTTTCACTGGAAGCAAGAATAGCTCTCTACAAGACAATGATCCGATCACACATCTTATACGCCATACCAGCTTGGCACCATGCAGCCAAGACGCACATAGCCAAACTACAAGTCTTCCAAAATAAAGCAACCAGGATCATAAATGGCTATGATAGATATACAACCAACATCCAAATTCAAGAAGACCTAGAAGACCAAATTGAAGAAGTCATACGAAGAAAGACAATTAACTTCTGAAGGAAACTCAGACATCACCCAAATCCCGCGGTCAAACAGATTGGAACGGCGGCCATAATGAAACTCACCCATCGCACGCCTTGACCAGAGTGAATACAACATAAGGAAACAAGAAGAAAAGCCCCTCGAGCGACAGTTGCAGTGGAAAACATAACAAGATAATAACAACGCCAACGAAAAGGGGAAAGATCAAATAGAAGTCAAGGCAACGGCACTTCAAAAGCAGATACACAAGAAATTCCATTCATTCATATTCTTGGCAGTTGATTTTCATACTTAGTAGCGTGTACATCGTTGTCCGCAATGTGGCCGCTCTGTGAGGTCTTGTTTAACCTCAATATGAGGTTGGACCCGAGCTGTTGGTCATTGTGATTGCAGTGGAGAACTGTGTTATGTGCTATTGGTATTTTGTGTTTTAAATTATTTTGTTAATCTATTTTTAATTGATATTTCTTTAAAATGTTTTATGGACTTCCGCGCAACGTGGCTGTGCTTTGTAGGACTTTGCTTGATCTCGTATCTTTTGGATCGAGTCCGAGCATTGTTAGTTATTGGTGTTTTAGTGGCGAAGTAGCTTTTATACTTTTGGGGGTTCTTATGTTAGTTTCTAGTTTAAAGTTGATTGCTATGTGACTGTCAGTCAAGTTGAATATTATAACAACATTAAGCCTTGTTTCCATGATATAAAAACTAAATATGCTGACCAAGGCAGATATTTATTTTATTAAAAAAAACACGTTTAGTTTATGTTTTTTTAATAAAATAAATTTCTGCCTTGGTCAGCATATTTAGTTTTTGGATATTATGTTCTTTTGTTCCGCGCAATGTGGCTGTGCTTTTTGGGACTTTGTGTGATCTCGTAATCTTCGGATAGAGTCCGAGCATTGTTTAGCCATTGACGCTGTAGTGGCGGTAGTTTGTCACCCTGATCATTTTCTAATTTATGACTATTCTGTCTATTTTGTAATTGTGATCTTTTGTTTCGCGCAACGGTGCTTACGTTTCACTTTTGGTTTTTGCTGAACTCAGTACCCGGGTTCGAACCCAAACGTATGCATTAGTGTTGCAGTGGCGGAGTTATTGGCCTTTTTGGACCCGAGGTTTTAATATGTAAGTAGTTGTCATGGGTCCGTGTAGTCTAGATATTTTGTAAATAGATGTCTGTTAAGTTTTACAAATATCAGAGATTTTTTTTCATCTCCGCTTTACGCATAACTTACCCCAACAAGCATCGAGCCCACGACCACTGGATTTTCAGCCATGTACACTTACTAAATCATTTGCTGTTCGAGCTTCCTTGAGAAAACAAATGTAAAATAACTTTGAGAAAGCTTGTTTTATCATTTCAAGATAAAGTGATTGTTGGGATTGTGAAGTTTGTCATTATCAGTTTGAATACTCTCATTGTTGTAAACTTGTACTTTTATTTGAGTATGAAAGATAAAACAAACAGAAGAGATCTAAATAAATGCTATTTGGATTATGAGTAAAAAATGTGTTTGCTGTATAATTTTCTCTCACATGCCCACTGTTGCCACGTTTGTGTGTAATCTCTTTCTGGTTTATACTAAGCGCGACGTTGCCAGGTTTCTTTCCCTGTTTTACGACGAAATCGTGTATGTTCAGTCACCCGTTCCTGGGATGGCGTCACGGATGATTCCATTAGAAAGAGTCTCTACCTGCTCAACTACCAGCTAGCTTCTGGGGCCTAAAAGGAAACTATATTATATGGGAAAATGAGAGTAAATTGAGGCGCATACTGAAGTAAAGGGGAAATGAATAATTAATAGTGGCACTTTGAAGAGAATGTTCCCTTTCAGAAATGATGACCTGTTGATGTAATTGGCACTGCCCGCTCTTTCGCATTTGTTTTTCTTCTTTTATTGAGAGATTTGAATGGACGGTGCTTCGTGAGGATGATTCCATGCCTAAGTCGGCTTAGTGAAATAATTGATGAGAGAAGATTAGGCGAAGTTAGGGTTTAGTGCCTTCCAGTTGAAACTTGAAACCATGTGAGTAATTGTGCTTAAGTTATCATACTGATTACCGCCACCCAATCTGGAATCCACCCCTTCCTTCTTTCAGCCTATTTCCTCTCATGTCCTACACAGATGTTCCCATTACCATCATCGATGTTTCAACTTTGTCGTCGCAACTTTGGGCCTCGAACTCATTGAATAATAATTTGGCCTCGAACTGATTCAATCAGTGTGATGCTTGAACAATTTGAAACCTGTATGATGAAAGAAGAACATCTATGTGACCGAAAAAGGTTAAAAAACAGAAAGATATGTTAAAAGTGAATGGACTACAAACATACTGAAATTTTGGACTTAAACATATCATTTCGAAGTTTTGTTATAATGGGCATTGCATTATTTCAAGAATGCTTACTTTCGTTCTGCGCTGATAGCGCGGCGTAAGCAGAGAACAATGGGAAGAGCTAGTGATAAGACAACTCGAGTTCGGTGGTTTGGATTTAGAAGTGCGACAGCTGCAGTGAGAATTATGAAGCCTTCGGAAAGAAATTCCACATACCGTTGGTCTCCATCGGCAAAGCAACTAGTGATGCAGCGGAGTGAACAAAGAGTGAGAGTTATTTTTTTCTGTGTTTGCCACGGCAGCCGGAAAGGACTTTTAGTGAGGATATTAGAGTTATGACTTCTTCCTTTTCAATCAATACGTTTATTTTTATTCTTTCTCATAAGTGAACTTTTAAGTGATTCTTAAGTGATACCCCCGTGGCCGCTCCCCTGGTTACGGGCCTGAGTCACGTCCATTCCGCACTGAGGTTGACTCAAATATGAATTACCACAGCCTTCTGTTCAATAATCTTATATCACACTGCCATCTAGTGACATGTCCACATACTAAGGGTGCGACGTTGTTCAAGATACACGATCATATTGTAATACCACCGTTTAACTTTAAAGGAAATAGTTGGCATGACTTACGCTACAACCCTCGCATATCTAAGTATTGTAGAAATTAATAATAATACAATGACTAGGTTTCAGATGGGCTTCTGTTTTAATATAAGACCAGCCGAGTCATATGACACATCAAAATATCATTACATCTTAAATACGTATGAATTATTTATATATAGGAACTAAACTGACGATTTCAAGTATCTCTAAAACAACAATACTCGAAATTTAGCACAATTAACAAGTACTGCACTGTAGAAAAATGTTACAAATATTTGCTAAAACAATGAATGAATAGGAATGAATAATGTAGCAATTTGACCAAAAAATATCTGCAAACACAACTACGAGAGGGTGCTGATAAGTATTTTTCTTTATCTAGAAGATGTTAAGATTTTTACTCAACATGTTCATTGTTGAGACTAACACACTTTCTCGGAACTTTCTAAAAAATAACTTTGGTTGCTCCTGAAACCACATATGTAAAGCATAGATGGCCTCAGCAATGGTATCAAAGAGAGTTGTTTATTCAAATTTGGGAAGAGGTAGTAATCCTAAAAGACTAAGTCTGGGAAATACGGAGGATGTTCAGCATGTCAAACCTCATGCATTGTTGCAGTGATCCTGTGCGGTGATGCGATGTCCTGAAGGAAGATGACTCGTCTGGACAACTTTTCGTGGTGTGCTGACGACAATCTCTGCTTCAGCTGACCGAGAAGTAATTTGCATTATTATACCCCAATTAGCCTTACTGTGCATAAAGTGGACTTAATACACCAACTGAACCAACGAACTATACGGGGTGATTCAAAAGTCTCTTGACATATTTCTTATGTCGCTAATGAATGGTTTTCAGGATTGGAAAAAAATCACTGTTTCATCCAGCAAGATGGTGCGCCACCCCATTTCACCAGAATCATTCGGGACTACCTGACTGATACCCCGTGGTTTAGAAAGACCTGATCTGACTCCCCTAGACATTTTTGCCTATTTTGAGTAAGTGTAGGATGTACCAAGTAAAGATCAACACCATAGAGCAACTGACACAGCGAATAGCTGCAGCAAGGGGAGATCACGAGAGCTATATTGGAATATGTGTTCCGGTCTACGCAAGAGAGGTGGGTGCTATACGTGGAATTACAGGGCTACCACATTCAAATGTCTTCTATTATAGAGTACTTTTCAGCAGTACTGTCAATTTTGTCAATAACATGTTTTTGATTAAAATGTCAAGAGACTTTTGAAGCACCCTGTATTATTATTAATATAATAATATTGTGATAGGATTGTGTATTATTGTGGTACTGGAGCCCTTCTAGAGGTAGTCAAGCCACAGCACACCATCCTTGTCACAGAAGATAGTCGCAAGAAGTGGCGTCCGATTTCTGAATGCTGCACCACCTGTCGCTGTTCATTTTATCTCAGGACCATACAAATATATTGGTCTACGCAGAGGCAGGTTGAAGAGGCTACAGCCTTCCTCCAGAATTTTTTAGAAATTAGAAAAATAACATGAAGGTAGTAATGAAGTTGGGGGGAAAACTTAAAATGACACTCGATAGCTATTTTTGGGCTTGAGTAACTTTTGAAACAAAGATTTAAATTGATAATTGCGGCATATATCTCATGAAAATAACACACACAACAACGGGGCATTCCCGAAATTGATTTTCGCCCTATGCACTCCATGATTCAAGCAAATATTTCATCTCGTTCTGTTCAGTAAATGTTAGATTCATAGCACTGAACTCGCGTTCACATTCAGCTGTAGATATTGGTACAATTTTAATTGAATCCCCATAATCCTTGAGTGAAGTCACTGGCGTACGCAGGATTTGTTTCCGGGGGGACTGAACTTGTGAACTTGGATGGTGCATAAACAATGGCATCGATGAAAAATATTCCTGCGCCAATTTATGCACCAAAGAATTTCACAAGTTCAGCCCCTCCCCTCCGAAAATAACCTGCATACGCCAGTGTCGATCGTTATTGAAACGATTCCTATCCCGCTGACACCATTGAAAAACTGCTTTGGAAGAGATGACTCGAGCACGCTTGTAGTTTAAATTTATGTATCGCGATGCACTTCCCTTAAAGCTTCCTCCTGTCAAGGGTGTTGTGAATAATTACACGAATCTTTCGCAGGAGATGTTCAGGGTTTCAGCAGAATCCTTCTATTTTCATTTCGCACATAGCATTTTGCTTTTGCACAATCATGACAGGAGCCCTCTTCGGACATGACTCATCGTGCTCAAATGCTGGACCAAAATTTGCCAACCCAGTTTTCGCGGTGGCAGAGCAAGGGATATAGCCCCTATTGTGTGCGAAATACAAGGTGGGCACAAAGTAGCCTACCCCAAAACAAGTAATTTACATTCATTGGGGAAAGCGACTTTGTGCCCATCCTGTATTCTCATGCATTTGACTTGTGGACTTCCTTTACAAGATGATATACTCGATTACTGATCTACTGCCGTTTCCATTTCAAACTTTACCCAATGACCAGTTCACGCTCGCAAAACACTGAGATATAATTCCGTTAGAAGGCTCATGTTTTGTCACAAGAAACTACAAATTTGAAGGTATATTACAACTTACAATTTGTTCACGTTACAATGTAAGAAAGCATCTAGGCTAAAGACTTATCAGTACAACTTCGTACATAGCCTGTGTATAAGAAGAATGTGTGTCCCCTTTATTATCATTTTCCTCTAACTCCATATACATTACATATTATCACTTAAACCAA
Organism: Lepisma saccharinum; assembly: GCF_977018435.1. Classification (NCBI taxonomy): domain Eukaryota; kingdom Metazoa; phylum Arthropoda; class Insecta; order Zygentoma; family Lepismatidae; genus Lepisma; species Lepisma saccharinum. The sequence continues at coordinate 10,916,292 of NC_139231.1, read as the reverse complement.
GAGAGGGGAGCAGAGAAATATGGTGAGGTTCATGTCGCGATTTGTGTGAAAATATACAGTATCAAGGATCCTATCTACATTCTAAAGGCATTAAATCTAGTGTCATTGCTGTCATGTCTTTAGCGCTTGATGAAAGGTATAGCCCAAGAGTATCCCTAATCAACTAGAGCCCTCTATGCGAAAATCAAATACCCTATAGCAATTCACAAATACACTCCACAGATGTAAATAATATTTATGTTATAAACTTAAAATATATTTGGAATTAATATTCAAAAATAAAAAATTCGATGGTTTATTCACAATCAATAGTAAAAAAAAAACTTACAGACAATATTTTTAGTAAAGAAAGCACATTAATAAATTTTGAATAATTACAATTGTCAGCAAATTATACAACAACCAAGTGGCATCTCACCCACATGAAGTACCATTTTTGAACCAATTCCTTCAGACGAGAATATACATAACTAGAGGGTTATCTCCGTATTTGTTTCTCTCTCCTCATATTCGTTGCTCTCGGTAGATTTCAATCAATTGCAATCATCCTTACTACTTTCTTCTTCCTTTCATCCAAGGCTTCTATCGGGTGGCAACATTCGATTTCTGTTCTCTATGTACCTTCATTCTGCTTTGTGCACAAGATGATTATTGTGGAGATCACGAACAGTTCCATAATATTGTATTATGTCCTTATTCGTTTCTCTATCCTCATTCTCCTTCCTCTCCGTATATTTCATTGTCCTGCAATCATCCTTACTACTTCCTTCTTCCTTTCATCCAAGGCTTCTATCGGGTGGCAACATTCGATTTCTGTTCTCTATGTACCTTCATTCTGCTTTGTGCACAAGATGATTATTGTGGAGATCACGAACAGTTCCATAATATTGTATTATGTCCTTATTCGTTTCTCTATCCTCATTCTCCTTCCTCTCCGTATATTTCATTGTCCTGCAATCATCCTTACTACTTCCTTCTTCCTTTCATCCAAGGCTTCTATCGGGTGGCAACATTTGATTTCTGTTCTCTATGTACCTTCATTCTGCTTTGTGCACAAGATGATTATTGTGGAGATCACGAACAATTCGATAATAGGGGTTATGTCTTTATTCGCTTCTTTCCTCATTTTCCTTCCTCTCTATAGATTTCTCTCAATTGCAATCATCCTTACTACTTTCTTCTTCCTTTCATCCAAAGCTTCTTTCGGGTGGCAACATTCGATTTCTGTTCTCTATGTACCTTCATTCTGCTTTGTGCACAAGATGATTATTGTGGAGATCACGAACAGTTCCATAATATTGTATTATGTCCTTATTCGTTTCTCTATCCTCATTCTCCTTCCTCTCCGTATATTTCATTCTCCTGCAATCATCCTTACTACTTTCTTCTTCCTTTCATCCAAGGCTTCTATCGGGTGGCAACATTTGATTTCTGTTCTCTATGTACCTTCATTCTGCTTTGTGCACAAGATGATTATTGTGGAGATCACGAACAATTCGATAATAGGGGTTATGTCCTTATTCGCTTCTTTCCTCATTTTCCTTCCTCTCTATAGATTTCTCTCAATTGCAATCATCCTTACTACTTTCTTCTTCCTTTCATCCAAGGCTTCTATCGGGTGGCAACATTCGATTTCTGTTCTCTATGTACCTTCATTCTGCTTTGTGCAGAGGATGATTATTGTGGAGATCACGAACAGTTCCATAATATTGTATTATGTCCTTATTCGTTTCTCTATCCTCATTCTCCTTCCTCTCCGTATATTTCATTCTCCTGCAATCATCCTTACTACTTTCTTCTTCCTTTCATCCAAGGCTTCTATCGGGTGGCAACATTCGATTTCTGTTCTCTATGTATCTTCATTCTGCTTTGTGCACAAGATGATTATTGTGGAGATCACGAATAGTTCCATAATATTGTATTATGTCCTTATTCGTTTCTCTATCCTCATTCTCCTTCCTCTCCGTAGATTTCATTCTCCTGCAATCATCCTTACTACTTTCTTCTTCCTTTCATCCAAGGCTTCTATCGGGTGGCAACATTCGATTTCTGTTCTCTATGTATCTTCATTCTGCTTTGTGCACAAGATGATTATTGTGGAGATCACGAACAGTTCCATAATATTGTATTATGTCCTTATTCGTTTCTCTATCCTCATTCTCCTTCCTCTCCGTATATTTCATTGTCCTGCAATCATCCTTACTACTTTCTTCTTCCTTTCATCCAAGGCTTCTATCGGGTGGCAACATTCGATTTCTGTTCTCTATGTATCTTCATTCTGCTTTGTGCACAAGATGATTATTGTGGAGATCACGAACAGTTCCATAATATTGTATTATGTCCTTATTCGTTTCTCTATCCTCATTCTCCTTCCTCTCCGTAGATTTCATTCTCCTGCAATCATCCTTACTACTTTCTTCTTCCTTTCATCCAGAGCTTCTATCGGGTGGCAACATTCGATTTCTGTTCTCTATGTACCTTCATTCTGCTTTGTGCACAAGATGATTATTGTGGAGATCACGAACAATTCGATAATAGGGGTTATGTCCTTATTCGCTTCTTTCCTCATTTTCCTTCCTCTCTATAGATTTCTCTCAATTGCAATCATCCTTACTACTTTCTTCTTCCTTTCATCCAAGGCTTCTATCGGGTGGCAAAATTCGATTTCTGTTCTCTATGTACCTTCATTCTGCTTTGTGCACAAGATGATTATTGTGGAGATCACGAACAATTCGATAATAGGGGTTATGTCCTTATTCGCTTCTTTCCTCATTTTCCTTCCTCTCTATAGATTTCTCTCAATTGCAATCATCCTTACTACTTTCTTCTTCCTTTCATCCAAGGCTTCTATCGGGTGGCAACATTCGATTTCTGTTCTCTATGTACCTTCATTCTGCTTTGTGCAGAGGATGATTATTGTGGAGATCACGAACAGTTCCATAATATTGTATTATGTCCTTATTCGTTTCTCTATCCTCATTCTCCTTCCTCTCCGTATATTTCATTCTCCTGCAATCATCCTTACTACTTCCTTCTTCCTTTCATCCAAGGCTTCTATCGGGTGGCAACATTCGATTTCTGTTCTCTATGTACCTTCATTTTGCTTTGTGCACAAGATGATTATTGTGGAGATCACGAACAGTTCCATAATATTGTATTATGTCCTTATTCGTTTCTCTATCCTCATTCTCCTTCCTCTCCGTATATTTCATTGTCCTGCAATCATCCTTACTACTTCCTTCTTCCTTTCATCCAAGGCTTCTATCGGGTGGCAACATTTGATTTCTGTTCTCTATGTACCTTCATTCTGCTTTGTGCACAAGATGATTATTGTGGAGATCACGAACAATTCGATAATAGGGGTTATGTCCTTATTCGCTTCTTTCCTCATTTTCCTTCCTCTCTATAGATTTCTCTCAATTGCAATCATCCTTACTACTTTCTTCTTCCTTTCATCCAAGGCTTCTTTCGGGTGGCAACATTCGATTTCTGTTCTCTATGTACCTTCATTCTGCTTTGTGCACAAGATGATTATTGTGGAGATCACGAACAGTTCCATAATATTGTATTATGTCCTTATTCGTTTCTCTATCCTCATTCTCCTTCCTCTCCGTATATTTCATTGTCCTGCAATCATCCTTACTACTTTCTTCTTCCTTTCATGCAAGGCTTCTTTCGGGTGGCAACATTCGATTTCTGTTCTCTATGTATCTTCATTCTGCTTTGTGCAGAGGATGATTATTGTGGAGATCACGAACAATTCGATAATAGGGGTTATGTCCTTATTTGTTTCTCTTTCCTCATTTTCCTTGCTCTTGGTTGATTTTATTCACTCGCTATCCACCGTAATTGTTTCTTCCTTTCTACTTTGTCGTGGTCTCCATCATGTTTTCGAATGGTAATTCTCTTGGCTGTAGGAGTCACATCCTCTCACATGTTTCTTCTTGTTTGGTGATTTATCTGGATAACAGAATTTTCCTTTTAGTACAAAGTTCCCAATATTTCATTTTGTTTTTCAGAATGTTGTTTAACGTTTCTAAATTATACTGGAAAACATTTAGAATTTTCACAATTATTGTGCATGGATTTTATATAAATACGTAAGAGATTTTGTAGAATATGAGGACTAACGTAAAATGCTTAATAGATATAAGATCTCATTACTAAATATGAATGAGATATACATTTAGGATATCATCTGTATCATCATCATCTGTATAAACTAGTCGCCCGTGCAGAATTGTATTACAAGGCACGTCCAGAAAGTAAGTTCCGTTTGGTAATAAAATTAAATTGTGTACAGATACAGAAAAGTTATTTATTGCACAAAATTCTACAACTCTTAAACTACTTTTCCACATAACTGCCGAAATTTTGCGTGGCACAAGTTTTTGTATACCTTCTTCATAGAAATTTGCCGCCTGTGTCTTCAACCAGTTGGAAACAGTTTCTTTCAGCTCGTCGTCATTGTTGAAGTGTTGACCGCTAAGGAAAGACTTGAGATGTAAGAACAGATGAAAGTCGCTAGGAGCGAGGTCAGGGCTGTATGGAGGATGGTCAAACACGTCCCAGCCAAATCCCTGTAGGAGGTTTTTCGTCACATTTGCAGTGTGTGGTCGTGCGTTGTCGTGAAGAAAAACAACACCTTTTGACAGCAATCCTCGACGCTTATTCTGTATTGCGCAATAATAATAATACAGAATAATACAGAATAAGCGTCGAGGATTGCTGTCAAAAGGTGTTGTTTTTCTTCACGACAACGCACGACCACACACTGCAAATGTGACGAAAAACCTCCTACAGGGATTTGGCTGGGACGTGTTTGACCATCCTCCGTACAGCCCTGACCTCGCTCCTAGCGACTTTCATCTGTTCTTACATCTCAAGTCTTTCCTTAGCGGTCAACACTTCAACAATGACGACGAGCTGAAAGAAACTGCACTTATGCGTCTACCGTGCAGAGAAGAAAAAGTATGTCTGTTCGGAGCATGCTTACAACTATTAGGCCACACAAGGAAGACGAAGAAAAGTAACCCTGTAGGGAGCACTTTGCGTTGACATAGTAGAGGGTACGTATATGCGTATGTTGAAAATAAACGTAGGTACACAGGGATACAGAAACGAATACAACATATACAGGTAAAGGTAAAATTCCCCGTGCATATAGCACCGTGCCATGAAGACACATTTAGGGTATATTGGGGGTAGGGCCCCACATATTGTAGATGTTGGTCATCGTGGAGATGATGTGATCAGCATCACTCTCCGGCCACCTTTAGTCCCGCTAGGTTCCCGTTGATTTGAGGCTGGCTGGGCCCTAGACACGTTTCTATGCGGGGACAAGGACGGTAAAATTCCAACCTTAGTTCATCCACCCCGAGTCATCCGCGTAGCAGTCAGCCTAGAATCAAATCAGACTAGAATTTCAGGAGAAATGCAGCGGTGAAGGATTTTGAATCTATTTTTAATGAGAAAAAAGTTGTGACTGCATGATTGTAACAAATCTCTCATTTTCCAGGTGTGAGAAAACAGTGTCACGTACATGTCACATTAACCCCTTCCCATTTAAAAAAAATAGTTGTATTCAATATGACGGACGTCCGCTTGGAATACACCAAAATAGTTCCTCCTAGGCGTAATCTGTTTCTATGTTTCTATCTCACCAATTTTACCCAGCCTTACTCCTTTACTTTTTGTAAGGGATGTTAAGGTACTTTTAAATCACTCTGTAGGCCCTTATATGTGACTTTGTCAACATGAGATCAAGAATTTTACACACTATATACCGGGTGATCCGTTTGAGATGTCAGAAAAGTAAACCTTTACACACAAGAGGTTAATGTACGTATCTCCAAGCAGCTTGTTGTAATATAAGCAGAAAGGATGTAAGTTTGGAATGAGTGGAGGTTTACAGACTTCAGCCACATGGCGGTGCTAATGTGCATGGTAACAAAGGTGGTGACCACGTCACAACACCGCACACAGTATGTATGGTATGCGAATTTTCGAGTATATAATTGCATGCTACTGCCGCCAAGCAGCTGAAGTCAGTAAACCTCCAATCACTCGAAACTTACATCCTTTCAGGTTATATTACAACAAACTGCTCACAAATACGTACATCAACCTCTTGTGTATAAAGGTTTACTTTTCTGACATCTCAAACGGATCATCCGGTGTGTGTGTGTGTGTATATATATGTGTATATATATATATATATATATATATATATATATATATATATATGTGTGTGTGTGTGGGGTGTGTGTGTGTGTGTGTGTGTGTGTGTGTGTGTGGGTGTGTGTGTGTGTGTGTATGTATGTATGTATGTATATATATATGCTTTTAGTAATATTTTGCGGGGGGGGGGGGGGTAAGATTTCAAGATCCAGCACTGCACAGGAGTATCGCACCGAAGCGACAAGCGACACAATCTCATTTAGTCTATAAGCGGGCATTCCCCGCGCATGCGCTACCAATAGATTATGGCCCACCGTGTACAACTGATGATATAAAATACCCGTGCTCAATCTGGGAATTAAATTCGTAGCCTTCTGGTGGCAATGTGGCGAATGAACGGCGGTAGGCCACTGACATGCTAATACTTCCATCTAGTTTGCTGCACTTTTTAACTCTCCTTGCACTCACGTGCCTAGTTGGTTGCAGAGTGCAACACCGACTCGTCGACTTCGTTGATTTGGTGTCGTGTAGTGTATTTGGTGCCTGCACCGTTAGTACTACGTTCTTGAGCGGTGTACGGTGTGGCGTATGGTCACGTGGTGCGGCTGTATTACTTAATCTTGTATTAGTATATATATTCTGCAATGTAGACGGAATTAATATACGAGCGTCGTACCGAAAGTAATGCAAAAGTGGTCATAGCCTCTTTATTAACTGATGTAGATCGTTGAAATTGCACATGTAGTTGGAGTGACTCTTCCTCTATACAAACCAGCTACTCAACATAGTCTCCACTTAAAGCGATGCATTTGCACCATCGTTGAACCAAACTCTCGAATCCTCTTTGAAAAAAGTCCGGCGTGCACTGTCGTATCCACTTCTTCACAGCCACTTTCACCTCGTCTGTGTCATCAAGTCGTTGTCCCCGAATACTGTCCTTCATTGGACCAAACAAGTAGAAGTCGAAGGGCACCAGTTCTGGGCTGTACGGTGAATGGGGGACAACGAAACAGCCCAATTTGCCGATCACCTGATTTGTCGCCAAAGAGAAGTGTGGTCGCGCATTGTCGTGTGGATCGCTTTCAGATTCTTGTGTGGTCTCTTCCTCCTAATGGCTTTTTTAAGCTTATGGAGTGTCTCAATGTACCGCTCACTGTTGATGGTATGGCCGAGTTCCAGGAAATCAAGGAGAAAGGACGTCTGTCCCCGCGAATCAACTCATCCACTCGCTGACGATTCGTGTCAGTGTTCACAGTTGATGGTCTCCACTGCGCTGTTTGTCCTCAATGCTGGTTTCCCCTTCTTTAAACTTCTTCATCCACCTGTGTACGTACAGTCAGAGAAAGTAGTTCTTGGGCCACGAGACCTACGATATCGTATCATCTTAAAGCCTGTTGTCTATGCAACCCAAATAACAAAATTGTCGCTTAGGTTTGCCTGGCGAACCTGGATTCTCGGGAACGATTGAGTATTGACAGCAGTGTGAGTCATACCCACAGGACCAGCCATAACAAACAACAGGTGGGTGCCATGAGACCTCCAGGAAAAGGTTCAGGAATTGGTTTCTTAACAACAGCTACTCGTATGGATATGTTCTTTTTACTGATATTAGAGTCATTGTCAAGAAAGTTCACTGAAATGGTGGTTTTCATCGAATCATCATCGCACAACACACATGCTGTCAACCCAGAAGTTCTTGAAAAAGATTGGAGTCAAAAAAACTTCTTGACAAATGATAAGACGAATCGATATTCATTAGTCCCAACTTAGAATTTTGTGTAAGGCATATATCATCATGTCCTATCATCCATTTCATAGCTTCATTAATCATCCTCATCGCCTTTGTTGACGCAAGTGCTAGAAAAGCAATATAAAATAAGCAAAGTTAAGAAATTAATAAATGACATTTTCAGCGATTTCACGCAGCGACTCAGTTTCATGTAGACAAAGTTTCATTAATCGGGAACCAAGGGCCCCCTCGTTCTGCTTCATTGTAATATTTCCCTCCACTTTGCCTGCCGCTATTAACCTGATGTTGAATAATGCAACATTAATTAAAAACCAACCAACGAAACAATCCACAAAGTGCACCCAAGCGGTGCATATTATGAATAGGTAAACTATGTGATATTATGCTAATTTAGAATTTAGTAATAAAGTGGGAATTTTGGGGGGTTCAGTTAAGTGGCTGCACATCCATTACGTAATCGCGATATCATCAAATTGTACGAAGCGTGTCTACACCTACGTAAAGAGTCAGTCCCCGTCATAGGCGTGCGCAGACCCTCTGATTAAGGGGGGCAAAAGCCTTGATGATAGTTCAGGCGGGAAAGAAAAACGTAATTTCATCTCAATGTTTAAAATTTATTGCATTGATGGGTGTGTTTATATATACACCTATCCCCACGGTTCCCCCCACACACATATACATATATACATACATATATGTATATATACAGAAGGTCGTTTCATGTCCATGGTAACAAAGTTAGAACCCACCTCACCTTAAGAAAAATCGTGACTCCACGAGCGGTGGTGCTGCAGCGGAGTTTCCATTGGAGGAAACTGCGTTGAAGAACGCATTGGTCCAAACGATCATGTTCCTCCTGACAAGCTTTCCAAAGACCCTCAATTGTGCGGGGCGGTCTGCTTCCCAAGGCTCGTTTCAACAACGGAAACCCACAAAAATCCAGGGAAGAGGCATCGGGGGATTTCACAGGGATGTCTGTAAAGGGGATTGCATGAATGCCCGTTTCACGTGCCATCCGATCCATGTATGCCTGCGTGGACTTTGCCGTATGACTGGAAGCCTTGTCCTGGTGGATGACAACGCGAGATGTGTCGCTGCCATAGAGAGAAGGAATATCATGTCTGTAAAGTGGCTCCAAAACATTCGTCTGGTAATAGGCTGCATTTATTTTAGCCTTTTTTACCACTCTGCGCAGTGAAAGTTTGCCGTTATGGCAGTAACCACCAACAACCATGAACCCGCGTGAAAAACTTTCAGCACATTCACGTACCCACTCAGATCGACCTCTTGCATCACGTGGACGATAGTAGATGGCCCTTTTTTTTACCACATCCCGACAGATACACCCATGCTTCATCCAGGGACACCACATACTTCCAGCGATCCCCTGAAATAAGGCGTTCGTAGAGCTTTCGACTGTTGGTCTTCCTCTCCTGGACATGTGAGGCACGCAACTTATGAACTTGAGCCTTGTGCTTCCTCACAAGTTGTAAATCTTGGGCTATGATGCGATTCACAGTTGCAGGGAAACATTGCACTCCCTGTGCAATCACTCTTTGCGTTGCAGGGTTTTCACATCGCACCAAGGATCTCACTTTCCGCACAACATCGGAGGAACGCCCGACCCTGTGGCCGAGTGGTTAGCACATCGCGCTGCGACGCCAAGGTTCCCGGGTTCGAATCCCGGTCGGGCTTGGTTGTTTGTGAATGTCCATTCATCAATTTCATCACTCATCCCCATCTTCGCAAATTAGCCAAGAGGCACAAAACGCGAAGTAAAATAAACTAAATCAAACCAAACCAAACCAAACATCGGAGGAACGCTTGGGCTTCCGATATGTCCGAGGCCCACTTTGACTGGTTCCAGCAACAGGTACAGTGCAAGGTCTATGGCGATTCAACACTGCATTGATGCCCTTCTTTGACACATGGAATGCTTTCATGTGGCACTGTTTAATTATCTGGCTATAACTATAACCAACGTCGGAAAGGGCACAGATGTACCCCTCCCAAAAGACTGGAATTTTTGGTGCCATATAAACACTCACTCACACACCAACCATCGTTTTTGCAAGTCAACACACAGTACTTTCGTCCTACTGGCTCTGGCTGCTCTGTGCTATGCCTACGTGCTGCTCCTTGGTGATCGAAATCGTTACCATCAACGTGAAACAACCTTCTGTATACAACACACACACACACACACACACACACACACACACACACACCACAGCCAGAGAGAGATGGGAGAAGTAAATGAAATAGGAAAAACAATGCAAATCACGTATATAGAGATATAGATGGAAGAATGCAGATACAGAGATTGGCGAGAAGGAGAAAGAATGAAATAGAGAAGTGAGACAGACAGACAGAGAGAGAGAGAGAGAATACGAAAAATAGACAAACGAGAGAGAAGAGATAAAGAAAGGAAGAAATAGAGATGCGAGGTAGATACATAGATAGAGTAAGAAAGAAATGGAGAAACCAGAGAGAAGCAGGAAAAGAAAATACAAAAGAAATAGAGAAAGAAGAGAGAAGAGATGCAAGAGAGACAGAGAATAAGAATGAAATATAGAAGCAAAAGAGAGAGAGAGAGAGAGAGAGAGAGAAAGAAAAATAGAAAAGCTTGAGAAAAGATAGATTATGAAAGATATAGAGGTGCGAAACATAGAGAGAAAGACAGAATACGAAATAAATAGAGAAGTGAGAGAACGAGAAAGAAATAGCCAAGTGAGAGACAAGAGAGAAAGATAGAAAAATAGTAAGATATACTAGAGAAGAATGAAAGAAAGAAAGAGATAAGCGAGAGAGAGAGAGGGAGAGAAAAAGAAATAGAGATGTGTGAGAGAGAATGGGAAGAAATAGGGAAGCGAGAAAGAGAGAGACAGAGAGAGAGAGAGAGAAGCAAGGCAGGCGGAAAGAAGCAGAGAATAAAGAGGAATATCAGATAAAAGAGAGAAAGAAGAAAGGGACAGATAATAGTAGGAGAAAGATATAAAAAGGAATGCTCAAGAAGACAGTAAGTAAACAAGAACGAAGAAGTACTAAAATAGAAAAGGTCGAGATTAGAAAAATTGATTGATTTGGTGTATTTTACTTTTGCCACTTTTGGCTAATCGCGAAGATGAGGATGAGTGATGATACGATGAAATTGATGAAAGGACACATTTCAAGTTTTCTAATGTCAGCGTTACTCAATGTCTTTCGTATACTGATTTCATTGTGTCTTTAATGTTGTTTTTTCAATGTACAAGATTAAATCCTGTTCTGAGGCTTTAGTCATACCTACCAAAGGAAAGAGATCTCTATAGATAAGTTGTGTTTGATGTAACGGAATGTTAAATTGGATTACAAAATAAGAGGGTCGGAATGAGATGCCCAGAGGCTCGAACAAAACGATGACACGGATGCTTCTGAATCTTTACAAGACGAAGAACGGGACCATCCTTAACCAACATTTATTATATTTAAAGCATTCTTGTTGATGCATCAGGCATCACTTCTAACAATGCGAGGTGCAAGTAACAATGTTTCCACTGTTGTAACGTTGCGTGAACGCGCAGAAAGCTTTCGATTGAGATCCAAAACAGTCAGATTTTTAACGATCGCAGTTTTCTAAGTGGAAAAAACACCGTTCAACGATGCAGTGGCCAGTGCCAGAACGCAGGCAGACCTCAGGTCTCTTGCGAGCTATGGTGAGAGGACGACTGCTAAGCCCTGTTATGCAGGAAGCTATGAGAACAACCCCTCGAACCCTCGTACGAAGATCAGTGCGTAGGATGATATTCATCGAGGCGTATGAATCTTCGTGCAGCCTTCAGTTGTACAGGATTAAGATTTTGGATATAGTGAAATTAGCAGCAGAGTATTATCTCTCGCATGGTAGTGATATTTTCACAGAGAGCCAGGATCTTACTATGTGGACAGAGCAAGAAGCATGCGATAGACTTCTTCAAATTTCAAGTGATGAGTTTCTTCAGCCAATACAAATTGTAGAGAAGCAGTTAGTAGTTACACAGAGAACATTTGGACGAAACAAACTAGTGGAGAAACGTTTAAATCTTAGGGAGTTGGATAAAAGATTTCACAGTCTTAGTTTCTGCAAGTTGACACACTGGTACATGAGAGAGATGTTACCAGCATACGGTACTTATAAGTTAAAGTATGTTGGAGTACTTGTTATGTACTTTTTCAAGTGTCCCGAGCAAGGTATTAGTAAGCAAAGAGCATATTGCGTGCAGGATGAAACAACAGGAAAGATTCGTTATTTTCCTATTAGGCATACAGCTCAAAAGCACAAACGTCGTTCGTATTCCCAAAAAGGCGACAAAATGCAATATGTGCGAGAGCAAAACTTGATAGCTTCAACACAAAAACTCAGAGAAACGAGTTGCAATGTAGAACTGTATGCAATGTCGTATAGCCCAATCGACCATTTCATTGGACAATTTACCTCTGCGTTGAAATATTTTGGAACGAATGCTATCCACTCCAGAGAACGACAGCAGAGGAAGTTGAGTATAAATTCGGGAAAATGTGAGGCAAGCATTAAGAACAAATATCGTAAAAGAAGAGAATTCGAAAGATTGGATACTTTCATGCTAAAAGGCCTTGATAGAGAATCCGAGGACAAATATCAGGCAGACGATGAACTAGAACGTACAGGAATGTGGGATGCAATGGCGAAAGAAAGAAAAGCTGATTGCAGAAGTCAAGAAGACATCCCCATTCCAAACTACATAACTACCCAAACGGACTTCACAAAACGAGAGAAATTTTTCTTAGAATGTGACTACCTGAGCACAAACTTTAAAAGCATGAAAAAGACGGCACATAACTTAAATGTTACGGAGGAATTAGGATCGAAGGAAAGGTGGGATCTGGTGCAGAAGTTGGATACTGAACACCAGAGTAAGGAGCCAAGACTGAAGAAGAGAAGGGAAGCGGCGGCGGAACTGATCGGGGAGTCTGAAAGCATCAAAGACACGGTCACAATTTTTGGGAAGATAGTCGAAGATCAGTTTCACATGATTGGGGCAAAGATCGAAGAAAGCACCGAAGATGTGAGGTGGTCAGATCTTCCAGGCGATGAAGGGCTCAAGTGGAATTTTTCTAGACTCGAACACCAGAGAGACATTTCTGAACGCTCGCGAAGCTTTGTGGAGATACGCAAAGATCTGACATTATTTTACCACCCCAGGTCCGAAGGAGAAAAAAGAGATATGACAGTGCAGGCTGAAGATATTTCGCAAGATGACCTTTGGGACTTCTATACCTGGACCATAGGAACGCTCAGAAATATGGAGGACAGCGTAAATAAAGTTGAGGCCCATGAGATAACGCCCGGTGAAAAATTAAGAATAATGTACGACGTGCGAGACCAGTACTACAACGTTATAAAGAATGTTGTGTCGAAATTCAAGAAGGCCGCGTCGGACAAAGTGAAAGAAAAGGAACTTCTTTGTCGAAAAGTCAGTAAGCTTCTTGACGAGGCAGAAGAGGATTATAATGAAATAAGAACGCAAATAAACATCAGATACAAACAAAAACTGCTAGCAAAGAAAAAGCTTGAGGCTCAGAAACGTTCAAAGGTTAAGAGAGACTCATATGAGAGGCAGCAGGAAGTAGAGAATGAAAATAGTCCGAGAGATCACAAGACATGGAATATAAGGAGAAATCCATTAGACCGGAAGCATGATGACTCTCAGGCCGATGAGACATTTTTCATTGAATACAGTGATCTGAGCAAATACTTCCGTGGCATGAAGGAAAATGCGACCAACTTACATGGTACGGAGGAATTACAATTGGATATGTTGCGGAAGTTCCACACTGACCACCGTAGTAATGAGCCAAGAATGAAGAAGATGAAGGAAGCGGCCGCGAAACTGATCAAGGAGTCTGCCACCATCACAGACACGGTGTCGGACAAAGTGAAAGAAAAGGAACTTCTTTGTCGAGAAGTCAGTAAGCTTCTTGATGAGGCAGAAGAGGATTATAATAAAATAAGAAGGCAAATAAACATCAGATACAAACAAAAACTGCTAGCAAAGAAGAAGCTTGAGGCTCGAAAACGTTCAAAGGTGAAGACAGACTTATTGGAAACACATCAGGACACTTGCCTAAACGCAAAACCTTGCCAAGAAGAAGAATCTTTCAAGGAAGACCAAGATCCAGTGAAATACGACCAACCAAACATTATTAGCAGATTTCTAAGACTGTTTTACATAATTAATAAAAACTAGAAGCGTGTATTAATATAGTTGATTTAAAATAAATTACGGTACAAATGCAGTATTAAAATGTTAATTCTATCAGTAATGAGCAAAACTTTTAAATTCAGAAATACCTTTGTTAGCTGATGTGATGTAAATAGTTAAAAGTGAGTGGGTGGGTTTTTGTTCTTCAGGCAATTTCAGTTACCTTATGGTGATTTTATGCCCCTTGAGTTAATCGCCATAATGATGATGATTGATGAACTGATGTAATAAAGAGTGCAAGTGAGTGATGCTTTTGCATACTACGAGGGCACAACATTGGCCAGTCACTTGTCATTTATTCAAAAGCGAAACGCATTTTCAGAAGAGGTTATATTTCCTTACAACTTCCATTCATTTGCGCCACTAATGAGAACATTTAAAAAAGAGAAACAACTTAGTCTCCCAATTGTACCTCAATAAAAAGAAAAAATACCTATGTGAGAAAGACATAAACATTACTTTTAAATTTGGTTGGGTTAAATATTCTACAACAATTATATTAAATTCCATAGCAGTTTGCAAAACACTTCATTTTAAACAAAAGTCGTCTTAAATTCTCCTCTTTTGATTTTTAAATAAGATGGACAATGCCATGTCGAAGAATTGAAGAATATATAATATTTTAATGTCTAATTAATTTTGTATAAAAATTAATGGAAAATGAGTTGGAATTTCTAACAAATACTACTCCTTCTGTTTCTGTAAGATCCATAATTGAGCCATTTCACATGTCTTCCATACTTCCCTATCTTACCAATTTCGACCGGTGGGGATACATGGTGCTTTTCATTCCACTTTAAACTGTGCATAAAAGTGTACTCAAAACTCAATTCAAACTCAAAGTCTGTTTTTAAAAGGGGAGACTTAAAAAATTTACATAGCGGCAAAAACCAAAATTTCTAGTCATATCTCGCGACTTGCAAAATTGCTACTTTCAATAGTTGGTCGCCCTCTTTCCCCTAAGACGTTCATACTAGATTTGCACAGCACAGTTAAAGCAACAAATAAATACAAATTACAATTTTACACACATAATTAATGAATCCAACAGGTGCCTGCAATTAACAGCACTATTGTATTAATTTACACAACATTAATATGCAATACACATGTGTTAACAAACACAAAAAACGACAGTTGATAAAATCACATGAAATGGATACTGCGCCGGCGCGATAACCTTTCGTGGCTGGCGGGAAGGGGAACGGTAGAGAGGAGACCATTTCATACAGTCAGTCGCAATGGAGGGTTGGAGATTTTAATAATGTGCTACTTGTGTTTGCAGTTATTACGAAACGAAGTCTGTGACAGGAGAGCAGCAGACGACCATCCATTGGTCGGCAGGGACACGGGATTGGAACCCGGGACCTCTGGCGTAGTAGTGTAGTGTGCTAACCACTCCGCAACAGAGGCCGGTGAAAACTAGAAAGAAGATACAAGGAAAAGAAGTAGAGAAAAATAGTTACAAGAAAAATAGAGAGATAGAAGAGCAGTGGCGCAGGAACGGGGGGGTACAGGGGTACATTGTACCCCCGCAAATTTTTGAAGGGGGGTACTGTACCCCCCTAAATCCGTAAATCCAGTTGTACCCCCTGTACCCCCCTTTGGTAATATGACAGCAGACGGAAGGTGCTACTGTTAAAATGACCTATTATCAATTCGCCCAATAAAAAATGTATTATTGTTTATAAATTTTAAGCATTATAGTCCTTACCACAGAAATTCAAAACATTTAATTGTAAACTTATTATACTACATTGTGCTTGCTACTAGTTAGTTCATTGACCTAAGTTCTTGTAAACCTCTTGAAGGAGATGAAAATTGTTTAAAATGTGTGTGGAACGATGGAATCAGATTGACTCTCAGACAATTACGCTGCAGACGATTGCTGTTTTGCGCAAGGGGGGTACACATTTCTAAAGCAGTGGTCGCGTCGATTCGAAGATAAGATACAAATCTTCATCAGAAGAGTATATGACTGACCCCATTTTCTTTTGAATATTTATAATGGAATTTTCCGAAACGGAACACTTACACGAATGAGACGAGACACGACAGACCAACTTGGGGGGGGTTACAATGCACTCCTGTACCTCACCCATATTTTTCATAAATTTGTAAGAGGGTGTTGGGAAAACTATACTTAAACCTATATATTAAGATATATATATATATTTTTAAAAAATAGAGTGCCGATTAGCCTATCTGAGAATGAGGTGAATTTGGAATAAGTTTTCATAACTTCAGAGTGGAAACCGAAAGAAAAATAAGCACACACAAGAACGAGAAGGACCTCACCACACAGGAGACGAGATGAGGCTGTGACAATTCTCGACTCATCGCATCGCGATATCATTCCTAGGTGAAATGAAATCTTTCCTAGACATTTAAACAGGGTGCAATTTGCGATTTTATCAGGGGGGGACTATTTTTTACATATGTATTAGGTATACTTATAATTGGACATTAATTGCTTAAAATCTAATTGTGATATCGAATACAACACAAACACAACGCCATTTTATGTTAAACTCTAAGGACAAATTGTAAGAAAATTACATTAGTCAGATGAATGCACGAGATAAATGAGACTCACTGCAGGTTCTATTGGTAGATTTTGGATTGGATTTACAAGGTCTCTGGGAGTAAGATGGGAATATTTGATTGATTGATTTGGTTTATTTTACTTCGCATTTCTGCCACTTTTGGCTAATCACGAAGATGAGGATGAGTGATGATGATATGATGAAATTGATGGACACTCAAAAATAACACCCATGGACAGGCCAGGATTCGAACCTGGGACCTCAGGCGTCATAGCGCGCTATGATAACCCCTCCGCCACGGAGTACGGCGAGGTGGGAATGTGTTTTGGATTTTCTTTGTAGATGCGAAAATCTTTAACTGTGACGCGCACATGCTTTTGCTTACATTAAAATTTACCTTTTCACATAAACGAGAAATTGACATGTCATCCTAAAACACACGCATGTATCTGCATTTAATACCACTACATACGAAAGTAAACCTTGGCCGGCTCTTCACATTGTCCACCAAAAATTGAAAAGAAAGAATAAACTTTTGAGCGTATGGCTTCCTTGCTACTTCTGAGAGCTGAAGGATTTCGGTTTTGTAAATGTACCGAATTATATTACTTTCAATACTTGAAGAGCGTCATTAGGTACAGCTAATTATATTACAAATAAATGATTGTCAAATTTTTCACAAATATTTCGAAGTTAGACTTCTTACTAGATTGGGAACCATCTGAACTTTTTTTTCCTTTTTTAAAACAACACCCTATACATGTCTGAGAAAATACCAAATACATGGCTTCTAAAAGGCATTGGATGTGGTACACATCTGCCATAAATTGTTTAAATATATATTTATATGCGTAGCATGGGAATTTTAAAATTATAATGAACGGAACTGAAGTGGAACTCTATATAACGTAGTTTCTATATCGAGTGGGTGGGAGATGATTATTCCTGGTTGGGGTGGCTCAAGATCCCCCTCACTCCTGATTTTCCGTTCCGTGAAATCAAAATAAGCCCAGAATGAGGTCCAGAGCTTAGCCTTATATGTTTCAGAATTGTTATCTGATTTTAATTTTTTTTAACTTAAATTCTGACAAAAACAATGAAAAATATTTATGCATATTTTGCATTAAATAACAGGACATTCGTGTGTGCTGTTCTAAAAGAGAATATTTCTCGTGGCTTCATATTATACCTAGGTATCAAGGGCGTTTTTGTGGGGGTCCAGGGGGTCCGGACACCTTCCCCCCTGAAAGACTTACCAAGTAGTAAAAGTAATTTATCAAAATATAATTGTTTAGCATTTGTTATACTCAATATCCATCAATGCCAATACCATGCTTGAACAGCGTAACAATTAAAAGTTAGGGTGCGGCAGAAATATCTCCCGAATTTCATTTGTGAATAACAAAGCAACAATAGATGTTATGCAAAACTTTATTGCACAGTTGGAAAGAACAAGGTTGACCATTTTATTGCACATTTGCAAAGAACAAACTGTTCAAATTATTTTTTGTCAAAATTGCCACAAGTCACCATTTTGTGTGACATAGTTGACTTTGTTTTAAAATGATATCGTCCAAATGCCGATCTGCACAGTGTACGCATTTCTGAAGTCTCGCCCTGAAGTTCTGCATTACCCTGCTAGTCATGTCTGGTCGGTATTGCCGCTCTTTCCTGTCTGATACCATCTTTCAGATCATTGGCTGTCCTCGGCCTTCCTTGCTAAACTTTAGCCTTCAGGTACTCCCACAGAAAGAAGTCGCAGGGTGCGAGCTCGGGGGAACGAGTTGGCCATGGAAGGTGACTTCGAAGGGAGATCAGACGCCCTGGAAACATTTCACGTATCACGTTCATCGATACGCGTGCTGTGGCACCATCCTGTTGGAACCACACAGCCAATTTGCCACGTTCGTTCGATTGCGGCTGCAGGAAGTTGCGCAACATCCATACATAACGGTGAGACGTTACATTAACTGCGTGCCGTTTTCCTCAAAAAAGTAGAGGCGTTCATGGAGTTGTCTCCGTACATATGGGAAACAAAATGGTAATCCTTGTTCTTTCCAACTGTGAAATAAAATTTTGCATAACATCTATCGTTGCTTTGTTATTCACGAATTAAATCTGGGAGTTATTTCTGCTGCACCCTGTATACTCGATGGTTTCTCCGCTGAACTTATTGGAAGGCAAGGAATTTGGCTCATACGGCTTTGAAGGATTCCAAAGATTTTTGCACACTACTAATGATAATATCCATAAAATATTAATCACGAACTTTACTTTTCGTTAATTGGATCTAACTCTTTTTTTTGTTATTCAATAAGTATTCAATTCTCTTTCTATCTGACATTAAATTCCTTGCCAGGGCAGTTGTTTTTATGCAAATCTTGGCGATCTTACCTACACGTACGCTAGATAATGAATACTTGCTGTTATATTTCTATTCTTTTACTATCTTTTACCTATTCATGTAATAATAACAGGACATATTTAATTAATTAATATATTAATTTAATTAAATATAATTATCCTAATTATTATCATTGCAACACTTGATTGTATATATATATATATATATATATATATATATATATGGGAGGCTGAATTTTGTACCCCCCCAAATGAAAAACGTTCCTGCGCCACTGTAGAAGAGTAAAGTAGGTAATCTCTTGTTATTCTAGGGCGGCAAGTGCCCCCACCCCAACGTGATTCTCCCTGTGGGCAGCATTTTCATCTTTGAATCTCAGAGATCCATGCAATCCCAGGGTAATTGGTAGATAATTTATTTAATTAATAGATTATTTACATGAAGTTCATTAGAAAATAAATAAAACAGAATAGACTATACCAGAACATTCATTGCCTTCAGTAAACTACCACATTTAAGATTAAACACGCCGGTATCTCTGTTCTATTACTCCTTGATTAAATGTTTGAATTAGAGATTACTGCAGCTAAAATCCACGTATTAAGAGCTCGAATATCCTCAAAATGCATATTAAAGTTTGCATTCTAAAGTGCAAAACGAAGCCAGTCATATGAAAATTTCATGAATTATTAATGATGGTTATTTACGAGGAGGCATCGTAAAGTTTTAATTATCACCATGAACTAAAGGAAACAGAAATTTTATTTCAAGTTGTAGTCCTACATGTGTGTCGTACATTTAGAATGTACATAGTAGTAGTAACCGTACGTATCAAAATATGTTCTTCAGAGCTTAGAAAAATTGTTTTAAATATGGTATACTTCTATTTTAAATCAGAAATGCAAACTATGAATCTTTAAATATACCTATATTACTTTCTAATGAGTTTTTCTTGGTTTCCTCATTTCAAAATTTATAGGATGTAAATATCACCAACCAGGGAATGAGAAGAAAATATTGAAGAAAGTACACAAAAGGGTGTTTGGTATTGAGGAGGGAGTAAGGGAATTATATTATCTAGCCACGGGGCTTACACACACACACACACACACACACACACACACACACACATACATATACATATATACCAACAGTAAAAATCATATAAATTGTCTCTCAAATGTGAGAAAACCTTTTAGCAGCAGTACTTCTCTCCTTGGCAATTTAAAATGTATTACAAAAAACAAATTGCGAGCGAAGCGAGTAATAAATTTTCATATCCAAATTTTTGCAAAATGAAAACAATATCGATTTAATATGGCGAAAAATTTCATGGAGCGCCATATTATTCTCTTTTACATTTTTTTCATTTAGATCGTTTGACGTCCAGGGTTAACTCCCGCCGACCCCTAGCTACGGCTCTGAACTTGACAAGACTGCAAGAAATTGACAATTTTACAAAATGTATTTATATTTGTATAAAATTTGAAATCAAGGGGGCAATTGCAGATCAGACCCCCCCGCAAGTGCTCTTGGCGGTCTAGAAGAAATAATGCAAGAAAGACGTGAAAACTAATTCCATCTTGAGTATACTTCTGTCCTGCTACTCTTACATTCTGCAAGTCTTGCTTTCCTTTATTTCCATATTTGTCCCCCTAAAATTGATTTCCGTTCAAGGTTGGGGAGGGGGGCCTGTGGTTGCGCCACTGCATCCCCTTCTCCCGTAGTTGCTTTGAACTTTCATCGGTTTGAAAATAGTTAATTTTCGTTAAGAGTATAGGATTCATCTATCCTAAATTTCTAGGTGAAAATATAATAATATAGGGCCATAGATGTCTGTAAGGAAATTCCAGACTTTGTTTACGAAATTGTGAACTCTATCCTTCCCGAATTCATGGATTGTTTCTTTTCCTGGCCCCGCCTCGACGAGAAACGTTCTGTCTTGCATACTTGAAATCACATACGGCCATGCTATTAATTAGCAGTTGAGGAATTTTGAACTCAACCGTTCACTTCAACATTAATTTTTGAGCTGAAGATGTGTCATATCCTCGTTATATGCTAAGATGTTCTAGTAACCTATTATATTTACTGCAAATGTGTTCGTGTCCAACATTTTGAGATAATTTGTCCTACTTTCCGCTGAAGAATGATCTGATAGCCCTATGTGTGATGAAAACTGTTTTTACTCAATTTCTAATATAATTTATTCCAGCATTTCCTTCAACTTCTATTACCTTGTTATTACCTCCAATGATTTCACAACTTTTCCTTCGTGCTCGACCATTGGGTTCAGAAATGTTTAAAATACCCCCATCTCCCGCGTGTAAATAGCAGGCAACAACTCTGGAAGACCATAATGTATACAACTTGTTTACTACATATTTTACGAAAATATTAGAATGTTAGCTTGATATAACTGTGGATTGAAACGAACGAAATAAAATACATCTTTTATACGCACACTGGAACGAGCGCAGGCCTGCTGTGAATCACTGGCAGTGAAGGTCACTGATCGAAGCAGTTGGTGCTTCTTGCTTGCTACAAGCAGGCGCCTTATCTTTTCTCAAGGAAACACGGAAATCTTCGTTACTTTTTTTTCGCCAGACTAATGGTGAACAATGCTACATCTAAGTCTCAACAGGTTTCGAACCTGGATCCTCTGGCTTTGTAGAGAGTTACGGTGATTATGATTTTTATGTTCATTTGATATTTTAAGTCCACTTTATGCACAGTAAGGCTAATCGAGACTGCATCTACAGTTTAAAGTGGGATCCGAACCACTATGTGTCTCCACCGGGTATCGAACCAGGGACTCCTTGATTACAAGGCGACTACGCTACTACTGCGCCATCGGGAAGGCTAAGTGAGAGAGAGAGAGAGTTACGGTGACTATGGTAAGAAGAATTGAAAGTAGCAGAACTACTAAGCTATTCTTTTGTCAATATTGGGATTGTTAATGAATATTATGAATGTCAGTTGAAATTGAAAAAAAAAAATAAACTACGAAATTTCCAGAATGCCGTTACAAATCGTTAATTTTTCGCTTTCCACACATTACTTTGCTACTAGATATTTGCGTGGAATTGAGATTTATTTCCGAGAATGGAGTAGTGGGGAAAGGATCACCTCACATGTGTGGATTATACCCCCCCTCCCACACACACACGCACACAAAAGATATCGACTGTTGTTCTTATAAGGAAATATAACATGTATGAATTGTGTGAAGAAAAACTGGAGCCTATTCACATCCCTACGGAACTTGGAAGAAAGCCACGTAGAGATTGGGAAGTTCTGTTCCGACAAAATCGGGATGTATAGTAAATTAAAAAGCAAAGTGCTACCTTGTGCTTTGCACCAAGCCATGAAGGCGTATAGGGGGTGTGGAGTTAGGGCCCCAAGCTTTCTTCATCAGGCCGAAGGTGGGGATGATGTGATCAGCACCACGCCCCTGGCCGCCTTACCCCCCTCCTTTCCCCAGAGTTTCCTCCAGGTACCCACTTTATACGACGCTGGGTGGGCACCGGAGTAGCTTGAACAGGTGGACAAAATCCCGATTCTCCCCCGTCGGTGATCGAACCCAGATCTCTCGCATGGTAATAAAACGCCCTAACGACTGAGCTACTGCGGCACATATAGTATAGTAGCCTATGTAATTAAGGAAAGAATTGTTTTAGTGTTTCGTTCAACGTTTTTAGGCGAATCATTTTCGAACATATAACGTGTAGCTCTTGTTTCTAACGAACAACATTCCAGCTGACAAGTCACGTGACTTTCCTACATTTCCTGTGTGTTGGCTTTTGCATGAAAGACGAGTTGCTCTTGAGACAGGCAAAATCACCCGATCACCTAATAGTGCAATGTGTGTTGCCTACCCTTCCGGCATTATTTACTGCCATTAAAGTCTTATGGGGAAGAACTTTTTTCCACCACTGTACATTGCTCTTGTCAATGGTGTCATATCCGTACACATTCTGTAGCCTTCTGTGGATGTCGGACAGCCTGCACCCCTCCTACGTCAAGAACTCCATAACAGCACGATGCTTCTGCTTGGAATCCATTATTCACCAGCAAGGAAGACAAAGATTCTGAAACACCTGTATAGAGGAAGTGTCACTCCAACTACATGTGCAATTTGAGCGATCTACATCAGTTAATAAAGAGGTTATGACCACTTTTGCATTACTATCGATACGGCTCTCGTATATTGTAATGCTAACCAATGAAATGTACACTCAACGGCAAAAGAAATGGTAGGCGCATTGTTCACCACCATTTTAATTCAGTCTGTTTTGTAAAATGTGATGATCGTGAATTCAAATAAATACGTCATAGGCAGAGGAGAACGTCTACTTTGAATCAACAGAATTCTATTCATTAAAACAACCCAGGATGTGGAATATAGTGATGGACAATTTGGCTACTATTATCTTTGCCGTTGACTGTACATTTAAAGCAGCATACTGGCATTTGTTCAATCGTCTGAACTTGAACACAGCTGTTCTTGCGTCCAGCGTCTAGTTAGTTCAACATAATTTCCTTTCACCAGTGAAGGAACCTAGTGTTCCTCTTTGATTCAGGCCCGACCCTGTGGCCGAGTGGTTAGCACATCGCGCTGCGACGCCAAGGGTCCCGGGTTCGAATCCCGGTCGGGCTTGGTTGTTTGTGAATGTCCATTCATCAATTTCATCATTTCATCACTCATCCCCATCTTCGCAAATTAGCCAAGAGGCCCAAAACGCGAAGTAAAATAAACTAAATCAATCAATCAATCAACCTCTTTGATTCAGCATATAATGAAGCCAGAGGTGTTGGAAGCGAAGAGGTATCAGCCTCAGTATTGCCAGGTATTAAACGAACAAGATATAAGCTTGAACTACAGGCAGTGTTGATACCACAGAAAAAAAAATATAGGGGAGGGATATTTTCTATGGGCAGACGTATTTAGTATACACCTAAATAACACACAAAAATGTGTATATTTGTAATGAAAGACCATTAGCAACGTTTCTTGTTTGTTGCAGAACGATTGCTCCTTCCCCACTCTGGTATCTTCACTGACCACACTGTGGCGTTAGTGTCGCTGTCACTATGGAGCCTGGATCTGAGGTACAGTGTTTGTGGACACTGGTGGAAAGAAACACTCCCCCCCCCCAAAAAAAGGGCTTTAATAAGTTAGAAGCTCTACGGAGGAAGTAGTTCTTTCCACGACTGTCCACTCGTCTATACAGCGTGATGCGTAGTCAAGTGCTTTGTTCATTCTAAAGGAAAATTTTGAATTTTCAGAATGTTGTCATGTGTTGCGAATCCAATGTGGACTCGGTGAGGTGTAAAGAGGTTGGAAGCATAATTCGTGCACAGTTTTTACTTACGACTGTGAGCAGAAATACAGGATGGTCCAAAAAGGATGGTCCAAAAAGTAAACATCAAGGGGTGTCAAATCAGATGAACGAGGTGGCCATGCAATTATATTATCCTTACACCTGGAAATCGGTTATTTAGGATATCTCGGACTTCGTTGAGGTAGTGAGGTGGTGCGCCATCTTGTTGGAAGCGGATATGGTCAAAACACACATGACGTCCCTCTTGCCCTGTGAAAGCAGCAATTTTTAACGGAACTGCCGCTGGCACTTGCAGTGGCGGAATTAGGTACTATTTCACAACGTTAGTCAAACTTGTTTTTTTTCCTTTCCAAATGACACCACAACCAGTTCTGTAACGTTTCCGAATATATTTTCTTTATGCACTTACAAAGTTGTAAATTCCATTTTGGACCACCTTGTATACATCGTGATTTCTTGCTAGGCACAGGCATACATCGTCATCCTGAAGTTCACCCATTAAAAAAAACAAGTAATACAATATTGAAACTTAAAAAGAAAACTATTCAATGTTTCAACACAATCTTGCAAGCGCGGGAGACCAGACAAACTGATCAGATGTTGACAGCTTACTGTCCCATGATATTTTCCAGAAAAACACAGGCCGATGCTCGATAGATTCGTGTTTTTTTGATGGAACAAATTTGTAACGTGTCCTGTTTTGAGATTCATAGGACACAGTCATTGCACAATTGGAACAGTATCTATAACTCGTATAGTGTTAAAAATCGACTTTTGCTGTTATGAAATTCGCGACTATAATTAGTGATAACGGTGCAGAATAAGTAGCGGATAGTGCTATAAATTGTTCGAAAGCTTGAAGCTACCGGCATTACAATATATCCAAAAATTATTAAGTTTTTCACAATATGGAACCTCAATTTTAAAAATGGAAGTCTTGAAGGTTCTTCAATTACAAAGAATCTGGATCACTCCTGCTTCATGAATCATAATCATAAGAAAGCGCGATATGACACCTAGTTATACAGGGTGATTCAGAAAAAGTGTGCCAAGAGAAAACAGATTCAACACAGAAGAATTTGAGATAATAGGGTGACCAGACATACTCATTTTAAGAGTATTATACTCTTTTAGAGGTTCATACACTCTATACTCTTTTCAATTTGCAAAAATCCCCAAATATACTCTTTTTCTTGTATAACACCATTAAGCCTTGTTTCCATGATTATGAAAAACTAAATATGCTGACCAAGGCAGTAATTTATTTTATTAAAAACATAAACTAAACGTAACGTTTCAACCTTCTAGCAAGGTCTTCATCAGACTCTGTATCAAGTACAAAAGTAACAAGATACACAAAAAGTCCCCCATTCCAGTTCATTATGTCTTCTTCACCTTTCTTCTCTATTTCCTTGGCTTCCTTCCATTTTCTCACTAGCATTCTCTTCTCTCTTCCTATCTGCTTAGCCTCATACCACTCTATATCATGTCCTGTTTCTCTCGTGTGTTTAAATATTGCATTTCTCTCTCTCTTAAGTCGTAGGCCTACATCATCCCTATGTTGTTTCAACCTGTCTTTCAGCCTTTTTTCCGTTTCTCCTATGTACACACTCTGACATTCTTTACATTTCACTTCGTAGATAATCCCATCCTCTTCCTCTTCTCTGTTCTCCTTTATCTTGCTTGCATTCTTCGCTATTCCTAAGATGATCCTCCCTCCCTTCCTGTAAGTTTTAATTCCGGCTTTCCTAAGCACTTTGCATATCTTTTCTGTGGTCTTCCCCATACTCCTTATTCCAAACCTTCTCTCCTCTTTTTCTTTCTCTTCCAATTCTCCCCTGCCACTTTTCTTACTTTTTCTGTTTATGTCCAGTCTATCCTGCTTCTCATAGCCATTTTTTTCAGCTGTTTCCATAGGCTATTTATTTTGCCTTCTTTTTCACATTCTTTCATGCATATTTCCTTGATTCTGTCCTCCATATTCTTTATAAAATTTATTTTTGTCACCCCACTTACATCACTTCTTTTGTGGCAGAATACCCCTGCTGCACACTTCTTCTGATGCCAAGCGGTTTCAATTTCTTGTCCTCTCTTCCTTTTCATCAATATATCTAGGTAGCTTAATTTGTCTTCTTCTTCTATTTCAAGTTCCAATAATATCCCTCTTTCTTCATCTTGTATTTCTTTGGCAAAAATGTCGAGCTGCCTCTTCGTTCCCTTCCATATGCCAAAACAATCGTCCACTTATCTGCAAAACAGAATTATTTTGTCACCTCCTTTTCTGTTTTGCATATGGAACTTGAAATAGAAGACAAGAAATTGAAACCGCTTGGCATCAGAAGAAGTGTGCAGCAGGGGTATTCTGCCACAAAAGAAGTGATGTAAGTGGGGTGACAAAAATAAATTTTATAAAGAATATGGAGGACAGAATCAAGAAAATATGCATGAAAGAATGTGAAAAAGAAGGCAAAATAAATAGCCTATGGAAACAGCTGGAAAAAATGGCTATGAGAAGCAGGATAGACTGGACATAAACAGAAGAAGTAAGAAAACTGGCAGGGGAGAATTGAAAGAGAAAGAAAAAGAGGAGAGAAGGTTTGGAATAAGGAGTATGGGGAAGACCGCAGAAAAGATATGCAAAGTGCTTAGGAAAGCCGGAATTAAAACTTACAGGAAGGGAGGGAGGAGCATCTTAGGAATAGCGAAGAATGCAAGCAAGAAAAAGGAGAACAGAGAAGAGGAAGAGGATGGGATTATCTACGAAGTGAAATGTAAAGAATGTCAGAGTGTGTATATAGGAGAAACGGAAAAAAGGCTGAAAGACAGGTTGAAACAACATAGGGATGATGTAGGCCTACGACTTAAGAGAGAGAGAAATGCAATTTTTAAACACACGAGAGAAACAGGACATGACATAGAGTGGGATGAGGCTAAGCAGATAGGAAGAGAGAAGAGAATGCTAGTGAGAAAATGGAAGGAAGCCAAGGAAATAGAGAAGAAAGGTGAAGAAGATATAATGAACTGGAATGGGGGACTGAAGTTAAACAAAGAATGGAAGAAGGTGTTAGAAAGAGTTGAAAGGACAAGAGAGAAAGAGGAGAGGAGAAGGGAGAAAAATGAAGGAAAAAGAGCATGAGATAAAAAGTCCAACCTCATTCTATATGAAAGTAATTATGTTTAGCCTTTTAGATGAAAGTACAGTTGGCAATTGAAAGCCACCTGCTAGAAAGTTCCTAACAACTTTCTAATAGTCTGGAGGGAGTAATGGTTGTGTCTATATAATGCCCTTTTTGTGTATCTTGTTACTTTTGTACTTGATACAGAGTCTGATGAAGACCTTGCTAGA
The DNA here is from genome assembly GCF_977018435.1 of Lepisma saccharinum. NCBI lineage: Eukaryota > Metazoa > Arthropoda > Insecta > Zygentoma > Lepismatidae > Lepisma > Lepisma saccharinum. The sequence goes on along the minus strand of NC_139231.1, from coordinate 10,888,503 downwards.
AGGTTGAAACGTTACGTTTAGTTTATGTTTTTAATAAAATAAATTACTGCCTTGGTCAGCATATTTAGTTTCTCTTTTCCTTGCTATTTTATTTCATTCATTATTTTACGCGTAAATATGCTTTAAAATCCACAGAACGGAAAACGTCAAGATGCCAACAAACTCCTTGACTCAAGAATTTCCTATGAACAATTTCAAGAGTCATTTTCATATTCCATCAACAAGCAAAACATATTTCAAATTCATTGGAATTGAATGATAATGATATTTTTGACACTTACTGTGCAATTTCAAAAGCCGTTGAAAAGTATTTTGAAGATTGGAGGGGGGGGAGAAACGAAACAATGGTGGGTAATTGGAGGTCAGTGTACAAAGATTTAGTCAGGCTGGGTCAAATTTAAAAATGATTGTGCCTCTTATAAAATTCTTGTTTACTCTGCCTGGTACAAATATTGATTGTGAAAGACTCTTCAGTGTTATTAAAACTTATTGGCGAGAGGGAAAAAGTACACTCGAACAAGTAATGAAAGTGAAATTCAATGTGGACATGACCTGTGAAGAGTTTGGACCGACAATAAAGGACGAATTAAACATACTCAAGAAAGCAAAATCATCCCATAAGTATGAAGGATGGTGCCCATTGGTGAGTAAGTATTTGTAATTAGCTAATTACATTAGACTCACAAGTAATTCGAATCTGTAGAGTGCAGGTCTATTTTATAGGGGCTATAATAGAAGTAATAACAAATAGCCACCATTATTTTCGTTTTGTTTTTATGTTTTGTGCATGCGCACCTTCAACCTATGGACTATACTCTTTTTGGTCATCAAATATCTGGTCACCCTAGAGATAAGGAACATACGGTCGGAGAAGCCACCGTAACGAGATATGGGCTGAAACATATCCAGCTCTGCCATGTACCATCGTCCATAGGAATTATATGTAAGTAACATGAAAGGACAGGTAGTGACACTGTTAATAACGTACAATGAATAGCGACATTCATTGATATTGATTCACGCGTATAAGTTACACGCATCCGATTAGGAAACTAGTGTCGTAGTATTGACACAAACAGGTGTTAACAACATGCAATTAGGTACCGAACAACAGTTGTTCAAGATGAGGACGAGCAACCAGCATGCAAACATATCAGCAGTGTACGAGATTTTGCAGGATCCTTTCAAATATCCCTGACGTGTTACGAATCACATTACAATAGGCGACAACTAATTCCATGCCCGTATTCACATGGGTCTCAAAAATAAACCAGCCTCCGTGGCGGAGTGGTTAACGCAGCGCGCTACGCAGCCAGGGATCTCGGGTTCGAATTTCATCCTGCGCATGGGTATTTGTGAGTGAGTAGTCCCTTCATCAATTTCATCATATCGTAACTCATCCTCACGATTAGCCAATAGTGGCAGAAAGCGAAGTGAAATAAACTAAAAATCAATCAATCAAATCTCATAAACAAGTCACTTGAGATATCCCCAGACGAAATCTCGAGTGGATTCAGGTCGGTCGACCTCGCGGGCCAGGGAATAGAGCCTGCCCGTCCAATCCACCGAGTAGGAAAGGTAACATTCAGATCATTTTAGACTTCCACACTGAAGAGAGGCAGAGCTACGTATCTCGGTACGCTAGCTTCTCCGACCCTATTTTCCCTATCGCAAATTGTTCAATGGTGAATCACCTATTTTCTTTTCTATTTTTGCATGTTTTTACTGAATAACCGTGTATATTAACACTAGCTGCTTCTTGTATGATTGCATAGGTCATTCTTGTGCGTTTTAGACATATATACGAATATTTAGTTTCTTTCTCAGTTCAATTCTCTCACCTACAGACATCTAAAAGTAGTACACATTAAAAGTTGTAACGTTGAGCACTATCATCATAACTAGAGCACGGATTTTTTAAGCGCTAAAATTACAGAAACAAGCTGGGAAAAAGTCACTAAAATTTTGGAAAGGTAAATGATATTGAATAGCATGATAATGAAAGATCTATCATCAGTTAACATAGGCGTCGCTAGTTTCAATATATTCGGGGGCGGGCGACCATTAGGCACAGATCTGTATGCATTTCTGAGAGAAGAACAATGGAAAACAAGCCACCTTTGAATTAACCGAAACTGTTATTCTTATTATTTTGTCAGTGTAATTTTCATCACCACTATGAATCATAATAATAATAATATTTACAAGATGGCATTACAAAAGTGAACATAATTAGTTGGGTGTAGTGAATTAATAAAAATTATACTCATAGAAATTTAAGAACGTAAATGTAGCAAAATTCAGAAAAAATATTAGGCTTACTTTAAAAATAAATGACCTTATCATTATATCTTTAAGATGAGCATTTTGCCTTCTCAGCAACTATCAGAAATAAATTTATTTTAGGTATGGCACGGGAGAATTTTTCATGAAACGATGTGAAATATTCTGTGCAACGGTTCGACTTTTCTCCATCTATCTGCGGAATGTTTTTGCACAGATTAGACAGTCAGTATCATCATCCTCACTGTTACTGTTCAGTCGTCATGTTGAATGTAGTCTCTGTTCTCCACTGAAACCTTATCTCTCACAGAAGCCCCGGAAACATTGTTCTGTTTCCTGGCTGCCTTGTATCTCACCTCCTTATTGTACACTGCATCCATCGCCGCCTTCGTGGCATCTTTATCGCATGTATCCAGGGCCCCGTCTTCAACAGGAACGAAAAGCATGAGATGACGAAATTAGGAACAACCCTCAATCTAACATGGCGGCCGCCACTTTTCCCAACAACGAACCTAACGGCACACAACTCACAAAGTACCCAAGCCAATCACATGCAGAGAATATAAAATCAACGATTACACCAGGCGTAAAGGACTTGTACAGACATTGCAATAACTAATCTTGCCAAGAAAGTGAAAAACTTCGTGAAACCGAAACAGGAGCTTCCTGGATGACTAAAAATTCACACCTGGCTCTGTTTGCCTTCCCCTACACACACACGTGCTGGCTCCGATAACGTTTCTGACGGCCTGACCGAGAAATGAAGGGGACGAAATTTGGGGCTTCCTACCGTTACTGAAAAATAAACCGAAATTAATGCGCATGAATTTTCAAGGTCAGAAATTGCAAATATTGAAAGCAAAGGTCATTGATTTCATTAATATTTAGTTTGCAAAGACAGAGAAAGACTACCCTTCATCTTCAAATAGACACTATTGTCTTGAAGGAAGAAAGAGTTTGAGGATTTTCGACTTCCTTAATTTTTCTGGGGCTGCTTTCCCAAGGAGAACCGCCACCACACGCCACTGTGCAGGAAGCTGAAGAGAACGAGGGAAAGGAAGAAAAATAAGTTACAAGGAGAGAGACGAAAGGAAAGATAAGATAAACAAAATGACGAAGGAAGGGAAAAAATAAACTAATTGAAGAGACCAAAGAAAGATCTCCACAAAAGAGAAGAATATGGAGTTGTCAACTATGAACAACCAACGCTAAATTTTTCGCTCAATATTTCGAAATTTCCTTGTAAATATTCCTAATATCATTATGGTTGAAATGCAGTAAAAACAAATTGGCATTTCATTCTCGCTCAATTTATTTCCAGTAGCTATTATGCAACTTTCAATTTCCATACAGACATGGATAATAAATTTCCAAGAACCATTTGGAACTCAATATTTCCTCGAATGGGCAATTTTGTACCCAGCTAGACTTCGTGACCAACGGGCACTGTCCCATAAACAATGGTATGGGTGATGGGAACTGGGAACATTCTCTGCTTAATATCGAGAACAACACAATCTCAATTTTGTGAAGAAATTCGAGGAAGAAAGAGGATGATTCATTTAATTATGTCAATTTCTTCATATGTCCTTGTATGTACGAATAGCCATTTTGAATGAATTGTCCATACAACATCAGTCACTGCACGTTTTCGCAACCGTAATAGGTAATTTTAGGTGCAATCATAGGCGAATCTAGACTCTTCTTAACCAGTGTGCGAATTAACAGGAGGGGATGCCGGGACCCCCCGCAGAAGAAAAAATTCTCACAGGGATGTTCTTATCCCCGCCAAAGAAAATTTAATTGGAAGCATATACACGTACGTAGTGTACCATTTCTTAACTATCGAACGAACATCAGTGAAAAATCATTCGAGAAAACAGTGAATTAACCTTTGAGACAATTGTATCCTGTTTCGCGTCTGAAGTTTTCTTCCCATTGCCAATAAAGTACTAAAGCCAATAGACATTTGGTCAATTTTCGGTGTTAGTTCAATAGCTCCTTTGTGTATCGGTTTTCTTAGAATGTAAATACACTGTTTCTAAATTACTACTAAATGTTATCATAAGATTTACTGTCCTTGGTATTTAGAACTTGCACGCAATAGTGGAGTTTACTAACTGGTAACACACAAATTTGCATACCTAACCCCCCCCCCTGAGAAAAGGGACACTGATTGGGGAAACCCCCCAAAAGCAAAAAGCTTAATCCGCACACTGCTTTATCCCAGAGAAGAGCAAAGAATGTGCTGTGAGCATATAAGTTGTAACACTGATACGATGATATAATGAGCAGATTTTTCTAGATATTAAAAAGCCTTAAATATATAGACAGTTACATGGGACCAGTTTCAAGTCCAATTCTTGGTCAGATATACTAATCGGGACTGGACCTTCAAAGTGAAATCCGAAACACTGCACAATGCACCTCCACCAGTAAACAAACCCAGGCCCATTTGGTCATAAGATGATAGCACGGGTGTTATTTGTTGTTGTCGAGAGAGCGAGAGAGAGAAATTTTAATACGAGTATTAATTTCTTCACGGGAAACTGTCACAAACGTCGGAAATATTTGACCTATAATGGTCAAATGTGTTATTAAAGTGTAAATCATCAACCCTGAGACCTTCTGTAAACAAACGGTCTCACCGATTCGATGTATCACTCCGCGTCAGCTGATTCATGACCGCAATCATCTGCTGTTACTCTCATAGTTCGCTGCTAACTAACTAACTAACTAACTAACTAACTCCCTAGCCTTCTTAAACCCGAATGTTCATGGCTGTAGCAACACAGGCCTTCCATCTTTCCCTATCTTGAGCAAGTTCTATATACTCTTTTCCATCCCTACCGATTTCCCTTAGGTCCATCTCAACGTTGTCCCTCCATCTTCGTCTTGGCCTTCCTACAGGTCTCTTACCATCAGGTTTCCAAACAAGAATCCTGTAAACTCCTCTTTCCTCTCCCATTCGTGCCACATGGCCTGCCCACATAAGTCTTCTTGATTTAATTATTCTAATAATATCTGGACATGAATACAAATTATGTAGTTCTAAATTATGTAACCTTCTCCACTCACCTGTCTCCTCATCCCTTTTAGGTCCAAAGATTTTCCTAAGGATCTTATTTTCAAATATCTACTCTCAATTTATGTTCCTCTTTCAATGTAAGGGACCACGTTTCACATCCATATAATACTACAGGCAAAATTACGGTTTTGTATATTTTAACTTTTAGTTTCTTAGATATTAAACGAGAAGACAAAAGTTTATGAAGAGAGAAGTAACATGCATTTCCTGAATTAATCCTACTTTTTATTTCCTCTTTAATATAATTTTCATTTGTTAATATTACTCTTAAGTATTTGAATTTGGAAACTGGTTCAAACGAGTTGTTATCAATAACTAGATTTTGATTATTACCCAACACTTGGTTTCGGCCTGTAAGCATATATTTAGTTTTCTCTTTGTTAACTTCCAAACCTATCTCTTTAGCAGTTTTGAAAAATATTTTAGCATTATTCTTAATTGTATTCACATCATCTCCCAGTAAGTCTACATCATCTGCATATGCTAACAACTGAGTCACACCATTTAATTGTAGTCCTTCTTTAGTTTCTTTTACCTTCCTAACAGCATATTCTAAGGCAAAATTAAAGAGCAATGGAGATAATGCATCTCCTTGTTTTAACCCATCATGAATTGTAAATTTGTCAGACATATTAATACCCACACGAATTTTACTTTCTGTTTCACTGGTGCATATTTTTATCATACTAACAAGCTTCTTAGGTATTCCAAACTCTACTAATATATTATATAATTTATCTCTTTTGACCGAATCATATGCTTTTTTGAAATCAATGAATAGCTGATGGACATTTTGATTATATTCCCACTTTTTTTCAAGTGTCTGTCTGATGTGAAAAATTTGATCTGTAGTTGATCTGTTACGTTTAAATCCACATTGATAATCACCTATAATTTCATTAGCATATGGGGTTAGTCTTGTTAAAAGAATGTTAGATAATATTTTATATGTTGTTGAGAGTAGAGTAATTCCACGGTAATTATTGCAGTTCATTTTATCACCTTTTTTAAACACAGGAACAATTATGGATTCTTTCCACTGTTGAGGGATTTCTTCTTTATTCCATATTAAACAAATTAATTTATGAATTTGACATATTAATGAATTTCCACCATATTTAATTAACTCAGCTGGTATTAAATCAATGTCAGGTGCTTTGTTATTCTTTAGCCTTTTAATAGCATCTTTAACTTCAGTCAAGTTAGGTTCTGGAACTAAAGGTTCTGCTGTGTAGACTTCATTTACTTCTGATTTATCTCCTACATGGACATTTAAAAGGTCATTAAAGTAGTTCTTCCATCTATTTAGAATATCGCTTGGGTCAGCTAGAAAATCACCGTCTCTATCTTTTATCAAGTTTACTTTAGGTTGCCACCCCTTTCTAAACTCATTTACACCTTTATATAAATCTCTGATATTTTTATTTTTGCTGTTTGTTTCAATTTCGTTAATTTTGCTTTTCAAGTAATCTCTTTTTTTACTTCTAAACGTGCGGTTAACTTCTCGCTTTATTCTATTATAATTGTTTAGATTTGTATCATCAGAGATATTTAACCACCTAAGTCTAGCCTGATTTCTTATTTCTATTAGATTATGACATTCATTATCAAACCATGGCTTACTTTTTCTCGGTTTATGGTATCCTATACTTTCTTTAGCTGCTGATTCTATTGCATTACGTATGTGCTCCCAATTCTTATTTACGTCTGTCTCATTTATATTTTCATCATCATTTGAATCCTGCAAAACATCAAATCTATTTGACAGTTTAATTTGGTAATCTTTCTTAATTCTTTCATCAGTAAACTTTCCTGTATCATATTTTAGAACTTTTAGATTTTGTTGCTTATGATTTATCACTGAGAGTCTTTCTCTTAATTTAGCAATTACTAAATAATGGTCACTGGCACAGTCAGCACCTCTATGTGTACGAACGTCAATTATACTAGTATATCTTCTCTTATCAATGAGAATATGATCTATCTGATTATGAGTTTTACCATCTGGAGAAGACCAGGTATATTTATGGATATCTTTATGTTTAAAAGTGGTACTTTTCACAATTAAATTCTTTGAGGTTGCAAAAGTAATCAATCTTATACCATTATCATTACTTAATTCATGAAGACTTTCTTTACCAATCGTGGGTTTAAATGTCTCTTCTTTGCCAATCTGTGCATTACAGTCACCTAACAGAATTTTCATATCAATCAATTTATCAAAGACCTGTTCTAACTCTGTATAAAAATCATCTTTAGTATTATCATCTTTATCTTCCGTTGGTGCATGTATGTTTATTAAAATAATTTTACACCACCTACCCTGTAAAACTGCATATGATATCCTATCATTAATAAATTCTACTGTTTTAAGAGCCGAGATAATTCTATTATTTATGAAAAAGCCTGTTCCAAAATTATGATTTTCAGTACCACCATAGAAAAAAGTATAATTTTTAGTTTTACAATTCCTTTCTCCTGGCCACCTAACTTCCTGGACAGCTACTACATCTAATTTATACTTAACTATCTCATTAACTGTACACTGAAATGCCCCAGGCCGGTAAAGGCTCAGAACATTCCAGGTGCCTAATTTAATATCCTTATTCCTAACGTAGATCTTATCCTTAGTCCAGGGACCTCCCAAAGTAGTCCCCACCCGGAGATCCGAATAGTTCGCTGCACCTATTCATTTTATATAATACCCTCTGAATGTGAGAACCCGCTCTCAAAACATCAGACGAATATGCAGCCGCATACATTGTTACTCTCCCGGTCATTCTCTCTTTCAAAACCCTTAAAACTGCAGACACTGGGATACCAACTTAACCACTTCATTTACTGGTTTCTCAGGATACCACTGACAGAACGTTACATAAATATTGAGTAGAATCTGTTTCTCACCCCTTTTCAAAGGCTGTCCTTGCTGGTGTTTTGAAAACAAGCTCGGAGAACACGGAGACTTTCCCGCACGCATAGAACTCAGCATGTTATTTTTCTAGGGATAAGTCAGGCAATATTACTAAGTTGCACTACTTTCTTGCTGTTCACATGATTATTTTTAGAAAATAACCAATATTATAAAATATCGTTATGTACACAAATCTCTAAGCTCATTGAAAGTTACAATGCATATTACTACAAAATGTTCACACTTACCTTGCCTTGCCATGTCACCAAGTTATTTTACGAAGTGCCCTATATTTGGCGGAACAAAAATCGTTATTAGGATGCTTGTCAAAGTTTCCAACCGCAATAAATTTACGAACTTTTTGTCTTGTTTTGATCATCATCATCAATATATTTATTGGACTTACAGCAATGCATATGGCTGTTTATGCCCATTATATATTTTATTTACATAAGATACAATTTACATAAAATCTACAAACAAATTTCAAATACACTCCTATCTATATCATCCTTAGAAATATACATTACCATGTTATATCATTTTGTCTAAAAAAATGCAAGTAAAATATATTCAATTCGCATGCAAGAAAGAAGCCAAATTTATGGGAAATGATTACTGGTTCAAAGAGTTAACCATAAAGGTGAAGCAATATGTAAAAAAAGAAAGAGCATTGGGTTTAAAGTGAGACGTCATTTGCGGCAGCGTATCCCATACTACAAATTGGCTGTTGTTTTACCTTACGTAATGAATCCTGTAACAAAGCTGGATTTTCGTGTGGATTATTTTACTTCTATGAGTTTGCAATGCTTTCTGCATACAGGTGGTTTTGTTTACAGAAGGTGTCAGGGTTTGTGATTTGAAGTTTAGTTAAAAGTTAAGGGTCATTCCACGTCAAATCATCCAGGCCATGTCACCCACCATCTCCGATTTTGATGAAATTCGGTATACTTATAGAACAATTGATGCTAATTCCAAAAATGAAAACTTTTTTGAGATTGGTCAAGGGGTTCAGAAATTACGCGTTTTTAAAAATCTCTGTGTACGCCACATGCGGCTCCACTTTGAATGACACGCATTATGTTATAAATTATAGTATCTTCTCTTAAATTTGCCGTAGAAACTTCAAGTTTGATTTCATTTGCTCAGGATAGTGTAAGCTTTCATTTAAATAAGGTTTCTGATCAGTGTATCAATAATCATGTATTTTATGTATAGTTTCATGTATTTTTTTAGAAAAATAAATGACTAAATTCAAGAGCGAATTTCGTGCAATGCTTCCCCTTCAATTTCACCCAAATTTTATATACAGGTAGCTGAGAGTGGGTACTAATGCTTGATGGAAAAATTGGGATGGGCGGTTCAGAGACAGGGTGATAAAAAAATCATTTGCATTAAAAGTTAATCTTATTAAAAATACTTATGTATTTAGCACAAAGTCTGAAGTACAATATGTTTTGAGGTATAATATTCAAAATTTCTGTTCACTGTGTGTGAAGGTAAGCATAGGCGTAACCTGGTGGGGGCAAGGGGAATCATTTTCCCTATCCAAAATTTATAGATTAATTAAAACCTACAAATAATAATTGCAGTGAAACCCCGATTTCAAGTTCCTCGATTTTACATTTCCCTGCATTTTACATTCAATATTGGTGGTCCCAACATAGCAAATTTTCCTCGATTTTACATTTTCTCGTATTCTAAGTTTTTTTTAGCTTGGTCCCCTGAACAACGTAAAATCGAAGTTCCACTCTATCTAAGTTAGTTTCAACTGTCTTCAACTTTTTAAAAAACATTATAATAATAGTTATTAGCATTCCCAAGCTTAGCAAATTTTATTCGAGAACATTCTTCTTTTTGTGCATTTTATCTCAATATGGATTTTTTGTTTATACTCTTCACGGAGATACGTAATATGAAGTTAGAATTAATAATACACATTTGTGCTGATTGAAGTTTTTCCAAATGGAGCTTTTCTTGCCACATACCAGAGAAAATCTCCTTGTGATGGGGTGGTTGGAACACTTAGAAGACTTGTATAGACATGAACAGTATCAAGTAACATGTTCAGCAATGAAGTACCAATTCCATAGAAATAGTATTAGAGGCATAAATTTCTTATTAATCACGTAAGGTGAAATGATAACAACCTGCAGTACAATGTGTCAGCGATTGCAAAGTACTATACAACAGCACCAGGAAGATTAAGTATGCACTGTTTTGAACTTAGGCTACAGGTTATTTACAGTGTTCGGTAAGTTACTTTTTACAAGTAACCGAGTTTCAGTTACTCATTTAAAAAGTAACTCTGTTACAGTTACTGGTACTTTGAAAGTAACTGAGTTACTTTACAGTTACTGTGAAAGAAACTTACAGTTAATGATCATTGATTTGTGTAAAAATTACAAATTGTGTTTCTAGTACATAATCCGTATGTCTTCATAAACCTACATTACTACTGCAAATAAATGATGAAACACAGAATCAACTTTGCTTGAACGATTTTAATTAAGAAATCATTTGAATGCTGACCACGGTATTTTGAATATGGTGTCATTGATTCCACTTGCACCTATTTCTTTCTCCTCCATTCCAAGTTCAACAAAATCCAAAGATCCACTCCTTCAACGATGACTGTTTCCTAGCTCGACAGTCCACCTAAAACACTGACGTTTTCACATACAAGTAGATATGAATTGAAGTAAAGCGTGGATGAAGTTAGCATGCAACAAAGCATAGCTTGCTTGACAGGCCAGCAATTCCAAGAAAATCCTTTTACGTAGCATCCAGAGAAGGTACATATATATTTTTTTTACAGTTGGGAACAGAAAATGTGAACGGCACAATTTATAGTGCATGAAATTTTGGCAATGCATAGAATACAATCCAGTAAGTATTTTTCGGTACTATCTTCATGGGCGTAACTTGGGAACTATCTTTGGTTGAGAGAATCAAAGTTTTCAGTCCCATAAAAATAGTGTCAAAGATTACTTGCTAAATACATTTGAAAAATCACATTACTCTTTTTTTGTTTGTTCCTCAAGTGCAGGATGTTCACAAAATATATTTAACTTGTAGGTTTTAATTAATCTATAAATTTTGGATAGGGAAAATGATTCCCCTTGCCCCCACCAGGTTACGCCTATGCTTACCTTCACACACAGTGAACAGAAATTTTGAATATTATACCTCAAAACATATTGTACTTCAGACTTTGTGCTAAATACATAAGTATTTTTAATAAGATTAACTTTTAATGCAAATGATTTTTTTATCACCCTGTCTCTGAACCGCCCATCCCAATTTTTCCATCAAGCATTAGTACCCACTCTCAGCTACCTGTATATAAAATTTGGGTGAAATTGAAGGGGGGGCATTGCACGAAATTCGCTCTTGAATTTAGTCATTTATTTTTCTAAAAAAATACATGAAACTATACATAAAATACATGATTATTGATACACTGATCAGAAACCTTATTTAAATGAAAGCTTACACTATCCTGAGCAAATGAAATCAAACTTGAAGTTTCTACGGCAAATTTAAGAGAAGATACTATAATTTATAACATAATGCGTGTCATTCAAAGTGGAGCCGCATGTGGCGTACACAGAGATTTTTAAAAACGCGTAATTTCTGAACCCCTTGACCAATCTCAAAAAAGTTGTCATTTTTGTAATCAGCAGGAAAAGTTCTATAACTATACCGAATTTCATCAAAATCGGAGATGGTGGGTGACATTTTCACAAAATTCTGGATGATTTGACATGGAATGACCCTTAACCTTATTGTCTTGTAGTTAACAAGTCCCTGATTGAATTTTCCGGTGTCGGCTTTTTTAAGTGTTTAGTTAATCTAATCACGATTAATACATTTGAACTAAACTTAATTTCATTTTCTTACTATTTGAAAATGGATGGCTCCAACAACTTCTGTTCGATGTAATATCATGCTATCTACACTTTGTCATCCATTTTGAGAGGAGGGACCTGCCCCCGTGCCCCTTCCGCTAATCTGCCCATGGATATAATAAAATGCGTTCGTTATTCGCTACAACTTGCTTATGTACCGAGAAACCTCAAAATCCGTTAAGATAAACTAAATGAGTCCAATCCGTGGTCTAGTTAGAATTACTGTGAATTCCTAATGTTTATTAAACATAGCTACCTTATTATTATACGGAATACTTCTACTGAGGAAACAAGCTGCATTTGATGCCATCTTGGATAATTACACTAAACAATTTAGTAAATTGACCACAATTATTTTTGATATGGTGCTGCTGATTAACACTACAAATTTGGACTAACTTATACGCCAAAGACATAGTAACAAATTCTTGACGGTAAATTGTTGTGCTACCATTGTTGATTCAAATTTAAGATTCTCAAGTACTTATGTATTCATTCATTCTACGTCTAATTTATTTTCATCATCTAATATTAATTCAATTATATTATTGAATATCCTTTGGTTTCTCGGAAATTTTTTTGTGGTCTTTTACGACTAAGGGGCATTTCTACAGAAAACTGAAGCTTGGTGTGCATTATTAATTATTTGTTTTCAGCATTAAATGTGTTAAGATAATCTACATACATGTAATATAGGTTCGAAGTACAAAGGTTTTGAAAAATACAAACATTTCTACATACCATACGGTTCCTACATTTCATAAGTAGAAATCAGAAACTCTGCTGACCGGAAACCTGATGATGTTGGGGAGGAGACGGGCCCAACAAAGTAGTACGTATGTACACCATAATAATTATGGACTATATACAGAAACTGCCGTAGGATTCCACGGATGATAAGGTATTTCTGAAAAGATTTTCAAGGACGCCGAGGTTAATGAAAACACCGCATTGTAGCCTAACTTTAGGAAACATCAAAAGTCACAAAAACTGAAGGCCTAAAAAGAATTGACAGAAAACTATTATGTATCTTACATAATGCATTAATGTATAGGAATGTAACAAATTTCAGAATAACTGAAATTGAGCTCTGCAAACCCAAGGAAATAAAAGTAGCTTTATTACTTGTTTTCGGCAAGTGCATTGAGCGCCGTCATCGTGATGTCAAAGATCGTAGTAGCGATTGGGTGCCAAAAATGGAGGTGGCTAGGACAATTTACTTTCTCTTTAGTAGACGTGTTTCAGTTAGAGTTCTTGTTTTAGCTCCACTTTTATGCAAAGAGGCTAATCGGGACTGGACCTACACTATGTGCCTCCACCAGGTGTTAGTACAAAAGGCTTAGTATTAAGAGGCCATAGTGCAGGGGCAAAAGTCGGGTGTGGTTGGGGGGTAACTCCCTCTAATCGCCGCCACTGCTGGTAACCTTGCATAAATGGTTATAAAACTAAAACTACCCAATATTGCAGACACACTTATGGAGCATGCCTCGCTACGCAACAAGCACATTCATTTACAAAATTAAAATTTTGACAAATTTGAAAAATCATTGATGTTATTTTCATCTCCACTTGCTGGAGGTATATTTTTAAAAGTTTCAAAGAGATAGCCTGTGATTGATATTGAAAATGACATCCCCGTATGCTTACTTCAGCATGATGTTAACAAAAAGCTTATTTGAAAGAGATTGGCCTTGAAAAGCGCTGTACAAAATAGAGCTTTAAGAGGATGCTTCATTAAAATGCTCTTAATTGAGTAGTGGCGGGAGATTACACTTTGAACATTGCATGCGAGCCGCCTTGTGTAATTGACAGCAGTGTTCGAACTAAAGAAAATGCAGAGGTGGAAACTTCAGAACTACTGATCAGTGGCGGCGAATAGTGGGGCGTGGTGGGGCATTTGCTCCCCCCTTCACGCACACACACTACTTGCTAAGCCTTGTTTACAAAGAAAATTTGAACTGTCCTTGCGCCCCCACCCCGTTTTGGCACCAAATCGCCGCTACTGATTTCAATGTATAGTCCACCCGTTTACTTCGTTAACGTCCAAGAACTGAAGAAAGCCGCCACCACGAACGTGGATGGAGAAAAACAGCGGGCGAGTTGCTTTCGTCTAATCACACTCAACTTTCAGCCAATGGGTGTAGCTGTCATTCGGCTCGTCTGCTCCACGTGGAGTCTCAGTCACATGACTGCGAATACGCTGTTGCCGTACTTTGCAACTTCAATGTGGAGACAGTAGGAAAGTGCTAGTGCTCGGAAGGACAAGGTGGCGTAGAGTAGATGTGTGGCAACACTGTGCGTTGAATGTGATCGTTGCAGCTGGTGGGCGCGCTCCGTGGAATCCAAAGCCAGCCGATCTTTAACGAAGCTAGCGCGTCGACTAGTTGCAGCATGGAGTCCTTCCTGTAGCCGTATTTCAGAAAAAAAATTTCACAGGAAAATTGTCGTTGTAGGTAGAGTTAAAAATTATCCCAAATAAGACTCTTTTGGGGGTGGGGAGGAAACAGTTTCTTCCTTGGCTTTTTTGTTGGATTTCTTTCGCCTTTTTTCCTTTGCAAAATTTGGCATTACGTAGGGCCCTTCTTCTCTGTAGAAGGAAGGAAAACTGTTTGAGGAAATCTAATAGCTACAACATGAGAAAGACAAAGTTCTACTACAAACAACAAAATTGGTCCCTTCTTTAGCATTCCTTGGCACTTTCCCTTTCTTTTCAACTGATAGCTGCACTGAGCTCACGACTCGAAGTGAAATGTACAAGGGCCAGATAATTATTTATTACTGCACACACACATTGATAAGATGCCACCCAAAAAATGTCAAACATATTGTTAATATCCATTTGATTTTTGCTGTTTTTACTGAACATAATATAAAGTGAACCCATAAAAAAATTGAAGTTCAATGACTGTCATGCCATCCCAAATAATAACGCAGGTAAACACACTTCTTATTGCCAACGAAATTAGACTCATTTAGGGTATCTTTCCCATTGGGATTTCGAATATGACATCAGTTTTTTTACATTGTCTCTAGTTTTTGAGTAATGGCTGTCCTTTAAAAAAAACATAAAATAACCTGAAATCTTATTTTTAATCACTCATAATGATGAGAAAAACGTCGTTTCTGAGATTTTATTTTGTGTACGGTATCCAAACAACCACGTTGAAGATCCCAGCAATAATCTGCCCTCTAGAGACGATTGGGTACCAAAACGGGGAAGGGGGAGGGAGCAGGTGCAATGATTTCGTCTTCCTTAGTAGACACTACTTATCATTAAGAGACCATAGTGCGGAGGCAAAACGTGGGTGGGAAGTGTCCTCCCCAACCCCTCCTAATCGCCACAACTGATCTGCTAACTCGTATCTGTCCCATCTGCTTTGGAATATTTCCTCCATCATCTCCGTTATATCTTGGTGGGACCTCTCCCCTTGTTTCTTTAAAAATCACCAAGATTATCCGAAAAATGTTAAAGTGGATTTGGAGGAAATTTATTTTTATGCTCATATTAATACCAAAATATTTTAAGTTTGTCAGCAAGTATTGCAACAGTACTTCATAGTTTTCGTGTTTGTGATTGCCGAAGAAGTTTTTGGCAACTGACACATAACTGAATCATGTAGAAGCATCAATATCATTCTTAAAATTAGAGATTTTAATCATAATGAGTTTACGAGTTTGAGGCCCATCAAAGATCTCTGTTTTTAGTTTCTCAATTCCAGTCCATGAAAGGATCTATGGACGTAATGAAACACTTGTCACCTTTATCCAAGACTTGACAAACTATTTCCATATGCAAGATATGCTTCCTTTACAAAGCCAGTGATGGTTTTGTTTGTTTCTGCAAAGAATATTCACCACAAATGCAGCACAATCCATCAGGATCATTTCTGCGGCCTGCTCTTCATTCCCCTCAACAATAGAAAAAACTCAAAAATAAAATAAATGAAATGATTGATTTGGTGTTTTTAAGTCCACTTTATGCACAGGAAGGCTAAACGGGACTGGACCTACAGTTTAAAGTGGGATCCGAACCACTATGTGCCTCCACCGGGAATCGTACTAAAATAAATGAAGAAAATCGAACTTTTAATAAATATATTCTGTACAATGGATGGACTAGAGAAATATTTTATATTCTAAAGTAAAAGACATGCCCTATATCATGTCAACATCTACAGCTCTCATGGAGATAAACTTAAAATTGAAGGATATCAAGTATCTCAAGAACTAAAGCTAATTTGGCAAAACTGTTGTTCATTTTAGATTCATTACAACCAAAATACTATAAATCTGTTAAAAAATCTTTGACAACTATATGTCTTTCCAGTTCTTACGGCGGGCGCTCTAGAAGCTGGCAAGGGAAGTGGGGAGCGGAGAAAAGACCAATCCAGCGCAATAAGAAACGCAGCAGCCTGTAGAACGAGGTTCGCCTTGTACTTATTCCCGCCACGTCGTATCTCTCGGCGCTTTAACAATTGCTTTAATTACCGCAGAATGTTGTTACTAGTTAATGCACAATGGTATTGCTATCGATGGTTCATATTACGAATGACTTAACGTTACTACACAATACATCAGGCGACACACTAGTTCGCGGACATCTTTATATTGCACCAAAGATTCAAATCACTTCAATTAGGTTTAGTAATTTGCATGCACTAAATGCTATTATCACTATGTTAGTTCTGATAGAATGCGAACATACGTGTGTTCAGTCTCATCTTATGGAATAGGTACGTAATTCCTCACTTTGGAACACCAACTTCAGGGGTCGGAATTGTTTTGGCCGCTATTTTGAAACCGTTCAGTGGATTACAAAATCATGTTCGCATCCTTTTTACGTTTTCTGTGACCTTTAAAACGAGGTATTACTCGACCCCCCTTGCCATTTGAAATTTTCGAGTTCTTCCCTAACTTTAGGCCACTTTTTTGGGTCACGCGGTTTCATCCTTTTTTAGTCCCGCAGTCATCATGTGGCATATCGTTGGAAAGCTTGTGTCCTGCACTTTCTGAAACTGTTATGGTGCTGCACTTATCTTAATTGTTAAGCTCGGTATACTCGATTTGGCTCACCTTCCTTTTCTTGCAAAACCATTTTCTACACGGAAAACGGTAGGTGGTACAGACAAATGTTTCATATGACAACCGTACTTTTTCCCCGCCTTTCCGAACCTGCATTCCAAACATACCCTTCCCATTTGAAAATATCACAAACGGGGCATGTGCCCCCTAATAAAACCACAAAGGGTGGCTTTCGGGCTGTTGCAAATACTTTCTACGGATTCTTTGGGCACAACTTAGTGGTGCATTTTTTCTTTCAACTTGATACGATCTCCCGTTCTCGAGAAAAAGGTAGTGTCTAGATCTCTCTGAAACACCCTGTATATATTCACCTTTATGAATTAGATATATTTTATTTCCAAGAAAATCAGGGTTACAGTGCGATTCTAGTGGTAACCACAACTAATTAACATTACTTGTGAGAAAAAAATGAAATTTCTAAATACTAATTTACATGGGTACACTAATGATGATTATTATTCTTTGTGTACATTTAGTTGGTTCAGAAGTTCTTGCATATTGCGAGATCTCATTTACAATTGTCAAGTATGACTTCCTTTAACAATAATGGAGCGAAAACTTTCTTTATTGAAACCTAGAGAACATGTACACATTTCCAATTCATTCTCGAAAGAAAATTTTATTTCGCACTCTGGACAAAATCATGTTTGCGTGGACATTTGTCGCGCTGATAAATACAATTTTGTGTTTCAGTTACAAAGAATATTTTATCTGTAATAATCAGTCTCCTTCATATGCAGGGCGAGAACAGTACAGGTAAGCCAGGTGATAAACCAGACATTGTGAAACATATGTGAAGTGACTTGATCACTCGTGGGAACCTCTGCATGCATCAGAACGGGAAGCACATGTTGCATATCTTACTGAGAACAAGAAATGAAAATTTCGTATTGATATCATCCCTAGGTTTTTTTTTACATCTGTCCTCTTAAAAGACAGAATGTCGAGTGACAAACCACGGGATCCCGACAGTGAGAAGTAAATAACAAGAAGCCTCCAATATTAATTATTTAAAGCAGCAAGGAATTATTAAGGCAGTGATTGGATGAAGGTCAGTTTTAACTAACACGAACTTGCTTTGTTCGTCTCATCGTAAATACATTAGACATATATATATAGTCTTGGAATAAAAAGGATCAAGGGTAGAATCGTCGCCATGTAATCAAGGGGTTCCGGGTTCGATACCCGGTGGATGCTCATAGTGGTTCGGATCCCACTTTACACTGTAGAAGCAGTCCCGATTAGCCTTACTGTGTATAAAGTGGACTTAAAAAGCCAACTCAATCAATCAATAAATTGGAAGGGAACATCATTTTCTTCTGTAGCCCGCAACAGTCTACGGATATACTCTCGCGAAATACACAGCCATTATTCGGGAAACTAAATACAGAATGAATTCATTAGCTTAATGGCTTATACACCAAGAACAATGTTATTAGCCTTGAGATTTGTAAATTTGCTGGAAGAAAACTGAGAAGTAGATAAAACCCTTTTCCGTGGTTTTAGATATAAAGTGCTGGAAACAGGTTTACAACTATTGGCAATAGTGCAAATATGAAATGAGTGCGTAATGAATTCAAGCTAGGCATCTCATGTATACAGTTCATACCGGAATCGAATACCGTATCTCTGTTCAAGGGCGGGCCCGAGTCTTCTATGGCATCTGATTGTTCACTTGGGAAATGATGACGATAAGAAATTATATGCACACGTCTAATTTCTTAAAATTAATCTTATTTGTGTGTGGAAAACTGAATATATGATGGCACTCGCTCAAATAATTACGCTCTCGTCTTTGGTTCGGCAGGTTCAACAACCTGCCCGGGTTCGATCCCGATGGAGGCACATAGTTGTTCGGATCTCACTTTAAACTGTAGGCCCAGTCCCGATTAGTCTTACTGTGCATGAAGTGGACTTAAAACACAATTTCAATTAATCAATCGATCGAAAGGTTCAAGGTTCGATCGCTGGTGGTCAGGCCGGTAGCCAGAATTTGATTTCGGAAGGGGCTTATCCCTTATCGGCAGCCACTAGCTAAAGACGAAAAGGTTGGGGGAGGAGTAAATGCGCTGAAGATGAATTTCTTGGTATATTGCTACTTACCATATACATTAATCCTGTTAATGAAGTAAATGTAATTACTACTACACATTATTAAAATCAGATATGTGTAGGATTTCGGGAAAGGACTGCAGCCCCCGAGCCCCTTCCCTGTGTAACTTATGTGCCTGCTTGTATTAGTTCCAAAATTTCTGTGCTGTTCCAACATTGTGAGCACAATTTGGGAAGTACTTGAAAACTATATGGAAGCAAATTCTGCGCTCGAAACTATGGGACTCGATGTGATGACCACGAGCAACCGAATGAAAGAACTATTCGCAGGCCTTGTCCCTCAATATTAATTTTACTGACTAATAGTAAGTTTTCCTCGGCCTCCTTGATGACGCAGTGCTAGCATCGCCGCCTTGCAATCAAAAGGTCCCGGGTTCAATACCCGGTGGAGGCACACAGTGGTTCGGATCCCCGATTAGCCTTACTGTGCATACAGTGGACTTAAAACACGAACTCGATAATTGGAAGGTTTTAGAAGAACTAAACATGTTTTTTTATGCATCGTACAACTTTGCTTCTTTTCACCCTACTTTTACTTTTTTTCTTCCTAAGAATTCCACTGAGTATAACACGCTACGAAACCAGAGGTCCAAGGTTCGGACATTCGACAGGTATGGTTGTATCATGTCTGTCCCATCGCCATTCCTTCGGTTCATCATTCATCCTCATCGTCGCATTTAACCCAAGACGTAGAAAAGCGGCGTAATATAGAAATATATAAATGATTGATTTGGTTTATTTTATTTCGCTTTTCTGACACTTATTGGCTAATCGTGAAGATGAAAATGAGTGATGTGAAATTGATGAGAGGACCATCATAAAGAACACACACGCCCAGTCCGGAATTCGAACCCAGGACCCCTGGCATCGTAATGCACCTTGTTAACCACAGCACAACAAATAGAAACAGAAAATGCTTGATAAGTTATTTGCTCCTCCATAACTCATGATTATATTATAAGTATTATTCGCTGTATGACTAGGGATTAATTATATTTGTATGTCTAGCCAACCTAGCCACCTAAGCAGCAGCAGCTTCCGCATTTGCAGGTGGAGGCTAAATGAAGAAAAATCACAGAAAGTCAGAAATATATACAAATTTTGTAACATAATACTTATAGAGCATGCAGACGGCTGTAAAAACAATTGCTACATACCTAGTTTCCTTCCTTAATTGAAACGCGGTTTATTCTTCATTATACATGAGATCAACCACCCTGGGAGTCGAACCCAGGATCTTGTGTGGTAGTCAGACTCTCTTTTAGAATGCCAATATGGTGGATATTTGGTCGATCAGTCGATCCTGATCCATTGTTTCCAGAGGAAGACAATCTGGCAGCTTCTCATTCGACATTTTACTCTCGATGTAGGAAAACGAGATCACAAACACTTCGTGATGCTATCTTCTCGCGTTTACAGAAGTTTACCACCACTCGGACCACAAATCCTACTTCAAACTGACAGATATTAATTGTCCACCAAATCAACAGATGAACCGACCGCTTCGATGTTTCTCCGAATTTTCAGAAAGTGGCCTTTCCCTCCTTGCAGGGCAGGTCATTAGCAAGAGGGTTGAGTGCATGTGAAAAGAACCGCTATGTCATTCATTCCCGCGCCGATAAAGGGACAAGCAATAGAATTCTGTTCTTGCAATTTGAAACGCATGGGGATATCTTCTCTGAACCATAAAATAATTAACGCAGAAAGTTCTAGCGACCCGTGGCTAAATATTCCTGTTTGTGTCGTCCTTTCGGCGCGCATGGAGCCAGTGCAGGGCCAGATGAAGAGAAAGTGCGGGTTTTGGGGGGATCCTGGATCTCCTGTGCAGCAGGGAGGAAAAGTGCATTTTCAATAGGTCTCAGACTTCCCTGACCGGGGCGGACCACAAAACCATTAACTACATCCCCTCCCAATACATCTGTTTGTGTTCAACAAGCAAGAAACAGGGAAATAGGAAAGAAATGCCATGCTTGGGTTCGTGCTACTGAAAATTGAAGAAGTGCTTCAAACTGCAAGCAAAATTTACTGAAGAATTATTTTGCAATATTTGTCATCAAAGTAAAATTTCCAGCAAATACAGAACAGTTTCCCGCGGCCACATGGACGTTTGCCGGGGCCAGTGCCCCCCCTAACGACGTCCCTGCGTATTGAGGACGATAATGGCTCGAACGTGTTGCTTTTTCTGACGAGGCGACCTCTCATGTCAGTGGTGTAGTGAACCGACATAATGTGCGTATCTGGGGTTCAGAGCCCTAATGAGGTGCTAGAGTGTACCAGAGACAGCTCAAACTTGAATGTTTGGTGCGCGCTTTTGCATGACAAAATTATCGGACCATTCCTTTTCGCTGAGAACACTATCACATCTGGAGTGTATCTGGACACATTACAATTGTTTGCTGTTCCTCACTTGCTTGACTATCACCCAGATGTTATTTTTCATCATTAGAGTCGGGAGGTTCGTGGCTATCTTGATACGGGTTTTCCTGGACGATGGATCGGTCGTGATGGTCCGACAGCTTGGCCTGCACGCTCTCCTGACATAACCCCATTACATTTTTTCTATGGAGTTATGTCAAGGGCAATGTCTACATAACTCCTGTATCAGATCTTGCAACTCTGCAACAACGGTTAACCACAGTCATTACATCGATTCCTTCTGTGATGTTCGCTAATGTACGGACAGAAATTGAACATCGACTAGCTGTACTACGTGCTACCAAGGGTGCTCGCGTGGATATTTATTGATGTTTTCCTTTTCCTATTAAGCTTTGTTAACTTTCCAACATTTTGGCACCATTTTCACATAATAAATTTTGTAATCCGGGAAAGATTTTTTGGACACCCTGTATTTTCAGTTTGTGCTGACTGAAATATTCGAAGAGAAACACTGTTACATGTCACTTATTTTACACTCTAGAATTAACAGCATACTCTCGAAAGTTGCCTTAACAGGGAAAAGTAATTTTTAAAACTGATTTTGACTCAATTTTCTATGGTTTGGCAAACGTTGTCAACAACTGTTGGCCCAACATAAGACCAAAGTAAACCAAACCTTTCTCAAGTAAAAACTACAGTTGGGTCAACGGTTGTGGTTACTTGGGGTAATATGGCTGGGTGCATGGAGACGACACACACCATATTTCCTCCAGTATCTCAAGAGCATACATCCATCAACAACAATGTCACTTTCTGCAATTGTTGCACTCCTGTTGATCCGATTTTGAGCATCTTTGATTCATTTCTCAGTAAAAATCTGAGCATTTATAGAATGTTTTTCTTTCATAATTAGGTTCAGAACAGAAAAGGGGCAAAACAAACGCCTGCCATTCCTAGATGTCCTAGTAGATAGATCCGGAAATCAATTGAAGACCCCGGTGCAAGAATGAGACAGCTCCACAGATTTGTTGCGTAGTAGGAATGGAAAAGGAGTTGTCTGGCGTGTTTCTGCCGGCGCATCATCGCAGACAGCTCCTGGTGCAGTCTGGTTCTTGCAGCGGATATAGTTCAGTGTTCGGCCACTCGGCGGCGTGCAGCAGTTGCTATCGAGACCGCACACTTCAATATGTATGTTACTGTTGCTTCTAGCTATTGCACGTGAATACCCCTTACTTCTTCGACATTTCATTCTTTCATTCAGTTCTTCGTGACTCCTGAAAACTTTTATAATTTGGAGCTGTCTGGTTCTTCAGGGTGGCAACTCACCGGGAATTATGCGTGAATTCTACTTGAATTTTTCTCCGTAACGTGAAAATTTACAACTTTTTAAATCAAAATCCTATTCACATTTTATGCAAATAAAAATTATTTTCGTAAAATTTTCTTGCTCGCAATTTCTGCTTTTCTTAGTCTTATCAACTTTATAACCATAGCTAGGGGGCGGCGGGAGTCGACCCTGGGCACCGAACTATCTAAATGAAAAATGTTGTAAAATTGATTGATTGATTTGTGGTTTTAAGTCCACTTTATGCACAGAAAGGATAACCGGGACTGGACCTACAGTTTAAAGTGGGATCGGAACTACTGTGCCATGTGTTGAAAAAATAATTGAAATAGTTTGTTCGAACACAAATTCTTTATCAACTTCTACTCCCTTTTTGCATAATTTGCGAGGATAATAACGTATTTGATACTACTACTACTAATAATAACAATAACAATAATTTTGGTCCCGGCGGGCATGGATGTTTGTGACTGTCCATTCATCAATTTCATCATATCACTCATCCTCATCTTCGCAAATTAGCCAAACGTAGCACAAGAAGCGAAGTAAAATGAAACAAATCAATAATAATAATAATATTAACACTATTATCATTAACACTAATATTATTAGTATTAGTACATTTATCCTGGCACTTTCACCCCCCAGACAAAAATTCATGGTTGCGCCTCTGATTGTAAATAGAAACTCAGCACCTTCAATTAAATATTTTAATTATAATTTTTGGATGTTGGAATCTTAGGCTCTGGCGACTGGCCCGATAGCCAGTATAATTTTGTTTGTGTTGTCCTGTGTTTTGTCCTTATTTGTGCTGAGTGCTCCTTTACAGCCTCAGCTTTTAACGAAAGTCAGAAGATTTTAATATTTTATGATTTTAGTTATGCAACGTTAGAGTTGTTATGTGTAACGATAAGGGGCTGGACCCCGTATCATGTGACGGGTGCACAATAGCCTTAGTACTGAAGCACCCAAAATTTTAAATTCAAATTCAAAATTGGATGTTGGAATCACATAGACCCTTTATATTAAGATATTTGTGTGTGGATGTTGAGAGGCGGTAATACGTAAGGTTGAAATAGAGAAAACATCTACTTGAATTTTTTGAAAGTTCTCCTTGAAAACCGGGAATTATACTTGAATTTTATCATGGTCCTAGAGTAGCCACCCTATTCTTGCACCGGGGTCTTCGAAGGACAACACACACAGGGAGATAGATGCCTATACACTACGAATCAAACCACACCAAGAGTACAGAGAAACCATAGTCCACTGCCTAAGCTCAAGAGCCAGAAGAATCTGCTCAAATCCGGCAACACTCGGACAAGAACAGGAACACATCATAGATACAACAAAACTCAATGGGTATCCACCAACCATAACTAAGAGAGCCATGCAGACTAAGACTGACCCATAAGGCTTGATTGATTGATTGACTTGGTGTTTTAAGTCCACTTTATGCACGGTAAGGCTAATCGGGACTGGACCTACAGTCAGAGGAGTCTCCTGAACGCATGCGGTGCATGTTGCGCATGCGTCAATTGTGGAGAAAAGGACAGCTTGCTCTGCGACGACATTAATGAGAATTTCTACATATAGGAGAAGTATTTATTTTACACGAGAGCGCTCAACTAAGCTTATATTACTATTACATTTCTTGGATCTCAAGTGAAAGGAAGTAATAATTATTTTCCTACAATTGACGCATGCGTCACTTCAGATCCAAGAAATGTAATATAAGCTTAGTTGAGCGCTCTCGTGTAAAATAAATACTTCTCCTATATGAAGAAATTAGAATGTAGAAATGCTCATTAATGTCGTCGCAGAGCAAGCTGTCCTTTTTCCCACAATTGACACATGCGCAGCATGCACAGCATGCGTTCAGGAGACGCCTCTGCCTACAGTTTAAAGTGGGATCCGAACCACTGTGTGCCTCCACAGACTCATAAAGGCATGGTACGGAAATCATACTTCCTGAGTTAACAAAAAAGATAAGCAGAGTTGGTTCAAAATTTCAACTTATGAAATCATTCAGCAGTAAGAAGACACTGAGAAGAATACTATCATATTCTGAACCAGAAAACTCCATAGAAGCTAGTAAAAACTGCATGTACAACATACCATGTGAATGCAGGCAGGCGAGCTTACACAGGGATTCCATCTAGAAAAGAGATGGACAAGCAGCACACACACAAAGGTGAAATAGATTATAGATAAGTAGTAAATTGGCCAAATGCATGGAATGCATCACATAGAATTCAGTGGAGCAACGTAACAGTACCACACAAAGAACCAAATTGGAAACTAAGGAAAATCAGAGCAGCCTTCATACCAATAGCAAAGACCCTACAAATCATCCCAGTGTAGAATTCAAGTAAAAATGATCCCCCTTCCTAAAAAAATAGTAGTAAAGTATAGCAAAAAATAGTGCAGAGTTATAGGGGAGTAGTTTGTTTTTGCACCGCACCGAATTTGTGATAAATTCACATGTCTGTAGTAGGTTCAATCTCCACCACCAGCAAAAACAAATTTGTCTCATGTAGATGAGAGAAGCAAAACATAGAATAAGTATAGTTAAAAGTTCTAGACAGTTGCATGATAAGCTATTACTGAAGTTGAGTATATTGTATGCCATTTTCATATGATATTCAAGTTCTAGAATATGTGAGAAAATGCAATATGTAATTAATTTTATAATAGAATTGACAGTATAAATTTAACTTTGCATGACGTCTAGCCCATACACCTGGCACAGCTGACGATGAATTTCGATCGGCTGTATGTTTTGTGCGTTCAAGAACTTGATCACCGAATGAACCTCGCACGCGGTGGGAGATGGAATAAGAGCTGCCATGTTTCATCGCTGCCGCGGCGCTACTGAAGACTTTCGAGAGGCGTCTTCTAGGACATTCACTCGCCAGGGCATGTGCCTCTCACGGACGCACAAAACCGGTTTCAATATGCATGGCCTGCCACCTGTGGGCGAGTGGGAAACTTACTTCCTGGATGCGCCTAAAACATTGCGAGTGAAGCGAGCAAGAAAATTTTTGGATCCCTTTTTTGCAGACTGTACAATATTGATTTAATAGGGCACAAATAATTTTACGGTACGCCAATGCATTCTCTCTTTTACAACTTTTGTGCCTCCCCGATGGTGTAGTGGTAACATCGTCGCCTTGTGATCAAGGGGTCCCGAGTTCAATACCCGGTGGAGGCACAGTGGTTCGGATCCCACTTTAAACTGTAGGTCCAGTCCCAATTAGCAGAACCGTAGCTAGGGAGCGGCGGGAGTCAGCCTTGGGCGCCGAACGATCAAAATGAAAACAAGTTGTAAGATTGATTGATTAATTTAAGTCCACTTCTGTGCGTGAAGTGGACTTAAATTAATCAATCAATCTTACAACTTGTTTTCATTTTGATCGTTCGGCGCCCAAGGCTGACTCCCGCCGCTCCCTAGCTACGGTTCTGAACTTGAAAAGACCACAGACAAAGATTTTTATCTGTGATAAGACTAAGAAAAACAGATATTGCGATCAAAGCAAGCAAGAAAATTTTACGAAAAGTATTTTTATTTGCATAAAATTTGAAGTTGTGGGTGATAATTGACCCCTGCAGGTACACTTGGCTGTCAATGTTTGCCCCCCTAGAACTCATTTCGGTCCAAGGTTGGGGGGGGGGGGGCACAATGCTTATGTTGATGTGTGATTTTTTAGAAGCAGCAGGGGTGGCACCAAACATCTTCCCAGAAATCATACCATTTTCAGGTTTAAACGAGTCTTTACAAAAGGGAACTTTTCAAAACAGTAAACATGTTTCTTTCCATTGCTCCTTGTCCGCGTCAGTCGCGACAGAAGGTGCATTTGGCCACAGCGTTTGCCCTTCCAGTAGTTTTGCGAAAAGCCTTGAGGCTGGCCTTCATGGACATTTGGAAGGGGGGTCAATGAGGGGTTAGCCCCCCTGGAAAATTAAAGACCACCTATGTATTTCACACATAATTTCATTTCATTCGCAGTAATTATGTTAATTATTATAAGGGTGTTGAAGGGACATGATAATTTCAGACTGAAGCAGTGTTCTTTTGAGGGTACATCATCATCATGGGGCAAAATATGCCTCCTTTGCCCCCTGGAAAAATTAACCTTACTTGCCCCTCCCTGGAAAAAAAATCCAGCAGACCTTCATGGGCCTCCTCATATTACAGGCATACCAGGTCCTCAAATTAAGACTTCCTGCGTGGACTACGTAGGATGTTATGGGACCAGCTGAGGCCCTTGCAAAGGTGTGTCTCAGCATGTGAAGATCAAGTACCGGGACAGGAATAGAAATACGTTGTCATTATAACACCTAAAATTTCAGTTTTCATGTATTAAACGCCATTTAATGAAATTACAAGTAATAAAATTGTCTGTAATAGCAAATATATTAGGATAGGCCCAGCCTCCGAACACAACATGCACCCACAGAGGATTTTACTGCGGAGCCTCTTTAGTCTTCAACATGCAGTCCAGGGTGTACTATGTGGAAGTAGGATTGACAATTGGGTGCATTCCAAAAGTCCACCGTCCTAATAGCCTGCCATATTTATCAAATGCATATAGGAAGCACAGCGCTCCAACTTAATTTTTTTTTCTTAAAGCATTCCCCAGGTACGATAATTCGCATACGCTTCCTCCAACCTATTGCATTGTGTCCATGTTAATCCATGCAAGCATTCCCCAACATAAACTAAAACTTTACCAAGCATCCTGAAGCTAGGAATTTCAACTTTTAGCATCAAGAAAGTATGTATTTTACAGATTCAGGATTCTCAAGTGCTCTAAATGTATTCCCTCCCCAGTTTTCCAGAATCCTCACATTTTTCCCCAGAATACTCAATACACTGTACATTGTTATTTTAAGTACATTTTTTTAAAGTAACCTCATCAGTTACCCCTCATAGCCACACCATCCTCCCTCGTTCTATTATTATTAGTGATGGGACAGATTAACAGGTACAGTCAACGGCAAAGATAATGGTAGACAAATTGTCCACCACTATTTTCATTACTTTTTTATTCTACATCCTGTGTTGTTTTAAGGAATGAAACTATGTTGGTTCGAAGCAGGCATAGTTCTCTCCTTATTGACGTCATTATTTGAATTCATTGTAATCACATTGTGTAATACAGACCGAATAAAAATGGTGGTGGACAATTCGCCTAAGGTTTCTTTCGCCATTGGGTGTACACTGTATTATATGTATGTTGTATCGATTTTATCAATAATATTACCAACCTGATATATTTATAAATAGTCTGTAACTTTAGTGAAATATATCCATCATTTTGTTAATTTTTATTAATAAGAACATAATCCATGTCATGGTTTTGTAAAGTAAATGTCTAAATATGCAGTTCCTTGTCAAAGGTGAAACCCATATCATCTGGTTATATGCATTAATTAAAGAGGTGAATGGAACATATTAGTAGGCCAATTAGTAATTTTTTATAGTACTTTATCAGTGTCAGCCAATAACAAAACTAATTCAAGAATAAAATGACACTTTTGCACATAATTAAGGAATAAGATTTTTGTGGAAACTTTCACACTGTGTTACAGGGCACAAAATAAATTTCAAACACATCATATACACATTCTTACCATCAATAGTCAAAACTTTGGAAGGTGGCTCCTCACCTGGTGTTCAAAGTCAACATCTCGCAGAAAGAATGAACATATCAGTCATAGCTAGTTGAGCTATATAAGTTGATTGATTGAGTTGGTGTTTTACGTCCACCTTATGCACAGTAAAGCTAATCGGGACTGGACCTACAGTTTAAAGTGGGATCTGAACCACAGTGTACCTCCATCGGGAATCAAACCCGGGACCCCTTGATTACAAGGCGACGACGCTAAAGCTATAGAAGTCACATAACCTTTGTGTTTAGCTTCCATGTAGGGATGCGTCAATTATGAAAACCATCTGGCTGTTATAGAACTCAATAAGATAGGAAAGTAAGCGGGCAAAATTTTCAAGATGCCCAGAAACATGGAATCTCCAAGAGGTTCATGTATCGTACTATCTAGTGTTTCATCGATGCTGGAACAGTGAATGACAGGCCCAGGCAGAAAAGGCCACACACCGTAACGACTGTGCAACTGGTGAAATCAGTGGCAACTCATATGTGCACAAATAGTGTACAGAATCAATCAGTGATGGGCCGTGGACTGAATATTTCCAAAATGTCCATATCTCATGTGTTATGAAGCGACATAGGACTGAAAGCTTTGAAACGATGTACAGCCGACTTTCTCAGAGCTTTTGTCAGAGGGCAAAAGCAAAGCACCTACTGGAGCATTATGCAGAAAATTGGCACAGAATAATTCTGTTCAACAATGAACATATGTTTACGATTGAGGAGACTTTCAAATTGCAAAAAAGGACTGTGTGCATGCCACAATTCCACGAGAAGCTAGTGCGAAGTCTTCAAAGATAAAGAGAGGCCACCATCCTGCTTCAATCATGGTGTGGTGGGAAGGGTTATGATGGCACCACTGAGCTTGATTTCTGCGAGAAAGGCTAAAAACATCAGCCTGAGTGTAGAAGACAGTCCAGGAGACAATAATCAAGGATTTCTCCAACTCTCTTTCAGTCAGGAGTGGAGCTTTGAACAGGATTCTGCACCAGCTCATAAGGTTTGAACAATGCAGCAGTGACTCAAGACAAATGTGCCAATTTCATTTCCTGCTAAGATTGGCAATCTGGCAGTCAGCAGTCTATCTGGACTATAAATTTGGGTCTCTGGTTCAAGACATGACTTGCAAGAAGATGCACGTCAGTACTGCCAGTCTGAAGCACTCTCTTGTGAAGGCAGCAGTGGCGAAGCTAAGGCGTAAATACTGGGTAGGCTGAAAAATCTGCTTAAATTTTTTCATATACAGCAGGTCCATGCATCGATTCTTGTTCGTCGCAAAAGTATCAATTACTCTTTCCTTGAAGCCTTGATCAATAGAAAGTTCTTTAACAGTTTTTTTTTTCAATGGCTATTGTACTGAGAGAACTTAATCTTTAATTTTTCATTGAATTGCGGAGATAATTTTTCTTGAGGGTGCTCATACTTCTTTCGGAGGAAGTTGTTGTAACAGAGAATGTCAAGACCAACTTGATAAGTTGTGTTACTTCTTTGTAAATTGTTTGAAGATCATTTCTAACTATGATTTTTTGAAGGTCTGCAGGAGGTAAATGCTTTTCTTCATCAGCATAGATATTCTTTAAATCATTTTCTAATCATTCTTTGTTAAAAAATGGATATGTGGACAGAAGGTTATTTAAATTCATCACATAAAAATGTAGTTTATATCCCCCAAAGCTATTTTGGTCTAGCAATTCAACAAATTTTATCTTTTCAAGATCTCCAAAACTATTTCCATTTGTACAGTCAGTGTGTCCAATTTCGTAGGTTAAGCATCTGAGAGCCATGAAGTCTTGATCACTTACATTTATTTCACTGCAAATCCTCTTAGTTTTTTCAATGCATAATTTCACAGTATTATATTTTTATAACATAAATACACTATGTGACACACACGTGAATGCACATTCAATGCAGCACGTGAACGACGCACTTCGCACAAGAAGACTTGAAGCACAACAGGTTGGTTCTGAGGCTAGCCACTTTCACCCAGGGAATCGGCAGTCCCTTCCCCTTACACTTCCCCTCAGCTACGCAGAGCTCACGCTGTAGCTGCCATTTAACTCGAGGCTTTTCATCAAAAGCCTCACAGTTCAGACCGAACGCGCTCTCCTCTTTCTGGCCTGACTGACGAGATATCTGGAAGGATCGGCGGAACCAAACGTTCGGATTACATAGTTTAATTCGTTTTAATGAACTTTGATTGTTACAGGGTACAAGAACATTTTAATTTCAACATTTTTTGGGTAGGTTAAGCCTCAAAAGCCTCATAGGAGCTTCGCCACTGGAAGGCAGTGGCAGAATTCACTCTTGATACACTGTGTAATGCAATTGATTGATTAATTTTCTTTATTTCACGTCACTTTTGTACCACTTGTGGCTAATTTGCGATGGGGATGAGTGATGATATGATGAATGGACACTCACAAATATCCATGCCGGGATTTGAACCCGGGACCCCTGGCATCGTAGCACGATGTGTAAACTACTCCGCCACAGAAGCCGGCTGTAATGCAATTGAGGAATAGCAATGAGAGACTCTTGATACAGTGTGTAATGCAATTGATGAGTAGCAACGAGAGACTCTTGATAGTGTGTAATGGTGAGTAGCAACGAGACAAACTTGATACAGTGTGTATTGCAATTGATGAATAGCAACGAGAGACACTTGATACAGTGTGTAATGCAATTGATGAATAGCAACGAGAGACTCTTGATACTGTGTAATGCAATTGATGAGTAGCAACAAGAGACAGTTTAGACAGTGTGTAATGCAATTGATGAGTAGCAAT
Source organism: Lepisma saccharinum (assembly GCF_977018435.1). Lineage (NCBI taxonomy): Eukaryota > Metazoa > Arthropoda > Insecta > Zygentoma > Lepismatidae > Lepisma > Lepisma saccharinum. The sequence continues at coordinate 10,856,934 of NC_139231.1, read as the reverse complement.
GAGAGACACTTGATACAGTGTGTAATGCAATTGATGAATAGCAACGAGAGACTCTTGATACTGTGTAATGCAATTGATGAGTAGCAACAAGAGACAGTTTAGACAGTGTTTAATGCAATTGATGAGTAGCAATGAGAGACACTTGATACAGTGTGTAATGCAATTGATGAATAGCAACGAGAGACTCTTGATACTGTGTAATGCAATTGATGAGTAGCAACAAGAGACAGTTTAGACAGTGTTTAATGCAATTGATGAGTAGCAATGAGAGACACTTGATACAGTGTGTAATGCAATTGATGAATAGCAACGAGAGACTCTTGATACTGTGTAATGCAATTGATGAGTAGCAACAAGAGACAGTTTAGACAGTGTGTAATGCAATTGATGAGTAGCAATGAGAGACACTTGATACAGTGTGTAATGCAATTGATGAATAGCAACGAGAGACTCTTGATACTGTGTAATGCAATTGATGAGTAGCAACAAGAGACAGTTTAGACAGTGTGTAATGCAATTGATGAGTAGCAATGAGAGACACTTGATACAGTGTGTAATGCAATTGATGAGTAGCAACGAGAGACTTGGGGCATGTGTGCAGGAGAAAGGTGGTCATTTTGTGTAATGATTAGTGCCCCATGTAACACATATGCATAGGATATTACAATATCTTATTTAATTCCAAACATTGTGATAGTAACTATGCATTTCAATATATTAACAGTGTGAAATGTGAAAATATAAAGAAAAATAGTTGTGCTAGATATTCATTAATCTGGTGGATTGAGTAGGGAAGTCTCCCTATATTTATTATAATTCATAATATTAGTCAATTCTATGAGGCGCAGTCAAATGAAAACTGAACACCCACTATAAAACACATTCCTCGCAAAAGTTGGCAACACTGTTGTTACGTATCGATACTGCCATCTGTAGGGTAGGAGAAATGCACAGTGAAAACGCACAGGTCCACACAATTGCTTCGTCATTGCTCAGGAGGTGAGCGTAGTGAATAGTGTGTTCGTCCAGCATTGGAAATGGAGGCAAGCAAAGAAGAGCAGAGAGGTGTGCATGTTCCTGACAAGTGTGCACGAGTGGCAGAAGAGATTCCACGAAGGATGCACATCATTGCAAAAAGATCCGCACCCGGGACAGGCCCAGCCATTACGCCTGATGTAATTGCAAGGATCGATGGTCTGATCCGGGAAGACCGACGAATCACAGAGGAAGAAATTTGTGTTCAGGTTGGCAATAGTCATGGCTCTGTGCATGCCATTATCAAAGATCACCTGCAGTTCCGAAAAATTTGCGCGCAGTGGGTTCCGCATCAACTGACGGAGGGACAAAAGATTGACAGAATGACTGCATGTCCGAGTCATTTGCAGCGGTACCACGAGGAAGAGTATGCGTTTCTGTCACGTATCGTCACAGGGGACGAAACGTGGTGCCACCATTTTGAGCCAGAGAGCAAACGGCAAAGCCAACAATGGAAACACGTCGATTCTCCCCCTCCAAAGAAATCCAAGGCTGTCCATACGAGTTCCAGTAAGGTCATGCTGAGCTGCTTGTTCGACTGCAAGGGCCCTCTGCTTGTCGACTTCCTAGAGTGTGGTCCACAATCAATGCACAGTGCTATGCAGACACAATGCAGAAACTGCGACGTGCCATTAAGTCAAACGCCCTGGAATTCTGTCGGACGGAATCATCCTTTTGCATGATAAAGCCCGTTCCCATACTGCCAATCTGGTGAGGGATAAGCTTCAGACATTTAGCTGGGAAATGCTTGAACATCCTCCATACAGCCCCGATCTTTCCACTTGTGACTTCCACATTTTTGGTGACCTGAAGAAAGACATTCGTGGACGTCGGTTTCATTCGGACGAGGAAGTGCAACAGTGGATGAAGTTGTGGATCCATCAGCGACCTACCTCTTTCTACAAGACTGGAATTGATCGTCTCGTCTCCCAGTGGGATAAATGTCTTGACACTTGTGGCAATTACTTTTGAATAAAACGAACTCCATTGTCACTTTGTAGTGGGTGTACGGTTTTCGGTTTTCATTTGACTGCCCCTCATATATCAATGGCTTGACACCCTGTGCCCCTCCCCCCAAAAATGTATGTAAGAGAGAGGATATCTGTTGAACTACCATATCAGATGATAAGTTACCTGGAGTAACATGGATAATTATCCTTCCAAAAGCCATCTGCACTGAGGGTTCTAGTCACAAACTAGTCTCAACTAGAAGATGGTTTGAATTTTGTCTGCTGATCATTCATCCTTATTCTTTCTGTTGACCTAAAAAAGGTAGAAAAGCAAAAATCAAATAACCAAACTGTAATGCAAAAGGCTAGAGCACCAGGGTATGAGGGAAAAGCAGCACTATGCACAGTGAATAACACACGCATTCGCTGGATGAAAATTATTCCCAGAAATATTTGTTATAGGTTTAACACAATGTTGGAAGTGTTTTCATTACATTTAATTGTGCATGCATTTAATGTCTTATGATAAAATGATTAACACATTTGTGTTTTCTAGGAGGGTTTAGGGAGTTTTATTTATAGCCCAGATTTCGTAAAAAAAAATAAAAAATGAAGGAATATGAGAATGTAAAGTGTAGCACAGGCTGTTACAGAAGCTGACACTCCTCTCTCAGAAAGTCCTGGTGATATCATCTGATTAAATTATCTTTGGACAGTGGCTGCGATTGGGTTCCAAAACCGACCGGGGGGGGGGGGGGAGGGGGAGAGACAGTATATTTCCTTGTAGATGTTTAGCATAGTGCGGGGGCAAAAGTGGGGGAAGGGGGCATCTGCCACCCATAATCGCTGCCACTGTCTTTGGACACAACCACCAGAGCAGTTTCAGTGTTAAAAACTTGACAGTTAAGCTTTCCATTGGCAACTGCATGGGCTGTGGTTATTTCCTCATATTTTTCTAATTTACCATCACTTTTCTGAAACTTTTGACAAATATATTTCACCACATATGAGGCTGTCAATAAATAATGAGACAGAGGATATTTCACAGTACTTACGTAATGAACCTCAGAAGTATTGTTTAGGCATTTATCCCATTGTGACACCAGTTGTAAAATGGCATACTCGTAGAACTCCTTTCGCTGCTGTTGGAACAAATTGTACATGCACTCCTTGACGTCATCGTCCAATTGAAACCATTGTCCCCGCAGTGCTTTTTTGAGCTCACCGAATATGTTGAAGTCACACGAGAACAGATCTGGACTATGGAGGGGGAGGGGGGGGGGGTGCAATTTTTTTCAGACATTCCTTTTGTTGCGTTGGCTATGTGTGATTTAGCATTATTGTGCAATAGGACGACACCACGAGAAAGGTGACCGGGACATTTCGATTTGATTGCCTTCCTGAGCTTCGTTAATGTTTCACAATACCACTGGAGCGATCGAAGAAGAACGCATGACCTTGCTGGCACTAGTGGAGGGTCTTGAACTTTTTTGGTGTGGTGGAGGGGAATATCCCCTAGGAATGACGACATGGCCACTGCTGTTAGCAGCCTTTGCCAGACACATAACGCCATATAGTGAGAAAATGTGCGCGAAATCAGTTTCGTCACTCCTGCACCTCCATTTCAGGCCCGCTGACCCTTTTTCATGAATTTCAAATGGAGAATCAAACCTTTCCCATGACTCGAACCCTATAGTTTTGGTGTAATATCCTCTGCCTAGTTATTTACTGACTGAGCCTAATACTTGTCACACCCTGATTTTCAGTCCAGAAATTGGTTTATAACCTTTCATCGCGTAATTGTTGCATCCATGCATCAGATAACGAAACCAATGACAGTGGTGCATAATCTTCACACACAGAAGATTACATTTTGTAAGTCTGTATTGCAAACACTGTAGTAAATTTTCTCAGGTGTAATATTTTGACTATTATCCACAAATCGATACCAACTAATGTTATTTTTTTTTTCAGGCCGGAAAAATGTTTGCTAACTGTCACAAATAAATGATGTGTATGAATTTGGACTATTCAATTTTAATGTATATTCATGAGTTTTGTGCATCAAACACAAATTAAGTACACATAATTGGCATAAAAACTGCAACAATTATGCAGTGAAATACAGTAGGAACAATTTGAATAAATTATGATATGAAAACTGATAATGACCGACTCACGGAACATATACACTTAGACAGTAACTCGTACCTGGAACTTTCAGGTAGGGTTACTAAAAGTCCAGGACCTCATACATTCTAATGGGTTCTATTGGAATCCGCAACAGAATCAGAACTTTTTTTTTCTCTCGCATGATTTACATTCGGTTTCATTGTTCATTGAAAAAAAGTTCCTGGACCGCATTTAAATTGACCTAAAAAAAAAAAAGTTCCTGGACCGTATTAAATTCATACAGAAAATTGATGTGGAAAAGAAGTTCTTGGACAGAATTGAAATACTTTAAACATAAAAGGTTCTTTGCAGTCTAGAACCCATTTACACTTGCTTATTTTATCCCAGACTGGCATTAAATTTATTTACAATTCCTGGACCTTTCACAACCGTGCTTTCGGGGGCAAGATTGCGAGTTGAATACTCTGCATGCTAGACTACCGAGACAGCTATCTTAATTTATAACCAACACTTCAAGGGGACGCAAGGCAAACCATCAAATGGAATATAATTTCTCCTGCATAATTTATATTACTCCTTTTATTGACTAATAGTGCAACTGCACAATTCAGAGTTAATGACTGAAAGAAGTGGGGGTAGTGATAAAAATATATGAGGGGAAAGTTACAATGCAATATTTACACTAAAATCCACAATTTTTTGTTTTCTTCAAAATTTTACACACACAATTAATAACAGGTTTAACCAAACATACATACATTATATGCTTTCAGATACATCTGAAAAATACACTTCTCATTAATTTACAAACGTACATCTCATATTTCTTTTTTGCACCTTAAATTCTCTATAAATAAACACATCCCAACAAAAACTTAATGCATTGTGAATAAAATCATCATTGGTGCAGGATAAGAAAGCAAGAGATATATTCTGACCTGTTTGTATACCATATATATATACGTATATACATTTATTACTGTATGCATGCTGACATTTTCAACCTTTATGAGATGTTCCCTTCATCAGCAGCATCTGCACTTTTATAGCAAGAATAGATATTCCTTTGTCACAAAAAAATATTTGAAAATAATATTTTTTTAAAAAAAATTCAAGCACTACATAAGTAGTTACCAATAATGATTCCTTTTTAACATGTAAAAATTAATAAAAATTGACACTTCATTATGAAACTATCAGTTACTTGCAAAACTGAAACAAGTGGAGGTAGGATTCTGCACATTCTTGAACAAGTTATATTACTATCATAGGTTAAGAGCAAATAATACATTATTCAAACGACAAATCATTAATTGTCCGTACAATAGATTAAAAGTACAACGTACAATATTATTATTTATTGTACATTACTGAAAATTTTCCCTTTTTAAGTACAAAATTTTATTAACAAAAAAATATCAGGCATACATGTAAAATATTGCAGGGGGGAGGAATGAATTCATATTTTAAATTTAATGCAAATTAACAATTCCAATTGGCCATAAGTTCTAAAGGGAAAAAATGTCAACACGTAACGTTACATATCTGATATGTGTCAGATCTAACACTGAGGTGCATTCATATAAACAACAAGTACAGTTACTTTATACACATCAACAAGCCACGGAGAGGCTTAGCAGAGGAATATTGTTACTATGTTCAACATTATAACCCTAGGTACTAGAGTTTTGTTGGCAGAGCTAAAATTAGCTCACAAAATTGTTTATATATATATATGTATATATCACAATAAAGTGATTACACGAGTATTACATCAGCAACCAAGAAGCTCTCATACCAAGACAGTTGTCACAAACAGGTAAAGCATACAACTTGAATTCATACATTAAGACACTGTGTATATAATTTGAATTGATTGGATTATTCAAGTTAAGTCCTAGCATTAGCATGTATGGTGAGCTGGGAATTGTGATATTACACACGATTTACCAAAAATCACGGATAGAAGTTGTTGGAACTATTTTCTATTAATGAAGCTCAATATATGTTCATACAGAACTGAATCTTATCAGTGTAACACAATTTATTCAATAGCCAATGTCTTTCATTACTGACAATGCAAATATGTATGCTTATTACGCTTTTGTGAGACTTTATAAAAATTGCTGCTTCATTTCTCTGTACTGGTACTCATTATTACTTGTCAAATTTACAATATCATTATAATTAAGGTTGACAGACAGCTGTATTCTACAATCCATTTTTTTACGAAATGTGAGAGTTCATACTGTTATAAAATATATACAGGATGTTTCACTTGCTCTCAGCCCCTGATTTTCCCTTATAACTTTCAAACTAATGAACGTAATTCAGTGGAATTTGATATGGACATGCCTTGCTGTACGAGAAGCATGTTGACCTTGTAGCCAGTGTTACAAGTGATTGCCATCAGCATCAAGGCATGCCTCTCCATGTTGCAGAAGGTATTCGTAATCATCCTTTAATTTGTGCAGGCGTCACATGAAGTAGAGAGTAGTACCGCCACACTTGTATCTTTCCATAACTGTGCTTCTCACATACTATTTGTCCGGGTCAAATTTCACTTAAAAGCATCCATTAGTCTGAAAGTTATAAGGGAAAATCAGGGGCTCGAGAGCGAGTGAAACACTTAGTATAAAGTCCACTTTATGCACAGATAGGAAGGCTACTCAGTGGGATCTGAACCACTGTGCAATGTGCCTCCACTGGGTATCGAACTTGGGACCCATTCCTTACAAGGCGATGACATTACCACTACGTCACCACGAAGGTCCAATATATACTGCATACTGCAACAATATATCAATTGTGTTAATGTACAACAGCTTATTTTTATAATCTAATTTAGTCTGTTTTGTATTGCCACAGGGACAACATGAATTATATTACAAATGTTATTAGGGTTGTGTTATTGAAGGCCAGGTATCAACAAAACTTTGTTTAAATTTTCCACAAAATTACAATTAATCTTCCATAAACAATACATATTTGTACATGTAATAAATTTGTATTTGGAAAAATAAAATACCAAGAGTGTATGTTAGATGCTTTATCCAATTAGAGGTGTGGAATTGTTACTCTTTTCAGAAATTGGAGATTTAATAGGTTTTCTATTATTTCATTTCTTAATATTCATTTACATGAACAAAATTAATTTCACATATTTGTTCAAAGGTAATAAGTCTGGTTAGAGAAGTTTAGGTCCAACATTTTCAAGAGGCCTGTGATTAGACCACTTAGATCCGGGAATTTCACTCGCTGTATTTGCTTCATTACAAGAAATTTTTCCAAGCAGGACATATCCTCCCCAAGGTATTGTTATTAAGCTAAACTTTTGTTGTGTGATGTCCATATGTGTTTGTGATTGTCCTTTCATCTATTCTTTATCAAAGTTGAACAACAATTTATTTACTTATTTGTGATATAGTTATTTTACGTCACTTTTCTGCCACTTTTGGCTAATTGCGATAATGAGGATGAGTAATGATTATTGAAATTGATGGAAGAAGACTCACAAAGAACAAGAAGAAAATTTGCAACTACTGAAAACGAACAATTTTGGTCTCTCTTTTGCTTTCATTGCTTTATTTATAACTTTGTATTTTCTGATCCTAATAAATCCATAAATTACATGTTTTATCACACTATTAGGTTAAAATTAAAAATTAAGGTTTGCATAGTTCCTTAGCAACTATGATTCAAACTTTTAGTCAATTCTTGAAATATTTCAATAATGAATATTTATATCATTTGCCATTTTCAAGTAATTGAAAAACATAACTTCAATATTCTTTACAATAAATGTCGGAAAGATTCCAAATAACTGATAAAACATAGTCATATTACAAAATGTGTTGTTTTTTTTATTCTTGCTGCACTGTCCTAGGATGAAACCTGGAGGGGAAACAAAGTGATAAGATTTTATTAGTGTAGTGTGTCTTGGTAGTGTTAGCTTGAAAGAGTTCTGAGAACCAGGATGAAATATTGTAGCAATAATAAAAACCACTAATAGTAACATTTACTGTATTATTTTCTAATGTCCAACAGCCGTTATGCAAACTTTTAAGAATAGCATTAATAAATGCACTCATAGTTGTGCATACTGTGACAGTCCCTTGTATCCTCACCCTATGATTATATGTTTATTAAAATTATTAATTTGTTACAAAATTCACCTTTCCTTAAAAGCTGAAAAATCAGAATAATAATTACTTTTGTACAACGTTGTTTATGTTTTATGTTATTCAATTTTGCTAAGTGCTGTATAAATGATGTAATATTTGGAATTTTGCTATTGCTATGGTAACAAATATAACACACACAGAAGTAATATCTTCACCTCTGTGCTTTACTTCAAGGGATTTATGAAACAATGAACCAATTCAAATTGCATAAATGATTACGAAGTCATCGTTACAATGCATACATCCAAATATATACACAATGGCTTTTCAATTTCTATGGATATTGCAGAATTGATAATGGTTCAATTCAAAAGTCTAATAGCAAGATTGTACACACAGCTGTGGCGTTTCAGTAATAATGAGAACCAGTACGGCAAATTCTCTGCAATATTCTTTACGTCCACTCATCATGAGGTGATATGCATTTAAGTCTACCACAATTAACATGATAATATATGAGGTTTACAGACAGGTCATAACTTTCCATGACAAAAAAGGGAATTAAGATAAAAAAAAAACTGCAGAGAAGGAAAAGAATTAAAAATCTGGCTGTGGACTCACAAAAGTAAACTACGACTATACAGGCACTGATAAGACATGTTGCTCCCATTGATATAACATATTTGCAAGTTTATAACAGCCTGAGTTACACATGATTTTTTCAAAGCATCTATGATATACCAGATATGTCAGTAAGAATAGACCTACTTTATTAACAAGCTAAATACATTTAGCTTTAGTGAAGAGCTTACACATTTTCTGCATAATATGTACACAAAGTAATGCTGCAGTGATTTTAAGGTCCATTATGCACACTAGTTTTTAGAAAACACTGAAATTTATTTAACTTTTTGCCTTCTTTCCCAGTCAAATAATGCTAAATGCTTCATTTGCCTAGCTTTACACAATGTTCTTGTTGCGCTTTGCAATGGTTAACAGTTGTGTTTTTTTTGCTTCGGTGGTTGTACTGTTGCAGAGTTTTGTCATTTCAGAGCCAATTGCATGTATTCAGGAAACAGGACCGTACAAGATGTCCACATGTGTGAAAGAATAAATATGATTTTTGTGAGGACACAGTTATTGTAAGCTAATAAGATTTGTATGTTACACCGAAGATTAGTCAATACTATGTTGTTCATAAACATCTAAATTCTTCCATATTTTTCAAAATCACCATCATTACCTGTTTGGTTGTTGCACATGGATTTTTTGCTCAGCAAATAAAGTATCACTGGGGGAAAAATATTAATTTGGCATGATTGTGTGACAATACGAATGAATATTGCAACTAATCATCCCATACTTTAGTGCAATATTATAAAGAATCAAAAAATATATATAGTTCATTCAAAGACAAAGATTAAAATAAAAAAGTTCCTGTAGCTAATGTGAAAATTTGAAATTCATCATTTTCAAGTATTATTTGGAAATATCCAATACTATCTGGAGTACACCTATTGTTTTCATTTTTTTTGATACACAAGAGAAATACATGGAATATAAACACTAGGTTATTCCACAATGGTGGATTGTATTGGATTTATTCCACTGGCAAAAAAGAAAAAATAATAAGGATATTATACAACTATTAACCTTTGAGCCATACATTTTTTAATACTTCAATCGGGTCAAATACTTATGAAATTTCTAATTAAAAAAAAAAATTCTGGAAATGTGCCAATTGTTTTACAATTTAATTAAGTCATCTTAATCAAATGACGGACTGTAGCTGGGACGAATGGGACACCATATTCACTTAGAATCAAGTTACAGCTATACCACTGGGAATCATGGTACTCTATTACTAGATGAGGATAAGAAAGTAAATGGAGGAAACCCATAAAAAATAATGTTTCTGAAAACACGAACAAGTCTAGGCAATAGTAATACTTCCTGAATATACTTGAGATACCTGATACGATTGATAAGGAAAAACACATTAAATAATATGCTGAAGTGTTAAAATATTCCTATTGGGTAGGTAGGTGTAACATGCATCATACTAACTGCCTCCGTGTAAGAAGCACTTCAGTAAAAAAAAGCATTACTTTTTGAAAGGAACCACTATACCTGAATGGTAGATAAAAATGAAAATTCTTATCACACTGGAACTCAAGTAAGTTTATAATATAAGTGAATAAATACAAGTAAATTGATTTTTCAAGCCAAATAAAGATTTTTAATTACAGTTTTCCAATTCCCCTGTAATTTACAGTGGAACCTCGATTTTACATTTTTCAGGGGACCAAGCTGAAAAAAGCTTAAAATGTGCAAAAATGTAAAACTGAGGAAAATTTTAAAACATTTTGCGATGTCGGGACGAGCAAGATTGAATGTATAATAAGGGAAAACATAAAATACAGGAACGTAAAATTGGGTTCAACTGTCTATCATTAATGACAGGTTTTGAGCATTCATATTTTTCCAGCTTCAAAATGAAAGATCTGAAGAAGAGAGCATGTGACTTCTTGCAGCAGTGTTAAAAACTTTTCTAATTGTAAAGTTGTAGTGTTTAAATAAAGTTGTTCTGCTACCTTTAAAATTGATTCAACATATATTCTCCATTAAAATAACACTCCATTTTACTTTCTGCAACAGTTCTTTACCAGCAAGCATAGTTTTATCATAGAAGTGCAATGGCCCATTGTTAACAGACACATCTCAAATTACTACTGAACCTCGTCATTTAGCCTTGCTCACAAATATTCAAATATGTACACACACACATGCATACATACATACACACACTCACACAAATATTTTTAAGGTGCATGTAAAGTCCATTAGTAAATCCAAAATATTTTCTCTCGTGATGCCTCAAGCTTCAAACAGAAGACGGATAATAGATCACCATTCCGTATACAGAAATTTTGACAGGCAACCAAACTTTGAATATGAGTCAAGAAGATCCTCAAGTCTTACTTGAACTATGAATTCAATGATGTAAAATATACTGAATGACATTGAAAAACTGAAGTGAAAGAAAGTAAACTTCGAGCAATATTAACCAAATATTGAAGCTCAGTCTACAAAAATACACTGCATGTCTTTCATACAATGTTATTGTATGATACATTCTCATGAACAATATCTGCCAATAACCAAAACATTACTTGAGCTAATAATGTATCTACGTCTTATACAATGCGATTCCATGCCAAGTAATACAAGTAGCCATTCTGTCAATTTGAACTAAAAACAATAAATAGGCAGAGATTCACGTAACATTATTCATCATGCTTTAAAATTCAGATTACACCAGAAATAAGAACTTCTCTTTTAGCACCATAAATGCTGAAATGTCCGTTCCTTAATTGTATTTTTTCTCCTATAGGTCTTCTTCTTTTTCTTTTTATTATTATAAATCAAGGATAACTCGCTGATATTAAACTAAAATATATTTGGCTGAAGTAAATTTCACTTGTTCATATGCTCTAATTATAATATTAGCTACCACAAAGTTTAGTGATAGTACTTCAATTTCCTCTCTTATGCGATGACAACTCATATTCAAATCAAAATGTAGTAAAGAAAGGTGAAAATAAAGATATGCCTAACGTCAATTTCCCGGAACCAGTTGAATTACCAAAATAAATTTGTCAATTTTTCCTGTCTAAAGAATATCAGAGAGATAGAATGATATAATTAATATGATGCTTGATTTTCTATCACGAAAGTCAATTGTAGTGTTTGAATTTCCTTCTAATAGACTTTGAAAGCACTACTATTGTCATGTTATACCATGAAGCATTGATAGCAGCATTACATTTCAGCACATTAGCTGGCACTCACACATGCATTGCTCACACCTTGCGAACCACACACACAATTACGTACACATTGTTTAAAAATAAAAATCACACAAGGTATTTTTCTGCCTTAGGAAAAATCACCATTGAATTGGACTAGAGAACTGTACAAACACAATAAATAACTCTAGATACATTGGCAAGGGGAGTTATACAATGGCAAGTTCATTTTTCTGTAACAATAGATTCTTCAATACCTAACACAAAAAAAGGAAAGAAAAGTGTACACTGGATATTCCCATACAGGAATGGGACCATTTAAATAAAAAGTGAGAATCGTACAACATAGCAAGACTTGTTTGCTACGTTACATTTTGCAACTTCCGTAAAACATTGAGAAGTTCGCAGCTGCCTCGTCAAGCTGAGACAATCACTCGCCTCTTCTGGAATATTTCTCCTCCAACTCTGAATATATTTTTCTTAAATATATATATATATCATAAATTTATTACACAGCACATTATAGAAAACAACATCACTGTCCACTAGTAACTAAAATGTAACACTGTCACGAACAGTGAAGTGATAAGTGTTTCAATATACACCAGTCTCCGCTGCAGATATCTTTATACCACACTCGCACTTATTTCTTCACCAGACTTTTTATCCTGTTGATTTTCACTTTGTTAGGCAGGAGAAGATTGTTGTTCTGTAGCTGAACATCACTCTGATCCTTGATGGTTTGTTCTTTGGCACCCCTGAACAGTCCAAAGAGAACAATATGAAGTACATCATACAAAACAACCAAGATATATTGAAGCTAAAGATTCATTCATCTAGGCAAGTACTTGGAGAAGGATATAGCTTACTTTGGGTTTCACAGGACAGAAAGGAGAAAACATAGGACATACTTTGACGAATAATAAAAAAAACAATGAATTGGGGTTAAAGACATATTGTGCCCAAATTTTACTGATCTGATGATTCTATAAGTAGTTTGTAACTCTGTGAATGATAATACTGTTTTGTTACTTACTACTTTTATATCACGTAACCTGGATTTGCGAGGAAGCAAAATTTAAAAGGTTAATACTGTACTCATTTTGTTAAGGAATTCCTCAACTTTTCCAGGTCCACAAAATTTCAAGAATCAAATTGAAGTTCCTGTAGAAGAGAATCAAGTTTTTTTCAACACTATTCTATATAAATGAACAAAAATAAACTATAAAAATAACATTTCTATAGAAGCAGCCTAAAGAAAAAAGTGGGAAGAATTACTTGTAATTGAAAAGAAATGGTAATTTACAATTATGACCAATGAAAGGACATGCAACTGCTATTTCAAACCTGTATCCCCTGTCGAGAAAAAATGAACAAATTTTATCAAAAGATATGGTAGAGATGGTGTAAAAAAAAAATCAACAGTTGGGAGGGGGAAAGGTTTACAGTAAGATTATGGGAAACAGAAGGAGAAGTTTGCTACAGGTCAGAAAATGAGGCAGATTTTGCACCTTTGTCAGTTGTATTTGAGAGCAGAGGTGAAGAGGATCATTGTGGAGAATGAGGAGGAGGGAACATAGGGTTATAATCGATTGTTTTGAGGACTGGTGATTTCTTTCGAGAAGAAGGAGTATAAAGATACTAACACCCGTTGGACAAAATGAACTGTGCTTACTACGAAGTGTGTAAAGGGACACAGTAGAAGTTTCTAGCAATCGTTGCAGAGAGTCTTCAGATGGAAGACTTCGCTGCGTTGGTTGTAGAAATAGAAGCCTGTGCCAGTTCGTGTTGAGATTTCTCCAAAGTGACATCTCGCGAGCTTTGATTGTGCTGTCTGTAGGAAGTAGCAGTTATCCATGGACATTTTCTTTAAGTCATTTGCTCATGATAGTGTAAAGGGACACGGTAGAAGTTTCTAGCAATCGTTGCAGAGAGTCTTCAGATGGAAGACTTCGTGCGTTGGTTGTAGAAGCCCGTACCAGTTGGTGTTGAGATTTCTCCAAAGGGACACCTCGCGAGCTTTGATTGTGATGTCTGTAGGATGTAGCAATCATTTGCTCATGATAGTTTCTAATTGACAGTTAATAGTGTCCTGCCTTTTGGATGTGTGATCGTTCGCGTGGTTGAAAAGGAGCACATGGAATTTACTTGGATACAGACTGTTTCCTTGTGATAGTTCTTACAGCGTGGGAAGTGAAAAGGACACATCAAGTTTGTAGTTCAACCCAAAGCTGAATTTTAGTTGTGAACATGAGGTTCGTTAGTCGAGAAGATGGTGTTGTGACCAAGTTCGATCTTCGGACCGTAGATTCAGCAGAGAGTTACTTCAAAAGAGAGGCATTGAAGAACTTCAGTGGAAAGAAGAAACGGAAAACAAGAAATCAAGAAGCTACGATGAAAAGTAAGTCTTCCCCTGGTGTCAAGAGTTCTCAAGGTATAATTTTTTTGTACCAAAGTGTTACTTAAAATGATAATTGAAAGATTAAAAGAAAAGTAACAGTGCAGTGCTGAATATCTCGCAAACCTAGTTAGTTTACGTAAGTAGAGGTCGACCATATTCTCATTTTAAGATTTCAGAGTTTAATTTTGTTTAATAAGCTATGTTACCTATACTTCCTCACTTAAGACTAATCTAAGGCATCTGAAGTTAACTTTTGTATTAATTTATCTAAGTAAAACAAAACCTTTGAGATTTACAGGTCAAATGTAAATTTTGTGAAGTGCTTTAATTTGGAAATCTATAATAAAAATCAGTAAAAAAAATACTTTGTCCTTCCTTAGCAGTTTTAAAGTGAAAATTAAACATGAAAAATCTGTTCTTGCTTGAACGCAACTTCGAAGCAAAACCAATCTTATTGTTATAGGGTGTGTGTGATTTTGTTGAGGTAGGGCTGCTATTGGATGACAAGTACAGGGGGTGCAGGGAACCTCAGCTGACCCAAGGCTTCGATTAACTACTTTGTACTGATAGAAATATTTGAATACTGTAGTAAGTTAACACTGCTGACATTAAGTTAGAATTTTGAGTATTATCTTACAATTCTACAATATCAATCTACCAAAGTTTATTAAAGAATTCAGAAAACAGAATTAACATACACACTGTTACTTGTTGATGTTACAGCTGCATGAATGTTTGCCCTGCAGCAGCAGAACTGTTCTACAAACATTTCTCCCCTTTCTACAAACTGCTAAGACATTTAAAATCCTTTGAAAACACAGAATACCTTCTAGAGCATTCAAGTGAACTTTTCTGTGGTTTGATGTTGCAGGACAGACAGGTGACGAGGGATGTGAATGTGGCTGCACTCACAAAAAAAGTTTCATCCTGTTTTTGTAAATTAACAGATTAAACACTTTGCAGAATATCCTGAAAATGCAGTGTTTTTCAGAGACAGGTTGTTTTTTTTTTGCTGCTTTTCAGAAAATCATAGAGAATATGTTGCAAAGTTTGTTATTTACCTAATCTTTCAGAAACTACATCCTCTTTGTGCAGATATATATTTTATATACATTTTCTCATATATATGAATGTTTTTCTACAAGAAAAATTCACATTGTAATGAAATTTACTGAAAACATTTTCAATATGTAATATAGAAATTATTAATGAAACATTAATAAAAACTTCCTCTTTAGATTCGAAATTGTCATTAACTGCAAAATCAAAAGCAGAACCCTCGTAAAGAATTTCTACAATGTTCATATAAATTGTTCAATACAATTCTAAAGAGTATAAGGAAAAGTGCAATGTAATTCGACATGAGTGCAAGTAAAATTCAGCAACGAAGAAAATGCAACATCTAGTGGTTAGAATTTGAAAGAGCTTGTTACAACATGCGTGCACAATAGGCGTGGTGTGATTATGACAGGTTATAACCTTTGCTTGTTTGGAATTCATTAAATTTTAACATAGAATATTGTCAAGTTCACGGTGACTTCTAGCACTGTATTGTGTTCCATGGCAACATAAGACTATTTCTAGATATCTAGATAACAGTAAAAGCAAACCACATGAAAGTTCACTTGAATGCTCTACAAGAACACTAATTTCAAATAATTTAGAATATAGTGGTTTTCCAAAAGGAGAGAAATTTTCAAAAAATATTTTTTGTTGCTGCAGGCGAAAGGTCCAGCATAGCCTTAAGATCGTGATGTTGACAGCAAATGATATGAAATATCAATTTCTTTAAGCTTCCACCTAATCACAAATCATTTTGTCACAGGAACAATGAAAACTTTAGACAATTCTCAGGAAACTACAACTATGAGAAAAGTATTAGCTGGCATCAATGAGTAAATCTAACACGTGCCCTATAGGCTAATACTGTGAAACCTCGATTATACATTATTCAGAAGACTGTGGCTAAAGATATTATTGTGCAGAAAATGTTTAATCCAGGAAAATATTATACTTCCAGGAAGGAAGTAAAATCTGGGAATATAAAATTGATGTTTCACTGTATAGATATGCTAGTGCTTGTGTCAACTCAGCCCTGGAATACATTTATGCTGGAATTCAGATTCAGGAACATGTGTCAGGTGATGATAAAATAAAACTCATGGAATATGGGGCATTTATCCTGCAGCTTGGCAGCTACGAGCTTTGAATATACCAAGGAACCGATTTGTTTCTGATCTCAGCAGTTGCAACATGTCCTAAAAGCTCCATTGTGATTGGCTCCATCAAGATAATTTCACCCCTTCGTTTCAGTCCATTACTGATGTGCTTTTCTCTCTTGTACAATTTCCCATCATTAAATAGCTCTTTTTGAAATATCTAGTGTTAAGCTGACCAATTTTGATTGAATGTAATTTTTCCCTTTCGTATTTGTATTTTGCATTGCTTTTCTGTCACTTTTGCACTGATTGTGATAAATGATGAATTTAAATTGATGAGGGACACACACAAAGCCAGACCCTGCACAGGCCTGAATTCAAACCTTCAACAGTGAGATCATTAATTCAGTTTTCATTTTAGGTAAATAGTTTTTACCTTAAACCTTAGGGTAAATATTAGCTGTTATTCAATATCTACAGCATTAATATGACATGTTGATTTTTTATTTTACTTTGTCGTTTTTCTGACTCTTTAGTTAGTCATGACGATGAGGGTTTATGATGATTACTCTCACAAATTAACACTCATGTCCAGGTCGGGATACATATCCTAAGCCTTTCGTGGTGAGATTGTGATTTTTGATTGAATGTTAAGACACTCTACACTTCTGAATGTTTAGCATGTTCATTGTTTCCGGTTCAATAACTGTTATGACATGCGTACGTAGGATTGTTCTAAAACCTGTAGGAAAACATTTTCAATTCTTGACAAAAATGGAGAAAATGCCACATCATCTCTAATTTTTGCTTGTCCCAAATCATGTTCTCCTAGTAAATGAATCTCTATAACTGCCATCAGAAGACCTGCAACTTATCGGGATTAACCAGTTGGTTAGTTTAAAAAGAGAGAGTATAGGTCTCGGGCAACCTGAAGTCTGGGGAGAAAGTATTAGAGTTGACCGCTGAGGAAGTGACAACCCTCATAATGAGTTCTCCTCCTTCGAAAGGAGTGTTTGCAACCGCACTAATTTCTTCCTATCCCCAATGTTACCAGATTGTCATTGATAAGCTAGATCATTTGTAAATAAAGCTGTTCGTGAAAAAAGTGTTGTTTTAATTGACAAAAAAGGTATATCGACCTTCTAATAAACTACAGCCATGTTTGCTTTGTAGGCAGTGGCTGCTAGCTCCTCTTCTCCTCATTTCCTTCTCTCTCTCCCTTTCGTAATGGAAGTTATTGGGTTAAAACATCCGTCCACCCCTCTAACATCACCAACAATTACCATGTAAGTTATGGTATTCTCAATACACATATATGTATGTAGATACATATTCACTAATATCCCCCAAATATTTTATTTGCGTAAGGCCACAGGAAACTGCGCTACACTACTGGTTTTCCACTTGGTGGTAGAGTTCCCACAACGTCTTTGTCACATTGCCATATTTTGGCACTGTATGGTATTCATTTACGTTTGGTTCTTCCAGTGTTTCTGCAGTCAAGAGTATCTCTCAAGAATATGCACGCAATATCTGTTTTTTCACCCAAAACCATCCTATTGGATCCAGTTCTTTAATAAGGAAAGCAAACATCACGTAAACATTTCCTTGATGTGGCCCCAAATCGAAAATTGTTTTCTTCTCTCAACTTCTATAAAAGGTACAGTATTGTCCACAACGAAGAATCTCTTACAAGCCTTGTAATAACCTCTTTTAACGAAATCGTCCATTATTAGCTTTTGTTGCATATTTGCTCCATTTTCCAAGAGTTAAAAACTTTCCCCCGTTCAGTGATTTACCCATGCACTCAAACAAGCTCCCTGACACTCCCCCAAAATTTTCTCAACATCCCCTAAATTTTCTTTACAAAGGCCCAATTTATGCTCATTTTGACTTAAAATTTACCCTTACGCACCCCTAGATTTGGACTTACCACCCCCCCCCCCCCCCCCCAATGAATAATTCTGGATAAATATCTGCCCCCGTCTTCACGAAATTCCGCCAGCAACTCTTTTGGCTTGCTTCAATGGTGTTGTTGGTTTTAGATTGATTCATGTGGTTTATTTTACCTAACTTTTTGTCACTTTTGGCTAATGACAAAGATGAGGATGAGTGATGGTGATGATATTCATGAAGGGACACTCACAAAGAAACTACCATCTACTGGGATTCGAACCCGGGACTGCTGGCATCGTAGTGCACTGTGCTAACCACTCTCCAACGGAGGGTGGTGGGTATCTTCGGAAATGAGGCTTGTGCTTCTCTTCCCACATTTCTTGCCTGGCCTCTCAATATGGAACCCCCCTTTGCCAAATTATGCAAATCTACATTTGAACTGAGTAACCAGATATTATCTACAACTGTAGGTGGCAACATTGGAATTTTTCTGCACCAGCCTGCCTGACTTTTTCTTGACAAAACCCAAATGGCCCCCTACAATTTCCACTTTCTCCAGAGCTCAAGGCTTATAGTTTCAAACTGAAAAAGAATGCCTTGGCAGTAACTTTCTTTTAGTCAGGATCGCAGCACTACTCCAGCATAAATGTAACCATATTCAGTATTTCGGTAGAAAAATACTTACAAATAACGTGTAAGATCCTCGATATCCACAAGCATCGAATCCTGCTCCATATGCAGATCGTCCCTCTCCATTAGTAACTTTACAAGATCTTCATTAAGAACTGGCAAAGGAAAAAATAATTAATTTAATGATATCAACATGAAAGAAACAATAAAAGTAATTTATGTAAGTGCCAGTATTTCTGCACTGCCATTATACAATTACATTAAAGTATAGCACACATACGCCTTGTGCTAACATTATTTATGATTTGTCAGTATTTCTGGCACATGGTTAATTTTAATACAATAGTTTTAATTGTTTCAAATACTGAGTAATAATTAGGATGCTAAGTCTTCCACTGGTCTGGTCACAGATTAGGTTTGATATTTCTTCCTCTCTCTCTCCCTAACCCCTCCCCTTTCTTATTCATTTGTCTTTATATCTTGAGTGTGATCAAAATTTCTTGTACCAATAACAAAAACGGAATATAAACTGTCAAAATTCATTGTACATTAAGTTTAAGGTTACCAGCATAAAAGTAGGACAAACTGACCCAAAATGTAGAAACATTTACAGTAAATTTAATACACTGCAAGCCTGATTATATTTTCTCACATTTTATGTTTTCCTACATTGTAATCGAGGTTCCACTGTATACATGGTATTTCTAAAGTGTGTTTCCAATGTGTAGGAGGTGATTCTACAAGTGAAAATAAACACAGAAGTTTAGGAGACGAAATGCAGAAAACAGCACCCATTCGGATTTATTGAAGTGAGGAAAAGTGCGAAAATTATGTTTACAAGGAAACAGTGGCAAAACGGCCAACCATATGACCGCGGCGAAGGGTGTTCCACAAAGAAATGCGGCATGCTCTATTCAAAAAAGCAGATGTGTGAAGTTGATGTGCAAGGGATTCCCCAAAGGAAGCGAATGGGTCTGTTAAGTCATGGGGGTAGAGAAGGGTTTAGAGAGATGTGTTATCCACGGAAAGTGATATGTGGAGACTGACAACCAAGAAGAAAGCGAATATCTGTAGTGGACATCACCATTATGTAGAAAAACAAAGATGGTGGCGGTGCTGCGCTAGCTTGCATGTGTGTCGACATGTTCACTGTGTGCAGAGTGGAGGTACCGAGGGAACCACATCACAGACGATTTTCAAACTGTCTGCCATTAACTTTCACACAGAGATGACAATGCCGAATCAACGATTGTCTAGTGTGAGCAAACAACCCCGCGGTGTCTGCTATCGTCACTGCGGCAACATTAATGTGTGCAAGGAGATCCTCGGCTGACACGTCAGGTGTTTCGTATACGAGGTGTTTCATCTCTCCTCATAGAAAGAAGTCCAGGGGAGTGATGTCCGGCCATCTTACTGGCCATGGCACAGGTCCACTCCTACCAATACACCAATTGTGGAACAAGCCATTGAGAAAATGATGCACATTTTGACTTTTGGTCAAAATGTGGTGGTGCACCATTCTTGGAACCATAGTCCTTGCCTCAGTGCCAAGGGCATGTCCTCCAACAGTTCAGGCAAAACATCAGGAAGAAATGCATGATATGTGCCACCACACACGTGAACAGGGAAAATGTACGGCCCAATCAAATGGTCATGCACTATCCCACAATACACATTAACCACAAACCTGTGCTGATGGTGTGCTACGAGAATTGCATGTGGGTTTGAAAAATCCCAAACGTGACTCTTTTTACTATTGAACATGCCCGTTTTGGTGAACATTGCTTCATTGGTCCACAACACCCTGTTCGCAAAATTCGGGATAGTTTCCATCTGATGCAAAAACCATTGGCAAAACACCACACGTGGGCCAAAGTCCTCAGGTAGAAGGTCTTGTACCTTTTGGAGTTTGAAAGGATACATCCCCTCTTCGGACAGGACGTGCCACACATTACCATGAGAGGTGTTGTGGGCACTGGCTATAGCATGCGTACTGGTGTGAGGACGATCCCCGACAGCAATTAACACCGCATCCACAAACTGATCTGTGTGCACACTTCGTGGTCTTCCAATTTCTCGACGAGGTGGTAGCACTGATCCTGTTTCCCGAAGTCTAGTATGAAAGAAGGTGTGCGACGGCAGCCTCCTATTTGAAAAACGTTCTCGATACAAACACATGGCTATTACTTCCTTCCAATCATACGTATTCAACCGCAAACATGCGATGGTAACCTGATGCGCGGTGATGCTGATACCGCAGTACATGAAGCACGAATGGCAGCGACCGGTGCTTTCCTGCCAGAAGAAAACTAACGCCAAAGTCACACTTCGGCCTTCCAACATGTGGGTACATACAAATATCGACAACACAACATTGCGACCAAAAACATCGCCCACATTACATTGCCTGGCCCATGCTAATCACTACATAAAACCCTTCCCTACCCCCATGACTTCAACAGACCCATTGATTGGTTGGTTGATTTTGCTTTACTTTTCTGCCATTTTTGGCTGATCACAAAGATGACTGGTGATAAGATGAGAAGGATGAAGGGATAATAAACATACATGGACCACACAACACAATCTCCACAAACCATTATATTGGCTGTGAATCCAGTGTTTTCGAAAATGATGTCCCGGGTGTACAATGTGGATGTGAGGTTGAAATTTGGGCATCTTGAAAAAGGGTCTACACCCCTACCGCTTGACAGAAAATGTAACCGATGATGTGAAAATGGAACACTTCAAGTTCAAAAACTAATATTTAAACGAAAATTTGAGTACAAAATTTGCAAACTTCTAAAAATATCAGTACCATATGTGTTTCAAGTGGAGGCATGTGGGATAGATGGGAAATAAAAAATTCAGGCATTTGGAATGAGAAATGTTCAACATTTCCAGACATTGGAATAAATTCGAAATCTGCCTGCTATTTACCTCTAAAATGACTGTTTTCACAATTTCTGGAATGAATCTCTTGTCATTTCCACACCAATTTCTGTTTGCAAGTTAAGAACTTTGAATATACAACCATGGTGTTTATTTTTAGCACAAAATATTACATTCCTAAAAGCATGCATTGCTTCTACGATACAATAAAACCATTTCTGCTGAAACCATAAAGGTGAAAAAGACCTGTATGAAATGTAAGCAATAGATTTCACACGATTTCAGTGTATTTAAAGCTGAAACTACAGCTGTGTAACATCTCTTGTAGAACGATATCACTGTGTATTTGTAAGCATAATTGTACAGTGTGTTTTAAGAGTACTACATAATTCTAAAAACCTAAAACTTTTAAAGTAATAGGTTTATTACAACATAATATCATTTGTTACACAGAGGAAACTTTAAAATTAATGTTTGTTGTGGTTTGGTTTATCCCCAGATCTCCATCTGGGCACCATTCACGTCCAAACACTCTTGCAATTTTCCTTTGAATCGAAGAATTGCATTCTGAGGGTGCTCCTCAGGAATGTTGTGAATCTCATCATTAGGGAGCGGAAGTTGATGAAATGTCATCTTTTTTCTGACATCTCGGACATAATGCCCATTAAATATACACAATATTACACTTCATCTAGAACCAAAAAAAAAGTAATTTTAAAGTGCAGTTTTTTGAATTTTTTGCCAATTTACAGGTTTTAGGTCATTTCCCCAGATTTTCGGCATTTTCCCATCATTTTTCGCAATATTCAGTGTAATGTTTCGACATATTTTGTCACTTCTTTCATTTTGGTAATTGAGTCTTTTCACCAAGGTGAACATAGGCCTATATACAGTATATCTCGTAGGATTGCAATTTACGAACGAACAAAAATTATCTTACCTGGCTCCTAATAATTTCTTCTTCTTTAATGCCACAGAAACACACCACACTACATCACCAGGCAAAGATGCGGGAAATTAATGCATTTTACACCAATTCATTCAGTGTATACGACTTTCTTATTAGATTGTTTTAAAATTATTCGGTCGTTTCCATTGAAAATCCTCGTTGCATATTTTAATTGAATGTGCATGTGGTATCATTTGGCACCTTTTTTTAAAAGCAAGATTGCATTTTGTTTAATTTCCTTTTCATTTCAATTTTTAACCTGAAACTAACAAATTTAATGGTCATTTTTTGCATTCTTTACATCACTTTTTCCATTTTTTAGGACATTCTATAGGTCATATACCTATATTTTTTAGGTCATCAACTTCCGCTCCCTACTCATCATGTATTTTAAACTTTAGGTCGTCAAGATCTGTTGGTTTCTGGGCATACACCTGGATCTTGACATCTCCCCACAGCCAGAAATCACAAGGTGGAAGGTCTGGTGACCTCTGCGGCTAATCCATCTCTCCCCATATTGGCTATCATGAAACTCATGAACTTCAAGGGGCAAAGTGTGTATGTGTGGTGGGGAGAGAGGCACTATCTTCCTGGAAGTGGACCTCATTGATGATGCCTAACCTCTGAAGTATCGGGACAAGGAATGTCTGTAACATGTTCAGGTAGCTGGCGCTGTTCACTGTGTCCTCCTCGTAGAATGGTCCAATGAGGTGGTCTATGGAAACTGCGCACCACACATTGACATTGGACCTATCCTGCTTATGTGTCTCGAACTCATGTGGATTCTCAATCCCTTTACTTTTCCCGAAACATGGAACAAGGCCTCATCAGAGAAAAGAATGAGAGATTGAAGGGCATCACCACCATCATCATTTAACATTAATTTACAAAATTCCTTCATCATGTGACAGTCCCCTTCCACCTCGCCACTCTAAGTTCCAAGGATCTTCGTTTAAGAGATTTCATTGGACTCCGTTGCATGCTCTCCTGCACTGCATCCACCACATTGTCACTCGTTCTTGGACTCCCACTTCGTGGCAAATCTGCTATGCTTCCTGTAGCCTTAATCCATAAACGACGGCCCGTCACTATAGGTGACAGCCAGTATTTATGCCAATGACCGACTGTCACCTATAGGTGACAAGATGCTTTTGCTTGTAGTATCTGACTTTTTGGACATACTGAGACTCTGATTATGTTCGGATATACATGTCTTGAGTTCTGCATGAGTCATGAGGTATGTGATGAACAATGAACAAGGTTTAATATCATTTTGGTTATTTGGGGGGAGTGTTCTTCTTAAAGTTTCGCATAACCATTTTTGAAATATGCAAAATAATCTAACACAGATATTTTTAGTGGTTTTTAATTTATTTTATCTGTGATGTTTCGTTCTGGTTTCCCAGAACTTTTTCAAGCTACACCAGAAACCAGAACGAAACATCTCAGATAAAATAATTATTTTGCGTAACTAAGAGTGCAGGATCTTATGGGAGGGGATATCACAAAGTAATTGAGTAAATTTTTTACAGCCAAATGTGAATAGAATCACAAAAACTGAAATATACATTTTGAAAGTTGAACATTACTCTACTTTTCCACAAATCATCCATTCACATTTATACATTTGTCCCACTGCGACACAAATTTTTTGATGCCCATACGGTAGAAATCATTCAGCTGGACGTGGAACCAATGTCGCATGGCTGTCACAACTTCCATGTTGCAGCTGAAGTGTTTGCCAGCAAGGTGTTCCTTCAGTGGGCCAAACAAGTGAAAGTCTGATGGGCCAGATCTGGACTATATGCTGGATGCTTGAGAATTTCCCAATGCCAGGAATTGACTTTTTTTGCATCACTGATGCAGCCACATGGGGACGAGCATTGTCATGGAGAATGATGACCTACTCCAGAGATTTTTTTTGGACGTTTATGGCACAGAGCAGCTCGTAAACGATCCAGTGCGCCACAATAAGCAGCAGCATTTACAGTTGCTCCTTTTACCCCAAAATCAGCAAGAATGACACCCTGGCTGTCCCAGAAAACTGTGAGCAAAACCTTTCCTGAATTTTTAGGTGGGGCGAGTTTGTGTGTTTCCATACCATACTCTGTCACTTTCGTTCAGGGGTGTGAAGAAAAACCCACGATTCGTCCCCAGTAACAATGAGGTCGATGAATGTGTTTCCAGCTCTATGGTACCGGAGCAAATGCTCAAGACTGTATCCTATACGGTCCTCCATATGCTGTGGTGTGAGCTGTCTGGGAACCCATCTCACTGACACTTTGCGATACCCAAGCTCTTCATGGCTGAAGGTGTATACACTGCCATATGAAATGCCCACTGCATCCACTGTTGTTTGGATTGTTGACCGCCAGTCCTCCTGAATCAATGCCTCCACAGCGTCCGCAGTGTGGGATGTGCGAGGCTGTCCAGAACTGGGTTCATCGAAGACATTTACATGCCCTGCGTTGAACTTTGCACACGTTACAGACATTTGTGAATGTCATGCACGTGTCACCTTACACTGCACACAACTCACGGTAGATATCATGTGGTTTCTGTGCCTTTGACCACAGAAACCTAATCACACTCCGCAGCTCAACTGTGTCGAACGTCTCAAGCGTAGCTGCCATTTTGAAACAACTGCCTGTCAGCGTGTGCGAGGTGCACACACCTGCCATCTCATGGAAAGGTGGCGAAATACATGAACTTCCAAGTGTATATTTCAGTTTTTGTGAATACATTTCTGTTTGGCTGAAAAAATTAACTCAATTACTTTTTGATATTCCCTCGTATAAGTGAAAATCTGTACACTTGTCCAGTGATAGAAGAAAAGTTAAGTCACTACCCAAAAAGCATAGCTTTAATTTGTGACAGTAAAAATCTAAAATGCAGAAAAGTAAATTTCTTCCTGCTTTTTTTATCTCACCTTCAATTTGGGTGTGAAGATCATTCACAATGACTTGAAGTTGTGCTACATTCATCTCAGTTAGGATTTGCCGACTTACGCGTCGTCTATCTGCAGGGAATGGGATTCCCACCTTCAAAAGTGAAAAAGCATTAAAAGTGAGTACTGGTATACTAAGAAAAGCTAGTACATTGTTACAATGGTTACAAAAATACATACAGATGCCTCAGCATGTGGCCTCTTTACAACTATGGGAGAAGGAGAACGTCACAATCAATTCTTTCTGGAAGCATGTATCACCACTCCTCTTGTAATAAACTAAACTCACAGCATGGAAAGATTGGATTTGCCAAAAATGTGGCAGTTACTAGAAACTGTATTTGTACGAGGGGCGTATCATAATGATTTGCACTTTCGAATGTCCTGCATCCCATGATTGACCATTGGGCTTGTCGTGGCAGTCACAGGTAGCTAGTAACTTTGTCTGTCACCTGACATCAGCACTGGACAGAAGCAAGCCAATCCACAAGAGCCATGGTTCATTTCTGCACCACTGTCAGTGTGTGCGCAGACAACATGAAAGGCCATCAGCAAGGACAGGGTTGGACGACCTGGTTCCTTTAGAAAGAGGGAGCTAGTACCATAGAGATTCACCGACGATAGTCAAGAGGAGTATAGTGACCACGGTAGCATCTGGAACACCACATTGGCAAGGACTGTGGTTGTTTCCCCGACTGGTATGTGCATGCATATTATCATGTCGTAAAAGCACTGCTTTCACCCATTTTCCTGGCTGCATGTTTGGAATGGTGGGACACAATCTGTGAACAGTCACCACATATGCTGCGCTGTTAATGGAGGTCACCGGTTCGAGCCACTTGATGAGGATGATGCCCTCATTGGCCATGTAGTCATGCGCTTGGAAACTGAGGATGCTGTCCAGAATTTCTTCAGTGTTGGGCTGTCCTGGTGCTTCCATTGCATTGACTGGACTTTCATCTCCAGCTCATGGTATTGGAGCCAAAGATGAGGTTCCATGTGCTGCCACACTTGCCATACTCCATCTGCGATTGTCTGGGCCCTCTTTCCAAAACAACCACATCATCCAGCCCTGTCCTTGCTGATTGGTTTCCATGTTGCCCGCACACACACACACAGACAGTGGTGCAGGAAATGAGCCGTGGCTCAAGTGGATTGGCTTGCTTCTGTCCAGTACTGATATCACGTGACAGACCAAGGTACTAGCTACCTGTGACTGTCCTAGCAAGACCAATGGTCAAGCATGGTATGTGGGGCATTCAAAAGTGTAAATCACTATGATATGCTCCTCGTATTTTTGTTATTTAATTGCTTTTCTGTTATTTGGCTAATTATGACAATGAGGATGAGTGGCTCAGTCGGTAACGCATCTGACTCCCATGCTAAAGGTCCCGGGTTCGATCCCCGGCTGGTTCAAATCCGGGAACTTTTTCTAACATTGGAAGCGGCCCCGGCACCCACCCAGCATCGAATAACATGGGTACCTGGGGGAAACCCTGGGTGGTAAAGGCAGTCAGAGGCGTGATGCTGATCACATCACCCTCACTCACGACCGGATCAAGAAAGTGTGGGGCATTACCCCCACACCCCCTATAAGCCTTCATGGCATGGTACTAAGCACAGGGCAGCACTTTACCTTTTTCTTCTTTATCTTACCCACATCCATGCTGTGATTCAAACCTGGGAACTTCGGTGGCAAGCATGTACGCATTTGGCCACCAAGCTGGTGCAAGTACCAGAAAATTTGTCAAAATTGAACAGGCGTCTACTGGTACTAGACAAACGGGGTACAATCCTCATATTGCTTCCCTAACACACCCTGTCTTCGGGGTCTGCCTATATATGGTTACTCAAACACAATACAAACACTGAAGAGGGAAACAGAACAAGTCTCTGAAACAATGGTGTATAATGAAAACCACCCATGACATTGTATCTAAAGATATCTGTTTGGCGGTTACGCAGAGATAGGTAATTTACTCTCATACGCTTACTTTTCATTTTTCCAAGCAAATTTTCTTCGCGATCGATTTCACCACCCGTCTGGTGTACACGCCAGACAAAGCCACCAGACGGGTGGTGAAATCGATTGTGAAGAAAATTTGCACGGAACAATGAAAAGTAAGCCTATCAGAATAAACCATCCATGACAGTTAAAGTCCAAGCAATATATCATGAATGAACACGAACGTCAGCATTCACTCCCCCGTGGTTTCCAAAGCCTCTCTACCAAGTTTCAGCGCAAACTGTTGCTTCGAACGGGCTCCAAAGGGCTCTGAGTAGGGGAAATTTAATTGTGGCCAACCAGTATTTAAAATGACATTCCAATCTTATCATAAAAAGAAATTCTGTTTACACTTAAAAAGCAAAGGAAAATTGAAATTTAGAATACCTCTGTGGTTTTATTAAATATAACAGTGCTTTCCCATATATGTTGGCATATTGTCGAAACTGACAAGAAGGAGAAAGTGAAGGCTCAGTTTCGTTTGAACACTGCAGTTTGTAAGCATGTTTTCTAGACAATGTGTCCTCAGGGGACATTCCAGGGGAAAATCTGACAGTTGACGAACAATTGTTTCCTTCGAAAGCGAGGTGTAGATTTACACTGTACATGCCAAACGAACCAGAAAAATTTAGTATAAAATTTTGGATGCTAGTGGACGTACATTCCAAATACATGGGCAATGCCTTTCCATACCATGGTAAAAAGATGAATCAAGGAATGATAATGTTACTGTACCTGAAAATGTTGTAATGAGAATTACTTCAACTTATTTAATGCAGGTAGAAATGTAAATACTGACAATTATTTCACATGGCTAAAACTCGCTGAGAAACTAAAGGAGAAGAAGACATGCCTAATTGGCCCTATGAAGAAAAATAGAAAGGAGATTCCTAATGAAATTGTGAACATTAGAACACAAGTGTATGAAACATGTTTGCTAAAAATGGGGGACATTACATTGTGTGCATACCAAGCTAAACCAAACAAAAATGTTTTACTCCTAAGCTCCGTGCATTCAGATGTAGAAGTAGATTTGCAAAGCCAGAAGAAACTCCCAGAACCATTCAAGTA
Source organism: Lepisma saccharinum (assembly GCF_977018435.1). Lineage (NCBI taxonomy): Eukaryota > Metazoa > Arthropoda > Insecta > Zygentoma > Lepismatidae > Lepisma > Lepisma saccharinum. The sequence goes on along the minus strand of NC_139231.1, from coordinate 10,827,933 downwards.
TTACAACAAAACTAAATGCGGTGTTGATGTTGTTGATCAAATGGCATGCAAATATTCAGTCCGTGCTTCATCACGTAGATGGCCAGTACATGTGTTTTACAATATGTTAGATCTGGCAGAAATAAATGCATGGGTAGTTTACAAGGCAGTCACGGGGAGGAACTGAGAGAAGGACATTTGAATGCAAAGCCCAATAAAATATTGTCAACATCAATATCACATGCATGGAATGTAAGTGGCTCTGTTTACAGAAAGAGGTGCCAATGTCAGGTGGCATCGTGCAATGAAAACAAAACAAGTGACATTTGTTCAATGTGCAACAAATATGTTTGTGGAAAATGTGTTTCTGGCATAGAAAAGGTACTGAAATGCAAAAAATGAAATATGTGAAATTTCATGACGGAAACTTATTTCCTTGAAGAAAATGAATATTTATTGTTGTAATTAGTGCATGGAAAATAAAAATCGCGGGGTTTCATGATATTTTGTATTTTTTTTTCAAAAATATTTTGTTTTATTAGTAATAAGACGATTATTGGCAATATTCATTTTGAGAAATGGTCAAATTTTAAATACCGGTCATTTTGACCGGAGGTGGCGCTTCTAGGTAGTAAAAAATCCTGGCGCTTCTAGTGTTAAACATGTGTGTAAGAACGTCACTTATATTTTATCTAAAACCACACTTAGAATTCCACCGAACCAAGATTTTAGAACATCATTTCACATGTAAAAGTGATAACAAGAACAGAAACATAATAGAAATTAACTGTTGGAAAGGGGTATGAGGGGTAAGATTTTACATAATATTTGGCACGTATTGACTTATTAACAAAGAATTTTTATACAAAAAAATCAGACCAATTATAGCATAAATAATATAAAATTATAGTAAGAGTGTATATATTAATTCTAATATGTACGACACAAACCAAAGTAAACCCAGAAAAAATAAATCAATAAATCCCCTGACTTTTCCAGGATTTCCAACTTTTTCCAGACAGGTATACATTCTGTTATATCTTTTCCTTATAACCATTCATATTTTCAACTTGCACTTTTTGAAGTTCTCCAAAAAGGTTATCAAACAGGCAACAGAAACACTGAAAGGATAAAATAAAATGGCATTGCTAAGCATCATTGTAATATGTGCACCTCATGCCAAACCATTCTCTTTAAGGTATGGCCCTTGTGAGGATTTGAGAAAAATAGAGTTATGAAATAAAAATACTTCAGAATTTAAGATGCTCATGGCATACTAGAGGTAGAAACGTGCCAATATCTATTTGTTTTTAAAAAAATATTACTGATTTTTTAGGACATAGAACTTCTTAATATAAAATCACATTTACAGATCGCCAACAGTACAACTGCATTATTCTTAACCTTTGGTTACGATGTAGCACTAACTACTCATTAGAGTAACAGTAAACCAGCATTCACTGTTCAGTATTATTGTTATAAGAGTATTGCAATAAACTGCATTATATAATTGCAATAAAAGATCCTTGAGGAGCAACTTTAAATGTTTCATGTACTTCAAACACTGAATTAAGTGCTGGGGGGCCAAAACAACAAAACAAATTTAAGGGGGTCCATCGTAAATGAAAGGTTAAGAACTGCAGCTTCAGAAGGAAGTTTAAACTTTCTCAGAATTTGGACTAGCAAAGAATTTTCTTGAAAAGAGAAATTTTTTAAAAAGTATTTTTGCTGGCACACGTTGAACAATACCTTTATTCATGTCTGGAGAATAAAAGATGCAGTGATAGTAATTATACATAAACAAGTTACTAACTCTTTCTGCAAACGTACATGTAGAGGTTCTATTAATTTCGGTGGGCTCTGCCACCATCCACTTTTTCTTATTGCACAAGTGAAGAAGATCTGAGGGAAGAAGTTACCATAATCACAGACACAGGACTTAGGAATGGCTACACAGTGCATCAACTTTCAACATGGTGTACCAAAGCAGAGATGCAGATTAGACAGCCAAACCATCACCAACCAACTAGCAACAATAAAATGAAATGGATTGCCTTCCCTTACAACATACCACATCCAACCGCCTTGCCAAGATCCTGAGACAGTTTGGCATCTCACTAGCACACAAACCAAATTAGCCAGTGCTCTAAACAAGCACAAACAATATTTCCTCTCACCCCTTGACAACCCATGAGTATATGACACCCAGTGAGAGTGAAATTTGCATTACATTCCCAGATCAATCAGAACCATCAATGAGTGTACCTAATGCAAAAAATCGCAACCAACCATTAGACTAGCAAAATAGCTCAAGTTCAACAAACACAATATCGAAAAAGTTTGTTAGACATACATCGCACACGCTGATTGACTCAAAAATAAAAGAGACGCAGACACGCATTTCCACATGATCTGAACATCGACAGTGGTCAGCCGCATCACATTTGGCTCCCACTACTGCAACACTTAAACCCAGTGCACGCAGCAATGAACTGGCTACACTAGCGCTCAGAGCGGCACGCAGGTAAACGACAGGAACCAGAAGCCAGCACAGCAGTGAAGCAACGAGTTCCCAAGCTGATGGTGGCAGAGGCCACCAAAATTAATAGAACTTCTGCGGAAAGAGTTAGTAACTCGCTTACGTCTAATTAATACCTTTACATACATAAGGCAAGTGGTCAAAATACGAAAAGGAAATTCCGTACCTTCTCCAAGCTTGAGCGCACCATTTCTGTGATAGGGCTCTTCTTCTGTCTCTGCCGCTCCACCTCCATCTGCATGTGAGCCATCTCCTTTGCCTGGGCCAAGGCGAGCCGAGCCTCAGCTTGCAACCTCGCCTGACGTGCAAAGAAGTCCATCTCCTGCTCCTGGGCCGTCAACGGCTCCTCTTTCCTCAGCGGCAAGGTCAGGGAAGTCGGCTGATGCGGAGTTGGCAGCAACTGCGGGGACTGGAAGGCAAACTGCGGTCAGGCATTGTTTAATTTTGAATTAACAATAACAATAAATAGGGTTAACGTTACATTCGCAATTAAGATGTTGTAATGCATTAACCCTAGAACACTACCGTACGTAAAATTTACGTATGCTTTGCACTCAAATCCCTCCCCTATCTCCCACCTCGCAGTGCCTTGGGCATTCTGTCAGACGTGAGGCAGCACTTTGGCAAGGAGGGTGCAAGCATTAAATGTCTTTAGTTTGTTCGTTATGTTGGACTCTGTACATCAATAATACGTAGTGCTTAGTAATAGAAGAAAAATCATGCATGTAATTTTGACATTTGTAAATTCGATTTGGATAGTTAAGATTTTGAAAACAAAAGTTTAGTACTATCCACTATTTTCTTGTAAGACTTTAAAATTACATTTGTTCCTTATTTACAGCATTATGAATATTATTATTGTTTGAACTTTTCACCTTTATTCTTAATGTACGAACGGGCTTGTCAATCAAGACCTTCCCTTAAAATATTCTATGTTTAATAAAAACCAGGTTTATACATTTTAAAATGAGGAATAAAACTCCAATATAAGGAAAATAAACAAAATAATGTTCACAAAGAATAGTCATTTTGCTTTCATGATGTAGAGGTTGTTTTAAAAATAGATTCCTTTATGTACGTAAAATTTATGTAGCGCTAGTTACACTGTAATATTGGAACACTGTAGTGTTCTAGGGTTAAACCTAGTGACGAAATTGAAAACTAACTTGTAAAATTATACCTTAACCTCTTGAATCCCAGCCTGTAGATAGAGAGCAGAATCCCACGACCACGCTATGCAGAGAGCATTAGGCAACAATTTAGCGTACTCCATGTCGGCTCTCTTGTTAGTCCATCCACACAAATATTTTACAACATGTGAAAAAAATCCTTCAAAACACTTGCCAGGTGTTGACAGTTGCTCAACCACGACGGCAGGATGAAAATCATAGTCATTTTCAAACTTATAACATGGATTCTCACATGCATCACTGAAAGGATCGTTCATGTATGTCCAATCTCCAACAGACTTTGCCTCGTCTTCCACATCGGATATATCTGAATATTCGGACTCACTACAGTCACTCTCCTCTTCTTCTGGAACATAATCCGACGAACTACTATCCTCATCCTCCATATTTTTCTGCTTTTGTTTTACAAAATATGCAACAAAATAAAAACACACAGGTGTCCTCAATAGCATGGTTACGTACTTTCAGCAACAGATGGCGTAACAAGAGTGCTTTGCTCATTGCTTGCGATAGTCACGTGCTCAAATGACGTCACAGCAACACGTAGACTTTGGTCCTTCCGTACCAGAGGCATTTGTACGTTTTCTTGGCCATTACCATGCAAGAATATTTCCTTTTCGGCCAATAGTACCAGCTACGTACGGGCCGTACGTAGTGAATGCAGGCTCGTACGTAGTGGTAGTCAAGAGGTTAATTAAGAAAAATTCCAATGTATGGAAACAGAAACATTAATCATCACTTTCGTAGTGTTAAAAAAATAAAAGAAATAAAACCAATAGAGTTTCTAGTTTATTTCAAAAATATCTGTTAAATATAAACTATTTTAATAAATACAGCAAGAGTGGAAATTATAAATAAATATGGCTTTCTTTATGTTACATATTTTACTATTACTGTGTCATACATTTATGTACATATTTCAGAAGTTAAAGTTACGGAAGTGTCCAGGCTCCAGTTATAGCTACAGACAAAAAAAGAAAAAAAACATGTCAAGTACGAATTTACTGAGCTGCTCTATCCGTTGAAAGCAGTCACTGCCTATCCACCAAAACTGGGGACTTGAAAAATTGGCAGAAGTGCAAAACCAAAAAAATTCTAGCTGCAGTTTGTGACTTACAACTGGTAAATGCAAACAGTTACATGCTGTTCCAAAATGTTGGATAAATAAATAATATACAGAGCCTTCAAGAAGTTATCGTGATGCTAGAAACATGCCATTTGCTGACAATATTGGTCATGACATCAGGATTTCTATTATTTCTGTACAAAGCCCCTTTGTAACGTCCATGATATTTGGGAACCATCCCAAACCATCTGCGCCAAATTATACAACTAATGGAAGTAAAAGGTGAAAGATAGAAATTCGCACTATATGGATGCTATTTAATAAGGAATCAGACCCTGTATGGAAAACACTATCTGCCGCTAATGGTGTAAGGTTCCCTCCACCTAGCTCGCACTGATCAAACCTCATTCGCTGTCTCCACACAATCCAATCAAGCACTGACTTTCTTCCCCGATCCTCGACTATTTCATTCTCCATCCATGCGGAAGTCTCATCTGCTGACTTTACATTAAGCAGGAAGCGAGCTAGGGCAGGCGGTCATGCACCACATTTCTATGCTATTGACACTAAGCTGCAAAGTTATAGCCTTAACTGACCAAATACTAATTCATTAATGTATTACACATTTTCATTTTGTACTAAAAATAATTAAGATTAATACACAGTAAGCAAAGGTTATGAGGTACTACATCATGTTGAATAACACAGAAGGAAACATGGACATGAAACCAAATTTTCATCAATTATGGAAAGCCAAATGATCAAAAAATGCTTTCATAACTGACCTATTTGTCAGTACAACATAGTTATTACTACATTAGGAAAAACGATAAAAAAAAGTGTTATTTTTAATTGAACTGCATAAGATAAGTCATCTCACTGGGAAGTTGGGTATCCCCAAAGTACAATAATGAAAAAAAGTGATGAACACAAAATATACTGACTTTACTGCTTTTTCTTTACAAAACTTACAAATTACACACCAAGATTAAACCAACCAGATTTTTTTTTTTTTTTACCATTTTCTACACCTGTAAATGTTCTTAATACTGAGTGGCTGGAATTAAGTTCTCGTATTCAGAGCCCTCTACAACTCCTTTGATGCAAGAAATTGTAAATCCAGACAAAAGAAAATAGTTAAAACTTTCACCACCAGGCGGACATGTGATGCTGAAACAGCAATTGCATTCTGATTATGTTATTGTATGGTGTGGATTCCTGCTGATTTCATTCTGGGCCCCTTTTGCTTTGAGGAGCTGTCCTGTCATGTGTTCCGTTATGAGTGCACATTACACTCACCTTCTTGCACATGATATGGTTCCTGTTTGCACAAATAACGATGCTTAGAGACTCCTGTCTTCATGCAAGATGAAGCATCCCAGCATGTTGGTCAACAAGCAAATGACCTGCTTCATGTCAAATTTTGTCATGCTTTACAGAGGTTTTCCAGATGCTTCGCCACCCCGTTCTCCAGACTTGAACCCATTTGATTTCTGGTTGTGGGGATTCCTGAAAGAATGTGTTTATCGGGAATGTGTACAGACTCTTGCCACAGCTGAAAACCATCATAACACAGGAGGTCAGTACCATTCCCTGTGAAATGCATCCTGTGATACTTTATCGCACAGTCTTATGCTTCCAAAAGGGCATTCACGCTGACGGCAGGCATATTAAACTATGCTGTGCATCAACTGAAAATGTGTTTTGCATGTCCAACATCTGGTTGTTCTATCATAGTCATATTTCCACCGGGTGGCAAAAATTTGAGCTATTTATCTAGTCAGCATTCACTTTACCATGATCTGCATAGCATTTCACTGTGATTCATTGTTTCATGCAGGCTCCAGAGGGCTAAGAGGAAACTTTAATTCTAATTTTATGCAATGGAATCAGAGGCAACTTAAAAGAACTTCAGATACCATAAATTTTCCCCTGGAAATTACCAGTAACAGAAAACGTAGGACAAGAGAAAAAAATAGTTGCAGCAGCTTACCTTAATTGGAATTGGAAGGCTTCTGGGAGATGCCTTGTCAGATTCAGGCTTGGTAGGAATGGAAGAATTAGTTGTTTCTGTATCTGAGTTAGGCGACTCGTTGTCTGATACCGTCTCATTCATAAAGCATATCTGCAAGTTCATCCCTGTGGGGGGAAGATACACTACTCGTGTCAGACAAGTGCGACAGGGTTTCATCTCAATAACTTATCATAAGCAACAGTAAAAAATTAACATATCACATGTTCAGCTTGGATTCAAACTGGTACATCAAACAGATGTCTCAGTTTGGATAATGTAACTCCAAGATGATCATTATGCCATTCATTTTCTACAGAGCGTCTGAGAAGCTCTCATACCCCTAGATTATATTACATAGTACTTATTATACAGGGTGTTCCACTTGCTCTCAGCCCTAAAAATCAAACTATTAGTCATAATGTAATGAAATTTGCTATGGACATACCTTGGTGTTTGAGAAGCATGGTGACTTCACAACGAGAGTTGGAAGTGGTATCTTAATTGACTTTCATCACTTTGCCAGGAGATTGCTGTTGCACAGCAGTAACATGATATGCATACAGCTTTGCATTTTTCACAGCTCCTTGACATGTGCTTGTGGAAACTCCCATTTCCTGTGACAGTCTATGCAAAGCAATCTGTTTTTCATTTCCTGCACCGTTGCTTCTGGCAGTTTTGGACGTCCCCCTTCAATCACACCCAACAATGTTCCTGTTGTTTTCAGCTTCTTCACTAAATATTGAATGGAAGACTTTGCATGCAGTTTCCAGACCCCAAACCATGCAATAAATTGTCGCAGGCACGACTTTATGGACTCAGTTTTGGCATTTAATGATACAACCGCACAGATGCCTGTGCATGCCCATGCAAGGACTAGAGAGATGGTGGTGCCATCGTCGATGACGTCCCCATGCTTCTCATACACCAAGGTATGTGCGTTTCATTACATTATGACCAACAGTTTGATTTTTATAATAAAAAATCTGGGGCCGAGAGCAAGTGCAATACCCTGTTCCAAGATACACTTATTTATTACAACATATGTATCTATTTATTTACATTACAACATATTTGGGAACTTTACTACATTACATTTGCACTATGAGTTGTCATTCGAAAATCTCAGGATACAATGCCTCAGGACACACTGTACACTATCAGATTTACTAATTACTTACCTCCTTTGTGGCAGAATAATTTCTGCATCTTATATATTCCAGGTTAATCAAAAAGTAAAAGCATTTGTAAAAATCATGCACAATTGGAACTTAACCAAAAACATTCAAAATATGATGAGACATATATTAGTATAACCTTAAGTAATGCACTGCTTGCTGTACTTAAAATAATTTAATTACTATTTCTACCACCAAAACAAAATTCATATAGAATTCCAGATTTTCCTCATAGACTGATCCCACATTTTAATTATAAAATGATTAATTATGGAATACATAATATATCAAGATAAAATTACAATTTCTAGGAAAAATATTGCACTCCAGCTGGCTGATCGAAGTATATACTGTATGTATAAATATAACACACAGTATTAGTCTAATATAGAATTTAGTGTATGCCAATTGCAATAATCAAGTTTCTTCCACAACATTTACCGCAATACAGGTAGCGATAAAAATCACCTTTAACAAAATTGAGTGACTCTGGAGTAAAACTTGATAAGCCACACTCAATTCAAACTTGAGATAAGATTAGGCATCATTGCTGCACAGTCTCCTGTTGCTCGCATATTAGTGAACGAAGCCTATCCAGTAGTGGTAATATGTTGCCCTAAGCTTTACATTGGAGTGCGATGGGACGGCTATTCAAATGTTATTTTCAACGAAGGTAAGAATTTCTCATGTATGTCGATAATAAAAAGGGGTTTAGTAAAGCTTCAAGATTATGTAGCAAGTCATAAGTTTCTGAAAATTACATTTTCCTGAACCTATGAATTAATATATTAAAGCGCAAGAGTAGGGTAGCTCAAACTGGATAAATTTAGCATCCTTACGCACAAAGAGCACTAAACTTAATGTAATTTGAATCGCCCCTACATGTCATGCATTGATAATACAAAAATTTAATTTTTACACTACGCTTTATGTTTTTACCTGGTTGCGAGTATGTGTAATTCAATGGCGGGTGTAGGAATCGGAGAAACTCCCAAAATTATAAAGGAAAAATGTATTAATTGTATAAGCTCATGATATTTATTATTATACACTATGCCCTATCCAATAACTTAATATTAACGTATGTTTTCATTTATTGTATTAAGCAGACATTTTCCCCTCGTATTTTCGTCCAATTTTTTGGTAACGACAATTTCAAAATTATAATTCCCGTAAATAAGAAAGCCTTAGAGGTTGCTAGACATGAAACATAAGATAAAATAATTTTTGTAATAACTATTCTCGATAAATGTGAATATATAATACAGAGGACCATATTTACTAGCCATGTGAAAAAGTATGACATTTTAAAAAAAATAACAAAACCTGTTATTAATAACAACTATAAAAATAAAAGTACAGTCGCGCAGAATTATTATGTATTATTCTTTACCGGATTCACAACAATAAAGCACTTAAACTGTGAAAATTGCAAGTGACGTAAACAAGTGTTGTGCAAATTTTAAGGCTTTTTTGAGTTCCGATATCTTTTCTGTTGCTGATAATCGTCCTTTTAAAAATCTTACTTTTTCAGCACTGATTATTCCACTGTCATGTTTAGACATAATTTCTGAGGTTAAGATGAAATTAAACTTGGAATTTAATGTAAGAGCCGCACGTTCAGGATCGAATTCCCCATGTATTTAAATAGGACACCTCTGTTGTGTCCCCATCAAAAGCGTGGGGACACAACAGAGGTGCTGCCACCTACAATAGTTTGCTCTGACCAGGCCCATTGACGAACTTTCAATTGCATTTTTCTTAGTTTAATACTTTTGTGGGTTATCAAGTTATACTCTCGAACCACTCAATTATCTTATGGTTAGGGATCGGAAGTGGATGAAAAACCATCTTTCTTTCTGGGCCTTGAATCCGATAGTAGTCCATTTTCCTTCACCTAGAACTAGAAAACACTGTTTCTATCTTGCAATTTCCAGCCTTTTAGGTTGTTTCTTTCCATTTTTGAGGATTCTTTATGCTCATTCCCTGCTGTTTCATGAATTTTAAATGCACTTGCTAGTATAAATTACATATTTAAATTTTATAACATTGCCTTTTTAGCAAGTGCTCCACAATTCGAAAATATGGTCAATACAAAAGCACTGAAATCTTTGGCAATGGATTAAATAAGTAATTGTAGTCAATTTAATTTACCTCCAGCCAACTTAAAATACTATGGGTAAAGGCTAATTTGAGGTACCCTTGCTGGCCACTATTATCGCTTTAATCTGGGGTTTTAAACAAAACTAGTAACAACATTTAAATAATTCATCATCTGATGAACATGATACACAGCTGCATTTTCAGTTACTGACTGACTATTCTGCCGTGCAAGGCCCGCTATGAAAGAAGGTAAACGACAGAAAAACCCATATGCTTTTTAATCTATGCTTTCGTTGTTTAAACCACCAAACAACAACTACTCTCTTGTAATTCTTGACAAATCAAGCTTTCATTTTAAGAGTGAAAATTGTTTTTTGGTCATCAACTTCCGAGTCCTACTTATTATTAACAGTAAATGTAACAACAATGTAAATGTAATACTACACAGTATTGTTCCAATAAAGTACTGGTATTACCTTAAATTGTATTTTTTTTTTTACCTCAAAAGCTGAAGAAATATTTAATGTGTGCCTAACATTCAATGGCATCTTAAGAGTCAAAGAAGTACAGTATTACAAACATCTGAGCACAAGTAGTATACAAAATAATTTTTGCTACATTCCTTATACTTACTTGGAGTATACATTAATTAGCATATTTCAAGAATAAAACTGTGCATGGTATTCAAATGTACTAACTGTTTGAATGTTTAATACGAAAAAACAATTCTGTTATATGTGATGCAATTTCCTTGATTTCTGCATTTCAGATATGATATAACCGACAGATCAAGAGAGAGAGAGAGAGAGTTCTTGTGGGCATGATGATGACAAAACATTAGTTTAGTTTACTCATGTTTTTCCTGTGGTTTAGAATAAACCCTTTAGTACAGTTAATTTCTTATACTTGTGCAAAGAAAAAATGCATTAGTTTTATTTCATCACTTCATTATGAATAATCTAGATGCAAAAAGAGGAAGGAAATAGAATGCAATAAAAAATCTGGTCAAATATATAACGACCAGCAAAGAAGCAGTACAGAAATTGCCTAACTAACTAACTAACTAACTAACTAACTCCCTAGCCTTCTTAAACCCGAAGGTTCATGGCTGCAGCAACACAGGCCTTCCATCTGTCCCTATCTTGAGCAAGATCTATATACTCTTTTCCATCCCTACCTATTTCCCTTAGGTCCATCTCAACGTTGTCCCTCCATCTTCGTCTTGGCCTTCCTACAGGTCTCTTACCATCAGGTTTCCCAACAAGAATCCTGTAAACTCCTCTTTCCTCTCCCATTCGTGCCACATGGCCTGCCCACCTAAGTCTTCTTGATTTAATTATTCTAATAATATCTGGACATAAATATAAATTATGTAGTTCTAAATTATGTAACCTTCTCCACTCACAGAAATTGCCTAAAAGAAAAAAACTCATGCAATAACATTATGGCATATAATGGTATCACAGGGTGTCTACACTTTAAGAACAAAATTCCCTAACTTTTCCAGGTTTTCCAAACCAAGCCATTAGGGCAATTCATGTGTGTAAGTCACTACATTTTAGCTACACGTCACACCTAGAATCCCATTTCACAAAGTTAAAAAGCCTCCCCGATGGTGTAGTGATTGTGTCATCGCCTTGTAATCAAAGGGTCCCAGGTTCGATACCCGGTGGAGGCACACAGTGGTTCGGATCCCACTTTAAACTGTAGGACCAGTCTTAATTAGCCTTTCTGTGCATAAAGTGGACTTAAAACACCAACTCAATCAATCAACCAAGTTAAAAGTAAAAACATGAGAAACTGAACAGAAATTACCTGTTGGGTGAAAATTAAAAAAATTACTATTTGACATGGATTGACTAATAGTAAACAAAGAACTATTTTTTATAAATATTCTTAACAATTTATAGCGTAATGTATAATTAGAGTAACATTTAGTAATACAGTAAAACCTCGTTAATCCAGACCCCGATAAACCGGACAGGCAAAAAAAGGAAAAAGAAAAGCAGAATGCAAGGTTTTGAATGTGGCTAGAAGTCAACAAGAGAACTTCCCAAAGAAAAGGCAGTCAACCACTGATAAGATTCTGTTTCCGGCAGACTTTGTACCGTACTGTATAGAGTATTTAGGCCTATGCCCTTTAAATACACCATAATAAATGTGTTTTGTTGCTATAAACGGAGTTTTAATGCACTTTCTACTGTTCTTTTAGGTTATTTCAGTTAATCCAGTCAACGTATCCCCGCCATTAGTCCGTATTAACGAGGTTTTACTCTATAAGTATTAATACACATAGCAACCAAGCACAATACAAAAATTGCATCAAGAAAGTGGTGAATGCCAAGCAACTTACTGTAGTAGATTTCTACTTGAAAATAGTTCAAAACATGATCCCCCTTTTCCCAGAGTATTTAATATGCAATTTATATTGTAACTATCAGTATTATTCAGTACATAAAACTGATGTAGTTTGTCCACAACAAATTTAAAATTTCTTGTGTGTCCTTATTTTCTATGTTCAAAAACATACTTTTAGTGCACAACTACAAAAACGTTTATGATTTTTCCAGAAGCATAGTAAATTTCCCTGACATTTCCAGAAAAAAATAAATTATCTTACTTCTCCAGAAAAAAATAAATTCCCTGACTTCTCCAGAAAAATTAAATTCCCTGACTTCTCCAGAAAAAATAAATTCCCTGACTTCTCCAGAAAAAATAAATTCCCTGACTTCTCCAGAAAAAAATAAATTCCCTGACTTTTCCAGAAAAAATAAATTCCCTGACTTTTCCAGAAAAAATAAATTCCCTTACTTTTCCAGAAAAAATAAATTCCCTTACTTTTCCAGGATTTCCACACTGGTAGACACCCTGTATCATCATGCCACTGTCCACTGCATATGTTGCCCCCATACACACGCACACAAATGCAGTGGGTTCTATGAAGCCAGGCTCGTGAACACAGTTCCATGAAGTTCTTCATTAATCTTCTAAATTTCCTAACATGTACATGAAAATTGTACACATTTAGTTTATTTTCTAGTGCAAATAGGGTACACAAAATAATGTCTTCACATACCACTCTGAAGTCGAGACTGTAGACTGGGTTTCCTGCTTGGTCGTTCTCCCCCGTAATACTCATCGGCATCAGAGCCCATCGCCAGCCTCCTACGTATTTCCTCCCGGTCATTGCGCCTCTGTAAGAAAAGTATAAGAAATGAACTCAGAGAGAATGCATAGCACACAAGTAAACATATATTGTATAAATTGTATGAACATATAACATACTGAACTTTAGGAAATAGCACTGGAAATGTATTGGTCTCAAGTATGAGTTTGGAGGTATTTATCATACATTTTTTTTTGACATACTTGAGTAGTTATTTCACTTAAGCATTTTTAAATATACCTGTTAGTTTTGTCAAATATCAATGAACTTGCAGTTCATCCTGCTCAATAATAATGTTTCCATCATAATTAGAGTTGTAAAAAAGCTGTTTTTTTTTTTTTTAATGTATGTTACTTTCCTAATAAAAAGCTGTCTTGGGGGGGGGGGGGGTGGAAATTTTGGTTTTATTTTTATTTTTACCAATTGCAGCTAACCTATTTCACTTGTAGTGTCAGTTATAGGTTTAGAGGTTCGAAATGCCATATTTTGGAACTAGGTAAATTATGTTTACATGGGAACGACTTAAGATGACCGGACCCCTCTCCGATTTTCTTCATATTTGGCATACTCACTAATTGAGACCTCCTAATCACAAATCTGAAGATAAAAGTTGTCGGAAACGTCTAGAAATTACAAAATAAGCGAAAATAAGGCATTAGTTTTCGGAATGGAAACCCTCGATTGTCATGAAATTTTTTGTTTCACAAGGAAATATATATATTCCTGATATTACCATGACACCAAATTTTAACTATGTTTGCCTAGCCTAACCGAAACTAACCTAACCACATGTCAATGGTTCGTGGGGCTAGTGCCAATGGTTCGTGGGGCTAGTGCCAATGGTTCGCAATTATTTTGCAATTTCTATATCCTGATACTACCACAACATGAAATTTTAATTATGTTTGCCTAACCTAACCACACATCAATGGTTCGTGGGGCTAGCGTTAATGGTTCGCAATTATTTTGCAATTTCTAGATGTTTGCGACAAATTTTAAATTCAGATTAGTCATTAGCAGGCCTCAATTAGTAAGTATGCCAAATATGAAGAAAATTGGAGAGGGGTCCGGTCGTCTTAAGTCATACCTTTACATGATGTAGCAGCCAGAAGACATATTGGCCATTTCTTCTACAGGATGTCTGAAAAGTCATGTGACAGATACATTCAACATACATAACCTTTGTACAAAAAAGGATAGACATGAACCCTGCATTGGGTATTAACTTTGTCAATGTGGATATTTTTAAAACATTACAGAGTCACTTGCAATTTTCAATGGTCTGCTTGGGTATTTATCGAATTGATAAAAGAATGATAAACGAAAAAGCCAGCAACATTTTTGCAACTACAGCTAATGTCTAGCTATGAATTCCATGTTGAAAGTTGTATTTCAAATTTAGCTATGAGTGTCTTTTTTACAGTAGAGATAAATGAAAGCTGTGGAACAAGAAAAATGCAGCCAAGTAATGTATTTCCATTCATTTAAAACATTTTAGGGAAATGGTTTTTTTCCAACCACTTCACTTCCAACTTTAATCATGTTTGTATTTTTTTTTTAAAAAAAAACTGTTTTTAATAGAAATGCAGGCAATGGTTTAGAATCTTTAATAATTCTTCGCAAGTTTTATATGAGTATTATAAAGTACTGTAAAATACCGGAAACAATAGTGGATGATAGTACAAACTTGGAGAAAGCAATTAGCACTGTTAAAAGCTTCACCAAGTAGCTTACACGAGGATCCGTGCTCTGCAGCTAGCAGTTATTCTTTGTTTATGATCATCTCAAATACAGGGTTCTAGTGGTTTTTCATGGGAAACCTAAAGGGACTTTCATGCCTGAGACCATATATTATGTGATCAGGTGTTGGAAGCATTTAGGGAGCTTACTTTAATGCTAACAGACCTAAATCTGACCTGTGTAATCTAACAACAAAAGAATTTAGTAACGAAAACACCTCTTCAGAGTGGATGCACATGAAATAGATGGCAGCAGAGGTCCACATCCAATATGACAGTCAACAAATTGTTGCCCACAAACCATGAACCATACAGGAGTACACACAAGGGAAAAATCTCTCTCCAGAAAACACATTGTAATATCACTCACTAAGCCTCCGAAGTATGTGTTTACAGACATAAATAGAAAGGTAAAACTGTCAAAGCCGGGAATCTGATTTCTTCAAATTTACAGGAGAAAGTACTTATGGAAAAAGTTTCTGTGTAATTTCGGAAGATCGTAGAAGTGTTTTCTCGCATATTTCAATGTATTTGGCCACTAATTCATGTATTTTTCTATAATAATGTCCGTCCGATGCACGAAAACTGTTGCTTGCATTTCCATACATGTACTTGAACCGGATGTTGGGAGCATCTGATGACGTAATCCCCAGTAAGTGTTTCCAAACGCACAGTTTTTCACTATATTGCCCAACCTAAAGCAACCTAACCTTACCGTGATGGTACATGGGGCTATTCGTGGATGGTTATACAATCCAGAATGTTTTTTGGGGCTATGTGGGAATGGTTTTCTGGGCTATGTGGGAATTTCTGTTAAGAAGGTTGAAACACTCCTTTGCCGTTTGAAACACAACGCTAGTCAAGATTTGCCCGCCATTTTGTGTGTTCAGGAAGCGAGAAAAGAATGAACAATAATTACTCGATATGTCGACAATAGATACTAATTTCGTTAAAAAAAGCGAAATCCCTTGTTAAACAATCTTTCGCAATGCAGAATAAGTAAGTACGAATGTCAACAATTAGAGAATAAACGAGTAACAGCCGATTCCCAGCTTTGACAGTTTTACCAATAGAAATCGAACCGCATAAAAAATGCATTTACCATGATTAGTTCAGAACTAAACCTGGGTTTGAAATGGATCAGTTTTTCAGTTTGAGTCTTAATCCATCACATGGACACTTCTGGGTTGTAATGATTGCATTCAAAGTTAATGGGATTGTTATAACCCAGAAGTGTCCGTGACTGTACACACACACATATTGTTGCATATTCTAATTTTACTACCACACAAGCTTTAGTCTTTGTAGCTGGTACTGGAATACACGATTTTCTTTATTTTTCAGAACTAGCAAGCTTCCTGTTACACACATGTAAAAATTTGCAATTTCTTTGCCTAACAAATAGTACTAGTAGGGGGGTTATGTTGTTTGTGCTGATATGTTAACATAAATAATTGTATATGAATTGGAAAACTTCCATTTTTTAGGGATTGTATTCACTGAACACATGAAATATGTTGCAATTTTTAAACATGCATTCTCATTTATGGTGAGCATTTTAAAGATGACCAATATCATGAAAACAAACTAACCTGATGACAGTAATGAAAAAAAAATTGGCTATGTATTTTGTACTTGTAAAATCTATTACTGTAGTATCCCACCATCGTGAGGAAATTGGGAAGCTCCGAGTGAGTGAGCGTAACCCGGTCAAGAAGACCTACAATAACGGCTGGGGGTTCGTCGGGCTGATCACCCGTCACTCCAATACTGGTCTAAGACCTCCACGCTATAAACAGGTGACAGAGGAACAGTGTGGGAGGGAGACCAGCAGTCGGTAGGTAAGCCAAGGCCCTACAAAGGGATGTAGCGCTGTGGGTTTAGTTTAGTTTAGTTATTAATGTAGTATTGTATTGTAATGTAAGTATTGACATGTCCTACATTACCATGTACTGTAATTTGTACACACCGGTAGTCCTTGGACGCAAATAAACTAAACTAAACTACTAATTAAGAAACATTGTGCTTACGAAAACTGTGTATAAACAGTATTTCAACAGATTCAAGTACTTCACAATTTAACATTTTGTACACTTAAGATTTAAAATAGTTGCAAGTATACCACTAAGATATCTAACTGCATGAATTGATCATACCACACCCAATGGTTCTTCTTGTGGTGTTATGACACGGATAAACTTCTCGATTACTCCTTCTTGTTCTTGTGCTAAAATCCTTTCCCTGTCTTCTTCCGTTAAAGTTATCCATTGCATTTTATTATCTACGAGAACTGGCCACTTCAGATCATATTTTGGTCGCCTCTCGCTGGGATGTCTTCGTTGATATGAAGTATCGGGATGTTTTCGTTGATATGAAGTATCTTGATCACCATCCTGCCACGATCGTATATATTGAGATACACGAGATGACTGAGTTTTAACTGACGATGCCACATTTTCGGACAAGCGAGTAGTTTGAATTTTCAAACTGTCCAAATTCTCAGACAATCGCGATGCTTTTGCTTTGATTGTGTCCAGATTAAAGTTTTCCGAAACACGAGAAGTTTGTGCTTTAATATTTGACACAAGATTTTCCAGCATATTGAGGATTACACTGTAAATTTCCACCCACAAACTTTTTTAAAAAATAACTGATCAGCGGTCAGCAGCTTTTACAAGTTCACTGTCGAACTAGTTGTTTCGCACACACGCATTTTCCACTTGCAAGTCTCCAAGTGTTTCTTATAGACGTGTTACTTCGTCGATTATTCACACATGTTGTCCTTGAAAACACATTCTGGTTACTTGCACGTGATGTAATAACGTAGGTAGCAAAGAGATAAGGTACAGATACATTAAATACAAACACAACACTTTGTCCACTACGCACTTCTCCAGTCAATTTTTTTTTACATGGCAAGCAGGTTTCTTATCTTTCTCTCTTACACACACTCAAGAATGGAATAGAGCAACTACAAACAGCAAACGTTTATATGCTTTTTTAATACTTGCACTGTGACTGTAATATACATTTTCTCCTTTTACAAGTTCAAATTTTGTAAAATTCTACGAGAAAAAGAACATGTTGTTCAGTTTCCCTAGCGACAAACAACTGCCCAACGCGTTGCGATTTTCATTCTCTGATTTTCAACGTTCCTGTCGCCTCCTCCCTCCTTTGCAAGGTGTAAATAAAAAATAATGACTATTCCAGGTCCATCATTCCTATCATTGCTATCTATAATCATGTCTACATTACAAGTGTTCTAAAGAATTAAATTTAATCGAATTCAAGGTCTCAGTTACAAGTTCTGATATAAGTTGCGAGTGTCGTCTGCTGGTAATGAAAGACGGACTTGCATCTTCTGCTGCACAACAAATCAGGCCAGGCCCCATCACACGACATTACAATAATACCGACTTGCGAAAGAGGCTGTTTATTCAGAATTTCTGGGCGTTCGTATTAAGGGTGTGTAAGTGTATGTTTAGAGCCAAAATGCCCATAAATTTGGCCGTTATGAAAAATGTTAGGGCGGGGTTATGGAAATTTTGGGGAGAGGTTATTAACACCATACATTCATAAGTGTCTGTAAAATATCATTTTTTTAAATTTTTAATACGAAATATGTCTATTACATTTTGACAAGGTACGCAAGCATGATTTTGAGTGGGTAGAGAATCACTGATATAATTGCTCTCCCCTCACTTTATATATATATATATATATATATATATATATATATATATATATATATATATATATATATATATATTCACATTTCGAGACTTTGTAATACCGAATTATTTCATTTTCAAAACAGCAGCAACAGCGTGTAAAATTTCAGGCATATTTGTAAAAAAAAAAACAACTTAGGGCCTTTTAATATATTTGAATTTTGAAATAAGAAAGGAAACAGGATTAATATTACACAGGGCAGACACAATTGGTAAAGCGGCTGGTACAGATGGCATGAAGACGAGACGATACTTAGGAGCCTGTAGGCTAAATGCCTGTCTCGTTCTTTGTTTTTTTTGTCTCTGTTTATAAACGTTCCTTCTGTTCTAGTCTCGATCTCGGCTCGAATGTTGAAAATCAGCCTGTTACCGCACACGCTTACAGTGTATAGAAGTCATTAATGAAACAATATTCTCTTTAACGCTGTTCCATTTGACGCCAAGTTTTAATGCTACGAACCCTCAAAAAAATATCCTGACAAGTGAGCAGTTGCCCCTAGTTCTAGGCACTTTTTAACCCAACACTACGGCTTCTTAGGTTGATTTCACAACGAAGCGACAATCGGCTCGTGTCGCTTGACGATTTCACCAATCGAACGCAGGCTTGTGCCGCCTGTCACGCCGCTACAATGTGAGACGTTGCTGTTGATTGGCTCGTTCCCAAGCGACATCGCTTGGAAGCGAACCCTGAGTAATCAATATAACCATTCGAACCGGAGCGACACGACAAGCTGCAAGTGACGGTCGGACTGGACGTTTTTCTCAATGGTGTGCATCGTGTCGCGTCGGTCTGGTGTTCGAGCATGCGCTGTACATGTGTTGCTTGAGGGATATTTCAGATCGAAAAGACGAGCTGCATGCGACAAGTGTCACTTTGAAACCAACCAAGAGCCACGTTTCACAACGTACCGGCATGACAGGCCGAACAAGGCCGTGCATTCGAATGATGAAATCCTCAAGAGACACGTGGCACTTGTCGCCTGCCGCGTCGGTCTGAAAGTTCCACTAGACTGAAAGGACCCGTATCGTTTGTTATTTCGGTCTGAAATCTCCCTTACTGTTAAGCCTTGTCTACCAAGAGAAAGTAAACTTTTTCTGCTCCCCCCCTTTTTTGCACCCAATCGCCGCCACTGATCTCTAGCGACTAGAATAATGAGAAATCAGAATTGAAAACTTAAATAGCAGTTATATATTAGCACATCGCCCTACGACGCCAGGTGTCCAGGGTTCGAATCCGGGCCTGGGCATGGATGTTTGTCAGTGTCCATTCATCATATCACTCATCCCCATCTTCTCAAATTTTTTGTGGATTCTAAACATCCACTATTTTTTTCTCTTTCCACACTGAGTAGTGATACAACATATCAGCTGAAAATCTGACTTCAGTTAGAAACTGTTTTGGTACAGTAAGTGAAGTTGACGAGTGTCTTTTTTAATAATATATGCAGAGGTGAAATACTAATAGCAAATACATTGCATTATGTATCAGACAAAAAAAAAACTATTGTTAATGTGCGAAACTCGATTTCTAGAAAAAACATAATTCACTTCATGTTTTTTGTTAAATTTCTTCAATCTTGTCAGTTATGCGGAGCTGTCCGAGTGAACCGTCCCAAACAAGTGATCCAACCGCAGTTGGAAAGGGGACTTTTTGTCATAATTGTACTCCTTATCTATGAAAAGTTTTTCAGGTTTAGTGTACTACAGTTGTCAAAGTATTTTGAGCTCCATCACAATTTAGCCTCTGGTCTTTCTTAGACGTCACAGAACTTCTTCATGAAATGTCAAATGAAGAGTTCAGTAAAATATTTCATACTGCTTCTGAAAAGTGTCAACAGACATTCAATTCTGAAATTACGATTCGAGATTAACAAAACACAATAATAATAATAACAATAATAAACGAGATAACGATCATCGAATTAATATACAGGGGGCACGCCATTGGCCTTGGAGGATGGGCACCCCTGGCTGGACTAATTAAATTTTCTTTCTGGATACGATACCGATGCCGATTTTCAGATACTGATAGCACTGCATGCCGAGTATAGGAATCATATGATATATTGCAAGTCAAAACATACTTGGAGCTTCATTTTACCCTCTCGCAGCTCGGTACGAGAGGCGGCCAATCAAATTCGAATTAGATTTGGAGCGATCCTTCAACAATAGCAGGTCCCAATTCTCCGAAACAACGTAATAAAAGACTTCGCACTTGAAGACACTTCTCTCGTAGCTGCCAGCAGCCTTCTTTTTGCACTGAACCACTTGGCCACCATTCCAAGTGAGTCTGGCCCTTAATTAAAGCGGCCCGGTCCCATGAAGGTTCGCCAAATTGCCTGCCTGCATGGTCGGTGCCTCGTCTGGCCGTCGCCCGCTCTTTCGTTACTTCCTGGCTAGTCGCTCCAAGAAAAACAGAACGCAATTGTAAGCTAACCAGTAGTTTTTGAAAACAGCATGATGTATGCATGGCCGTCGCCAGAAATTTCGGCCGGCGAAGGGGGGCAGACCATTGATAATAATAATAATTATAAGAATTATGATAAATAATAAAAATAAACCTAATTAATTCCAAATTATTATTATTATTGTATCTTTAAGAGACACACTTTTCGACTTGATCCATCATATGAGTGAATATCTGGCAGAACTAATCATTATCTTTTCACATTTCGTACAGTTTGTGTATTCAAGTACGTACATAGTCAGGCACGTAGCCGGATGGAGGGTTTTGGCGGCTGAAGCCCCCCTTCCAAATGCTACAAATATCTAATTTTAATAGTGAATAGTGGTAATTAATTTTACACCCTTAGCAGGATTAAATATTGTAACGTGCCTGCACCGTTACAAGGTGGTATGGTAAAGTGTGCCATGGTTTGGTAAAGTGCCGGCACACTGTCGATGGCTCACATGTTAGTTTTGTAAGAAGGACGCTATTGATTTAAGTTATCTCTCTTTCGGTCAAATAATGTGTTCTTCCCATTGTTGTTGGTTTGTAACTGATAAAGAATTGTCTATTTTCTTCTGTATAGAATCGGTACAATGCAATGTGCTTTTAGTTATTTTTATGTTAGGGATTTTTACCGAGTAGGATTGAGAGAATTTTGAACGTACTGTTTGTATCTCTGTTTAAAGTGAGTTGGCAACGCGTACTCATAGTTAGGATTTTCGCCGCCCATGCGCCACCCCCAAACGTCATAAAAGCAGCGCAGACGGGCCGAGAGGTCAGTTGACTGCCAGATGCCAACTGCGGAAGGATCGGAAGATCTGGTCCCCAAGACTTCGGTCTAGGATAAGTCCCCGGTCAGATCTTCCCTAACTGACGTTTCTCCCTTACTGATCCGGTTCCAGGTTCTAACCTCGGACAAGTCCCCGACCGGGCCCCTTCTTCAACAGTACCTTGGTTCCCAGGTGCAAACCCCGGGAAGGTCCCCGACCAAGGAACTGAAATGGATGAGTCCCTCACGAACCGGTTCCTATGTGCAAACCCTGGACAGCCCCCAACCGGTTCTCCCCGTAGATCCTGGTTCCAGGTTCAAACCTCGGACGAGTCGCCGACCAGGTTCTCGCACACCGTCCGTCCTGATTCGTTGGGAGGTACCGTTTGACGCTTGTCACCTGGCTCACGCCCAAAGGGAGGTACCCGCGGACCCTGTGCATCCTGTTTCTTTAACTTCTATCCCCCCCCAGTTGGCAATCTTGATAGAGGGCGTTTTTTTTTTATTATTATTATTATTGGTCACGTGTGATTGTTTAGTCACTTGGGGTTTTCTTTTATGTAATCACGTGGGACCCTTTTTTTGTTAATTGGTTTTTGTTAATTAGTCACGTCCCCCGGATAATTATTAGTACATTATGGGACTCGCGTATTTGTATCAACTGGGAAACCCTAACTGGAATAAAGTAGAGTAGCGCGCTTTTCCAGTGTGGGCTAAGGTTTGTATTATTATTATTGGTGTCTAAGATTGTCACGTGGCATGGAAACAGAAGGTCACTAACTGAGATAAACTTTGGCTATTTGGATCCAATCTGGTAAGGTAATTAACTAAAATCTATCGGGGATAAAATTGTATGCAACCACCAGAGTATTTGTAAGGTAAATTATTTTGTCATGTTAACGGGTCAATGCTTTACCCGGGGGTCGAACCGATTATCATTTAACACAATATTTTGTTGTAAAGATCTTGTATTCACTGTTTTGGGTAATATATAAATGATCATTGCTCACACTCAAATGTGATATTCATGTTTTTCATTTCGAGCTTCACTGTTATTCAAGTTACACCCAGCAAGCCCTGAGATATCCAGAATCTGTGTTCTCCGACTGGAATGAAATTAGCATTTATGGGTAGACTTTTGCCGTCTTCCTAATTGAAGTGTTTAGAGTGTTCTAATTGTGTGTACGCGTGGGACGGGACGTTGCAATATCTTGTATAATATGTTGTAATAACTGAGAAATTCATCTTGAGTGCTTCTACTCCTCAACTTTTTTAAATGGCGGCTACTGATAAGGATGAGCTCCTCTCAAAATAAAATTCGGTTTACGGCCCTGTACATAGTTATTTTGTTGTTATTAGCTTTCACATACCTTGTTCAAGAAAAGGCTTGAAAAGTTAGGGGGAAAAATTTAGATGGTGTTTGACCCTCACATAAAACTTTAATTTTTGAATTTTGAATAATGTGGAACCATTTATTCTTTGGATTAAAGAGTAAAATTTAAAAGAAAAAATAGCCTGCTTCCTGTATTTTATACTAAATATTTTTGGTAGCCTTTGCTTTCGCTATTCTGTTCGAATACTAACTAAATTAATATTATCTATGTTGTGAAGAATAAAAACAACAAAATTTCTTCGTTTTTGTAGCTTGAAATAAACGATATCAACTTCCAGGGGGGTTGACGGACCCGTTCGACCCCCCTCTCGACACCCATAGTTGTATGTACGCGCTACTGAAATATCGAACACAAAACTCACATGTGGCGCAGTGATGGCGTCGCCGCCTTGTAATCAAGGGGTCCGGGTTCGATACCCGGTGGAGGCACATAGTGGTTCGGATCCCACTTTAAACTGTAGGTCCAGTCCCGATTAGCCTTATTGTGCATAAAGTGGACTTAAAACACTAAATCAACAACAACATCAACAACAAAACATGTGAACTTTCTGCAGTTGCAAAACAAGCAGACCAAAACAAAGGAAGCAAATATGAATCTCGAACAAATTTCACTCCAGAAAAGAAACCTTCACCGCCTTGCGCTCTGATTTCTTCTTCTCCAGCCTTCCATTTCAAAAACCAAAAAAGACAAGAAAAATTACATGCTCTCCCCCATTTCAAGGAATCCAACCCATCGTCCTCGAAATGGAACATCTGTGCCTGGCTGTAAAATATTACGGCATTGAACGAAATTGTGGGCCATATAAGACCGCCGGACAATGACGATCCCACAGGTGTTGTTCCATAGGTAGCGCGCGACTTCCTCCAGATGGGAATTTTTGGTATTGGATGCTCCTTCCTCCTTTTTTTTGCGAAAGAAAATGGATACACAAGGTCGCAATAAATATCGGAAACATCCCAGTTCCGGTAAATGATGTTTTGGCTTCTGTTCTTCCCCTGTACCTTTTCTGTGCTCCCCATGTGTATTTTTCTTCTTGGTGGTATGCGGCATTAGGCATCACTCTCTTGGCTTCCCGCCACTAAGTCACGTGGACGATGCACTCATGTCGTTTGCTGCTGTGGAGGGTATGCAGTAGACTTATGCCTGTTACCCGGTGGCGGCGATTGGGTTCCAAAACCGGGGGGAGGGGGGGCAAGGTACCAAAACTAAGGGGGCAAAGACAGTTTATATCTCTTTGTAGATAAGGTTTAAGCATGGGGACAAAAGTAGTGAAAAGTAGGGGGCGACTGACCCCCTCGACCCCCTAATCGCCGCTACTGATGTTACCCCTCCGTGATCTACACAGTCCTAACGGTTCGAGATCAGTTAGTTCACATGAACTCTCCAGCCTAACCATTACTAGCGCGTAGTTGGAGATCGGTTAGCTCATTGAGCTATCCAGCCTAACTATTGCCTACTTTTTGGCGGGGAGCAGGAAAAGGTATTTAAAGTCTTGCCTTGACTCATTCTCGTCCAACAAGTTGGTAGGTACCGAGGCTTGCTCCGAGTTGATACTTTCCTGGATGAGGCCTGCTCGAAAAATGTATTTAAGAGGGAACCAAGGCAATTTTGCAGTAACTTCTCGATAACAGATGGCAACCGAGTGCCATGTTGCCAGATCTACGCATGAATCAAAGGTAGGAAAAATCACCGAGGAATTTCAAATTTGTAAAAAAATCATATTAAAAAAAAATTCAACTATGCTACAGTCTCATTACCAGTGAAAGGGGTGGCCATAATTTGCGTTACCATTACATTTAGAAGCATTATGTACGCAAAAAAAACGGGTAAGTAAATGATAGGGGTGACAACACTTCTTGTGGACGCGAGGCTGAAGCGCACACCCATAGAGCTAGACAATCAGCCGCCACTGACACAGAGTATGTTTCTGAGACGCCATGACGTCACTGTGCATGCACAAAATGTCTCAATTTGGACTTGTAAGTTGTAAAGGTAAAAAAAAGGTAAAGTGCTCCCCTGTGCTTAGCACAACGCCATGAAGGCATATAGGGGGTGTGGGGGTAACGCCCCACACTTTCTTGATCCGGTCGTGAGTGGGGGTGATGTGATCAGCATCACGCCCCTGACCGCCTTTACCCCCCAGGGTTTCCCCCAGGTACCCATGTTATTCGACGCTGGGTGGGCGCCGGGGCCGCTTCCATCGTTATAAAAGTTCCCGGATTTGAACCGGCCGGGGATCGAACCCGGGACCTTGAGCATGGTAGTCAGACGAGTTACCGACTGAGCCACCGCTTAATTGCAATTGGCTAATTTTAACCCTGTACGATGTGGAATGGTCGGGATTTCGTAACGGGGTGGTAGAGAGCTTTCAGACCGAAGCGACAACAACAGGCGGTAACCGACACGTGTATCTTGGAAGCCAACCATCAGAAATAAATGGAACCTTTCGAATCGAAGCGGCACGACAAGCTGCATGCGTTGCTTGTCGCTTGCGTGTCGCTCGGACTGGGCCATTTATTCAATATCGTGCATCGTGTAGCCTCCGCTGCTGTTCGCGCATGCGCGGTGAATGCTTTCTTCTTGACCGAAGGGACCCGTGCTTGTCACTTCGGCGCGAAACCCCGTTGTTGCTTGTAGCAGCTTCGAACTGCACGAATTCGTAAAGCCCATGCAAATGTTCCCGTAGGGAGATTTCACACCGAAACGAAACGCGACACGTGTAGTTTGAGCACTTCACCAATCGAAAGCAGAATTGTGCTACCTGTTATGTCGCTACGGTATGAAACGTTCCTGTTGATTCGTCCGTTCGCAAGGGACACGTGTTCCCATCTTAAAGAAGGACATGTGTCGCGTGTCGCTTCGTTCTGAAAGTTACCGTAAACTTCTTATTTTCAGTCTATGCTATATTTCACAATTTGCTCATGCACCCATGTCCTTCTTTAAGATGGGAAACTGGTGCAAACGACGGGGGTTATGGTCATCATCAACCCCTCCAAAGGCATACCACTGCATGTAGATACATCACGCAGCCAACCCGATCCACCTAACAGACAAGAACTTCACGAAATTTTACCTCAAATGCACATTTATCATTTGATCGTGTCATAAATGCAACTGCCCCGCCATCTATAAACCAAAGCCAGAATTACTGTTGGTAAAATGAAATGCAATGGTGAATTTTGTTTTCATATCCACAACTGAATTCGGAGCCAGCATGCCATAATACCATACCGTGATGGGATAATGGGTGGTCTCACTGGGAACTGAACAGAGATCCTTGCCACAAAGTTGTTATCTCACCCAGCTGGCTGCCGGAGAAACCAAAAACAACAGCCTATTAGTTCAGGCACTATTCGGTGGATGAGCAAATTTTGCGAACTGGAAAGATGTTTTCTTTCACAGCATTCCGTCTCACCCTCCCACCCCTTTGCGCGCGATCGTTTCAAGCAAAGTCTAGGCTTTATTTGTGAGTAGAAATTTTTACCATGTTTTTGCGGATTCAACAATCTTTCTTTGTGTAAATCAGAATAATATTTCTAAGAGGGGACAGAAAACGTTCCGGAATGCACGTACGTTGGAAGCTGGGGACAGAGGTGGGGGGGGGGGGGGGACATGTTCCCAATAATCTAGAAAATGTACTATTTATAAAGGTTTTATCCAGAATTTTCGAACTGGGGGATGATAATTTAAGAGGGATGTAAAAGCAAATTTAGCGCCAAAATTGTGAAAAAACTACGGGTGTCGCGATTTTTTTTTCTTGCGGGGGAGGGTAGGGCAATGTGGATAAATCTATACTGTATACTGTACTCTGTCCACGTCGCCGTCGCCTCGTAATCAAGGGGGCCAGGGTTCAATACCGAGTCGAGGCACATTTCACAACGGCTCGGATTCTACTTTAAACTGTATCTCCAGTCCCGATTAACCTATCTGTGCATGAAGTAGACCTAAAGGAAATCGGTAAGGATGGAAAAGATTGGATTGATCTTGCCCAGGATAGAGACAGATGGAAAGCTTGTGTTGCTGCAGCCATAAACCTTCGGGTAAAGAAGGCTAGAGTTAGTTAGTGCATAAAGTGGACTTGAGAAAAAAACAAAACAAGAATTTAATTCAATTCAATTCTATGTCCGCCCTGAACAATTCCACGTTACTGCCTCTGTGGTCGAGCGCGTTCGGAGGTCGATTCATCATCTTCATCGTCGCGATTATCAAAAAGTGGTAGCAACGCGACGTAAAATCAAAGTTAACGAGACCCATGCCTGAACACATAAGCTGAGCTAAGCTGGCATGTTTCAGTGAAAACTTTTTGATTCAGTTCCGAACGTATATAATTGTAAATTACAGCTTTAGAAAATTAACACTCAGCATGTGCACTTACCACTTCTCCGATAGAATCCAAAGTTTCGTGGGAATCGTAGGTCAGAGTGTACAGGTCCATAAGGAACCTAGAGTCCTTCTTATAATGTCTCCTGGTGAGGTCCAGAGACCCCATCTCTGGGTACACAGTCCGTGTCATTATTCTCGAACAGTAACGCACCAACAACACTTACGAAACAACACCACTTCACGACACCAAGAACAACTCAAAATTAACGCATCACAGTTGCCAGAACAGATTTCTTCCAATGCATCAAGATTCCCTAGAAATGTCAGTGACGTATTTCCTGCGTCTGATGTTACTAAAAAAGTTCGTTGTATGTTTTGATATCAGTTTGTTTTCACTGCACTGAACGAGCGCTCCTAGCGGCTACAAAGCGAAAACGAAAGTGGCTCGTTTAGACAAAAGACAATCGGGCGTGACGTTCTTTCATCGCGCTATTTCCTGATGGAAAAGAAAAATCACTCCGGATATGACGCAAAAAAAGGAATTGAAATCGGCTTGGAAATTCCGAGGTTACCCGAAATGCCCACTTGGAGAGACGAAATGTTCCCGGCCAAGAAACTACAATTTCTTTCTCGTTCGCCGTCAGTCGGCGAGCTTCAAGAGGGGATATTTGCTGCCTAAATGTTGAGTGCCTGTCTCTCGCCGGGGCCGCTAGCTTGTTACGCTTACTCCATGACGTCACTTTCTCCACATTGGCCAACTTGTTCCGCTTAGCTACGCGTGCCAACAATACGAGGAAAGTCGAAAAAAAAGACTATGCTCCGGTTAGGCATGAGGAGGCAGACGCTCGATTCAATTCTCATTCGAGAATGTTGCATTTTCCTCTCCGTTGCATTATGTTGGGAGGTCTCGAACGAAAGTAGTTTGTTTACGATTTGGAAACCTCATTCCAGGCAGTAGATATGGTACAGAGAGACAGAAACCATTGTTCAAACATCGAAACAAGACCGAGACGAGACGAGACTGTAAATGAGATGTATGTAAAATCTAAAGGAGAATGAGATATTCCTGTTAAATTGGGATGACTGATTGATTGATTGATTTGCTTTATTTTGCTTTGCCTTTTGTGCCACTTTTGGCTAATTTGCGAAGATGAGGATGTGTGATATGATGAGATTGATGAATGGACACTCACAAACATCCATGCCCAGGCCAGGATTCGAAACCGGGACCCCTAGCGTTGTAGCGTGGTGTGCTAACCACTTCGCCACGGAGGCCGACTCAAATTGGGATGAGAAGGAGAACTAGATATTTCTATAAGATCGACATGAGATTGAGAACGAGACATACATGTAAAATAAAATTCATATCTGCTATCGCACGGACGTCGCCTTAAAAATTTTTATAGTTGAAATAATAATAATAATAATAATTAATATTATACAATAATAACTATTATAAACCAATAAAAATAAACCAATTTTGTTCGCTACTACTTCAGGGGAGAGACTGATTTTCTAGTACAACTGTTTTTCTTTATTATCTTTTACATTTCATACCTCGTCCAGTGGCATGCCCAAGGGGGGGGGGGGGGTTGGTGGAGGTCATAACCCCCCTTTGCCCAGTATTCCTAAAAAAAGAACGACAAATGCAAGGAAAATGGCAAAATGAGAGCAGACTACTAAGAAAAAAAAAGTATACGTAACTCTTTCTTTTTAAAAATCCTGGGTTAGTTTACTCAGATGCATAGTTCTTGTATTACTATGTTATTAACATTTACACACCTCGTTGAAGAAGAAACTTTCAGTTAGGTGAACATTTTAGTCATAAAGTTTAATCTGTATTATCCCTGACAAATATCTCATTTATGGAGTTTGAAAACAGTGGAACCATCTATTTTTTTACATAAAATAGTAGAATATGAAAACATAAATTGGTTCATTAATTTTGCACTCATTTTTTCGATCTAACACATTATTTTAACTGAACTTTATTTCCGACGAACCGAAACGACCCTTCTCATCCCAGCGCTTACGGTCCATTCTTATTAAGTATAGATCACAAGCTGATGGTAACAAAATGCAGGGTAGTAGATTTTACTACCTCAAAGAACCTATATACGTGAGGGCGTATTTGTTTAAACTGTCTGACACTTACAAACGGGTGTTCTCCAAATATTTTTCTCCTCTTTCAAAAGCAAACGGATTCCGAAGTTCAGAAGCAGCGTACCAGAAGATCCAGGCTGTATACAGAAAAGTGTTGGGAGAGAGAGAGAGAGAGAGAGAGAGAGAGAGAGCAATAGCAATGATGGACAGGGCAACGTGCATGACGTTGGATTTTCAAGGATAAGGCTTTGGGATGGGTGCTAAGACTGCATTTGGTAGGCTAGCGAGGCTCTGGCGTCTGAACTTGCAGCCAGTATAATCCTCTATGGGGATCTTGTTGGGTTGTCCATATGTCATCTCTAGGGATAGGATTTTTATGACTTAGCATATTCTTTTTTGGTAAGGGTGATGTCTCCCCTAAATATATAGAAATTCATATTGTGAAGAAACTAATTGAATTAAGGGGCTTTTTAAGGGCATATTTTGGCATATTTGGCCATTTCTACGTGATAAAGCATATTTTGATGGATTTTCGGTCATATTCAGCATATTTTCGCTATTTAAAGAAATGTACAGTCATTTCCCAAGTGGATTCGTTCTTACTCCCATGTTCAATCGAGGATATTTGTTTTTGAACTACAGCAAAATCTTTTTCATTTTTAATTGAAAATTTACAGAACGTATCCATTGTGTATTTCAACTCATCAGGGCCCATAAACTGAACTAGAAATAGTATGCATATGAAAACATTTTAGCATAAGTTGATGTTTGAAACAGTCTAGTTATAAGGGCATATTTTTCAAATTATAGTGCATATTTTGTAAAATTTTAGTCATGAGAGCATATTTTATTTTGCATATTTTGATGATTTTAGGTCATAAAAATCCTAGCCCTACTCATCACCATATATCATCTTCGCGATTAGCGAAAAGTGGCAAAAAAGGGAAGTAAAATAAACTAAATCAATAAATGAATTATTGTTCAGCGCCGCTGCCTTGTAATCAAGGGGTCCTGGGTTCGAAACTCGATGGAGGCACATAGTGGTCCGGATTTCGCTTTAAACTGTAGGTCCACCGCGCATTGAACCAGTGAGAAAGACCCCTTGATTAACAGAGCGACGACATTACCACTACGTCATCGGGAGGTCACAAATTATTACGGTGCGTGCATCAAATAGCACAAAAGTGCCCCGGCAGCGTATTTACAAACCCTATAGTGCTGCAGAACCAGAGGTATATAACACTTTCTTATTGGCTGTGTGAACCGGAAGTGTTTATGTTCCGTGTCCATTCTTCCTTGTTTCTTCATTTACAGCAAAAGTATGCAAAAATTAGACTTGTGATTATATAGTAATAAAGTTTGTAAACAGATTGTCGAAATTATGTTAAGAAATGTAAGTTTATATAATAAAATATAATGTTTAAAATGCTATACGTTGGATATACATAATTTTGTCAATAGTCATTGGTAGTTACAATGTTTGCACTGATGTGACTTTAAATAGAAAAATCATTCACTTCAAGAAGAGTTCTGATTTCTGTCTTCTAAAACATTAATTTAAATAATTTTGCTAAAAAATGAACCTTATTGTAAATGGGTTTCTTATCTTGTTGGGATGGATATCTGAAATCTGCACTGTTAATTTGAACCCTGCCATCTAGCGTTAACTTGAAGGAACGCTGCATCAACTTCCGGAATGGCAGCCAATCAGTAGCCAAATATCGCTGGAGGTTCTGCAGTACTATAGGGTTTGTAAATACGCGCCCCGGCACGGCGTACCAATACATACCACCATAAAAAAAGCACTCGTCTTAGATGACGTGTCTCGATCTTTTTTCGAAATTCGAGACACCACTGTTTGAAAACCGAGACGAGGACAAGACCAGGCTCTTCAATGTCAACGGGAGAACTGACAGATGCAGTGACGAGACTTACTCATCGAAAACACCATAATAAGAATCGTATCATATTTTACAAGAAGAACATGCATATTAGGTTTACGTATCTGGTGCCATAAGAGCAGCTCCCGTATCTCCCTCGAAGCATTTTCATGACTCAGAGGTTTGGGTTCAGGACCACCGGTTAATAGGATGCGTCACAACCTGAGACGAAGGGGAGGAGGAGGGACGCAACTCTTGGTAATACCCCGACGCTCTTGCTATTGAAAACGGCTCACGCGGTAATTGATTTGGGGAAACTCCCTCGGTTGTGGCAAGGGGGTTGGTTGATGAGTATGTGAAAGGGTGTTGGGTGAACTTTCACATGGAAAAGGTGCTACTAGGGTTGAGGCATGAGCTTCGTTCAGCAGGGGTCTACCAGTCTGGAAAACCTGGAAACGTCCGGGAATTTACTTTTTCTGGAAAAGTCATGGAAATGTCAGGAAATTTTACTGTTTCTGGAAAAAAAATATTTTTGTGGAAGTGCACTAGAAATAGGTTCTTGAACAAAGATGAGAAGGACAAGTAAGAAATGTTAAATTTGCTGTGGACAAACTATACTACAGTTTGATACACTGCATATTACCGGCAGATACAGTAGATAATGCATGTTAAATACTCTAGGAAAAGAGGGTCATTTCATAACTGTTTTCAAGTGGAAATATACTACAGTAAGTGGCTCTGGTTCTTGAACAAAGAAGAGAAGGACAAGCAAGAAATGTTAAATTTACTGTGGACAAACTATACTACAGTTTGAACACTGCATATTACCGGCAATTACAGTAGATAATGCATTACTCTAGGCAAATGGGGTCATTTTTTAAATGTTTTCAAGTGGAAATCTACTACAGTAAGTGGTTCTGGGCATTCATCACTTTCTTGTTGCAATTTTTGGGTTGTGATTGATTGATTGATTTTCTTTATTTTACTTCGCTTTTGTGCTACTTGTGGCTAATTTGCGAAGATGGGGATGAGTGATGATGAAATTGATGAATGGACACTCACAGATATCCATGTCCAGGCCGGGATTCGAACCCGAGACCCCTGGCGTCGTAGCACGATGTGCTAACCACTCCGCCACGGAGGCCGGCTCTTGCGTTGTGTTTTTGGTACATATTAGACATGACACATATATTACTAAAATTTTACTATTATTGTGCATTCTTTGTGCTACGATTGTTATGATTTTTTAAAAAAACAATTGTTTGTTTATCATAGTCAATACGTGGCAAGTATTGCGTAAAAGCTCACCCCTGTTGTTCCTATCCAACACTCAAATTCCGCTCAGTTTTCCTTCTCGTTCGTTATTACTTTTAACTTTGTTTAGTACTTCTCAAAGTGTGCTGTTTAGCTAAAATGTAGTGTCCTTGTACAAATGTGTATATACATAGATTGCTGTAAAGATTTGGCTCTGAAAAATTTTTGTTCTCGATCTAGAAAACCTGGAAAAGTTATGGAATTTTGTTTTTATTTTTATAGAATTGCAGAAACCCTGTTCAGGAACAATGCACACCTCCGCAGTACTATCTCGGAGGTAGCGACAATATTTAGTTATCATATTTTGTTTTGTGTGTGTGTTGAG
Source organism: Lepisma saccharinum (assembly GCF_977018435.1). Taxonomy (NCBI): domain Eukaryota; kingdom Metazoa; phylum Arthropoda; class Insecta; order Zygentoma; family Lepismatidae; genus Lepisma; species Lepisma saccharinum. Next base: position 10,794,674 of record NC_139231.1, on the reverse strand, counting down.
GCTGATCGCGGATATGATGATTGAATAGACGAGACACCGAACCAGTGAAGGTTGGGGGACGGTCACTGAGTAACTGTCAAAGATTTGGGTGGGCCAGTTCTTCAAAGAAAGATGTGTTTTGATATTCGCATTGTTAACACTTGGTCAAAATAATAAATCTTTACATCGTACGCATCATTGTACGCTATCATCCCGATGGCGCAGTGATAACGTCGCCGCCTTGTAATCAAGGTTCGATATCCAGTGGAGGCACCTAGTGCCTTGGATTCCAATTTAAACTATAAGTCCAGTCCTGATTAGCCTATCTGTGCATAAAGTAGACTTGTAACAAACTCAAAACATACACTTTTTATTTTTTTAAAAAACGAAATTGGTCTGTTGCATTTCGATAGGATGGGCCAATCTGGTTTTGGAGGGGCTATGACACATCCTTAGCGCTGGCCCTGAAGAAAATACACATTGCCTGGTCGGGATTTGAAGCATGAAACTACTGACTTGATATAGTCAGTAGAATAGTCAACGTTCTCGGCAAACTGGGCTGTCAGTAACGTCACAATGACGTTGGGCACAACGGTGGAAATCTCTATCTCTCTTTCATTTTCCAACTTCTTCTGCTTTCCATTCTCTGTTTATCTTTATTTACTACCTTCCATCTCTTTCTTTCCCCGTTTCTCCGTCAATAGCTTTTCTCTCTACCCTTATACAGTGCCTTTCACTGTCGAGTCGTCCGTGAAGCGGCGGCTAACACGCTGGGCAGTGGGAGGGCTACAGCTTTTAGCATTTAGACCAACAGTTTTACGCTGACTTCGTACTGGACGCGTCAGTGCTTCAGTATCCAGATAGCTGGTGTCCAGTTTGCACGTGCTTGTGAAGTGTTAAGGTGTTAACCAGTGTTTTAGATTACGTATTACTGGTGCTTTTCTGCTGTCTAATATTGGCACGTAACATTTAAAACAACGCATTTTTATGTACTACGCTTACGTCATTACGAATTCTTGCAGGGAAGTCAAAAGGCGTTTGGCAGCAGAATTCACAGATGTTCCTGTTCCACACAGAGACAATGTTCGAGAAATTATGAGCAAATTTAGCGAAACAGGGTCTATTCTTGATAAGCGAAGGGAAAACTGCGTGTGCTTACTGGGGAGAAACTAAACGACTTTGGAGCACGATTGGAACATACTCCTCAAAAATCTCTCCGGCACTTTGCACAAGAAACAGACATTTGCATGACATCTGCATGGCAAGTTACAAAACCTTTAAACCTGAAGCCATAGATTAGAAGAATTTAAAGAAAATATCAGGAGAGAAATTAAAGCAATTTCGGAAGAGAAAAATGCCGTAAATGTGTGGAAGCAGAAGGACATCATTTCCAACACATCTTGTCCAAAGGTACGTGCTAATTTTAATTATAACTGTCCGTGTAATTGTACGAGCTTATTTCATTACATAGCTAGCGGTTCTATTTACGCGGATGTAGCATCCAGTTTGTCGGCAGATGCGCTCTCTCTGACCGGTGTGATAGCCGCCGCTCCGCGGAAGACTCGACAGTGAAAGGCACTGTATTTTTACCTTCTTTCTTTCTTTCATTCTCTCTCTCTCTCTCTCTCTCTCTCTCTCTGTGTGTGTTTATGTAAAACACACACACACGCATTGTCTTTCTGCTTCTCTCTCTTCCTTCTATCTCCTCTTTCGTCCCATTTCTTTTTCTCTTTTCCCTCCGTCTCTTTCTCTTTCAGTCTATAACTTCGTCTTTTTTAATTCTGTATCTCTTCCTCTACTCCCCTCCCCCTCTCTGTGTGTAATTCTTGCTCCGCTATAAATTATTCTGAAAAATCCCTCTGTAGGCTATTTGGGTGGGCTAGTGGCCACCCTTGTCCACCCGATGGCGACGCCAATGCTCGCAGTCTCGCAATTAATTTGTTTCCTAACTGAAGGGAAAGACGCGAGAATTCATGCTTCTGCGTCCCCAACCCAAAATTCTAAATTCGTCAGCGCCCCTGGGAGGGAGCAGTTTCTCACGAATTCCGAACCAATGCATGATTCATGACCGTCTACATTATCGGGACAAAAACGGAGTAGATAAAATACGATACTTGCCCGAAATCGTGGATCAAACTCTATTTTTGGTGGCGCTGGCATCGGTTGCTTCTGGCACCGGGCTGAGTGATGTTTTGTTTTGCTTAGTTTTCTTTTCTCTTTGAATCGCCTCGCTGAAGAGCTCCCAGTTCCGCATTGTGGAGAAAGACAACACAACAATACGTTACACTTCTTAACATCGCGTTGTTACGCCACGGAACGAGAGGTTGGTTACCTCAAAGTTTGAAACGGTGTTGGCTTATCTCTTCGTGATTAAAAGACGGGCGCGGTGGCTTTGAGAACATCTCGTCCGTGAATTCTAGTTAGGATCACATTCACGTAGAAGCAGCAACCATTGGGACGACGCCAGGTGTCCCGGGTTCGAATCCCGGTCTGGCCGTGGGTTCTCTTTGTGTGTCTACAATTTCACCATGTCACTCATCCTCATCTTCACGATTAGCCAAAAGTGGCATAAAAGCGAAGTAAAATAAACCAAATAAAATAGAAACCCGGAGCATGGTGCTGATCACATCACGCCCACAATTGGTCATAACAACAACCGGCGCGTGGACCGCCTTTATGGCAGATACCTGCTGTTGACGCTGCCTTTACCTACGAAGAGACTTGCGGTCAAACAGCAAATTTGGCCTACAGTTACTCCCCTGTTTGAGCAACAAACGGCAATCTTAGAGTCCCTCCTCCCCGAAGCGGTTAGCAGGGAAACAGGATTTTGTCAGAATAACCGTTCTGCGCTGTGGATGGGGCCGGGAGATAGCGTGGCTGAGGTATACGTTGCGAATGTGTGCTACTGTCTTACTGCCTTAGATGAGACCATGGACGGAAGTGCGCATGCGCCAACTGGACGTGTTCATTGGCAAAATAGGGGTAACGGCACTTTGTTCAAGAAGCGGGTTTCGTGAAAATCGTCTGCTGTGGAAACAACAAAGAAGTTTCAAACGTAGTAACATCGCCGCCAAAATACGCAGAGATGTTTACGAATTATGTAAGGGTACAGAGTGAAAAAAAATTAACAACCCATATACTACATAAGCAAATGGAACATGTCAGGAAAGTATTCATTAAGTCATATTATAGTGGAACCTCGAGCAAAACAACCTGCGCAGATCCGCGACTCCTGTGCACCGTACCCCCGCGAGTAGGGGAAGGGGAGAGTGGACCATGCTTCCTTATGGCCCGAGGTGGAGGGAAGAAGGGAAAGCTGCGCGGGGTCTTTTCGTCCCAAGGTTTTTTTCCTTGTGGTCGATCTATAGTAGATAAACTTGTTTGTAAACCAGTAACTTTATTTCGGATCATTCAATTAAACTGGCCTCCTTAGTAAATCGTATAATAAGCACAAATGTACACAGCAGTAATCAGGATAGTATTCACTAATAATAGTATTATTATGCAAAGTATTATAAATACAATAAAGAAAATGTAGTAACTGAATGGTTTTTGGCATTCTGTATTGTATCGAGGGCGTTTTGTAGAATGTGCAACAGGGACCAAAACGTCACAGTTTTTTTTGTTCCACTTCGAAACGGTTCGTTACGAATCGTAAGAGACACAGAAAGCAGTAATAAACACAGCAAGCAAACCCCTAGCAAGCAAAAGCCACAGGGTGGTGTTCTACCTGGTTCCCCTCTCGCGTTTGGAATCGTCCAGCTAGTTTCGTTTCCCTTGGCCGGACTGTACATACACAGGCATATCACAATGTACAAGGGTGGCTTTACCTCCAGGTCCAGTTCTAGGTGAGTGTGGGACCTGGGGCACACAAAGTACGCGGGACATATAGCCAAACCTTTTTCAGTTATTTAAAGAAAAATATATATAATAATATTAAAATAATAATTATTATTATAGAGCTAATAATAATTTGTTCCTTAGTCCGTAGAGCAGGCGCACTTTATAATCAGAATATAAACATTATTTTAATTAATAAACAATTTACATATTTCGCATGTTGAACGCTGATGTGCAACGTTCGTTATACGTATATTGTTACAAAACTGGATGTGTTCAATATCGAACTGGGCCTCCCCGGTAGTGTAGTGGTAACTTACTCACCATTTAATCAAGGAGTCCGGGTTTGAAATCTGTAGAGGCACATAGTGGTTCGGATCCCACTTTAAACTGTAGGTCCATGTGTGCATAAATTGGACTTACAAATGCAAGTCAAATACAAAAACATACAAACTCAACATCAAACTGTTAGTTTACCTATCAATGTGGCAATATGTAATTGTTAACTAGTATATCAATTATCATTCCCAAGTATAATTCTCTTTGTTTACTTTTCGGGCTCCCCCATGGCGTAGTGGTAGCGACCTCGCGTTGTAATCAAGGGGTCCCGGGTTCGATACCTGGTGGAGGCACATAGTGGTTCGGATCTCACTTTAAACTGTAGGCCCAGTCCCGATTAGCCTTTCTGTGCATAAGGTGGACTTAAAACAATCACTCAATCTTTGTTTACTTTTCATTGAATTTTGGCGGTTTTATATTGTTTCACATAAAATGCTATTTCCAGTTGTTCATTCTGTAATTAAAGAAAAAAATCATATTAGCCTAACTATTTTTGATTGAAGAACGTGAACACTATTTGCATATGTATTACTTTGTTTAGATTATGAATTAAGCGATTTTCTATATTTTTAAACTTACCAATCCATACAGTGCCCGAGTAACTCCTCCCTATCTCTAACCTCAGTGAGAATTTCTAATATATTTGATACATTTTTGACAACAGAGGTTACAACTTTCATGCATATTTTGTCGATATTAACGCTTTCGCTTTTTCTGTGTACAGATGCCGTTAAAATAACTCTTATTGATAAATAAATCATTTGATAAATAAATAAAATGTGTTTAGAGGAGCGTCCTTGCAGTTGTCCTCGCTTGAATTATAAAGTGAAAGTGTTGATGTGCCGGAAGTATGTGTGTGTGTGGAGAAGCAGTTATCGTTCGGATCTCCGCACAAAACACTCAAATTACCCACGGCCAATTAAGGATTTCGCCACCACGCACATCAAAGATGAGGAATTTTGTCGGAAAGCTTATTTTAAAGGAGCGAATGAACTATATACCAGAAGGTTGAGGATGGCTAAACTGTGAGCTTCCTGTTTCCGATACGCATTCTTGAACATGGCGTTAATTCAGAGTCACCGAAAGTGAAACTGTCCCAGATTCCTTGTCGATATCCATCAATATGTCCACGAGCCGGGAAAAATAGCATTGCATAATCCACATATCTGAATTGCCTTTTTCTTCCTCGATTAGCTTTAAGTACTTAATACGAAACATTTTTGACTTGGCAGAGCAAATATAGTGAGTGAAAAATAGAAAAGTGATCCTCTGTGCTTTGCACCACGCCATGAAGGCTTATAAGGGGGTGTGGAGTTAGGGCCCCACAGTTTCTTGACCACGGCCGAAAGTGGCTGCCTTTACCCCCAGTTTCCTCCAGGTACCCACTTTATACGACGCTTGTTGGGCGCAGGAGCAGCTGGAAAAAATCCCGGTTCTCCCCCGCCGGGGATCGAACCCGGGTCTCTCGCATGGTAGTCAGACAAGTATAGTGAGTATCATGCTCAAATAAAGGAATGGAGTCTCGAAACCATTTGGTCTAACACCCCCCCCCCCCCCCAAGAAAAAACGAAAATCGAATACACGAAAACATTGCACAATATAACTCTCTACTTTTAAAAATGAAGTTAAAAATATCTATTTTGACATAATTACAACCGATTTCAAAAAGATCTATGTGAATTTATGATTGCATAAGACTCGCATTATAATAATTATATATGAAATGTCCAGGCACGTGTCTACCGTAGAAATATATTTCGGGCGGATCCGAACCAATAATTATAATAGATGTAATTAATGTTAATATAACATGTCTATTCATAATGAGTAAATTAATTAATATTGTTATTGTTATTATTACATGAATAGTAAAAAGACGCTATAAGAATATAGTTATAACGAAACATTGATTGACTGATTGAATTGACTGAAATTAAAACTCTTTGGGTGCGTCAGCACTTGGGACTATTTGAACCTCTCATACTATACCATAACTAAAATCAAAACGCGTCTCTGAGGACTAAAAACTCCGTATCTAAGATAAAAACTAAGATTTTACAGTGGCGATCAGCACACACAAGGACATGTGCGTCCGCACGATTTTTTCCAGGGAGGGGCAAGCGAAGTATTTTTTTTTTCCAGGGGGAGCAAACAAGGCACATTTTCCCCTCTAATAGTGTTGTCCCCTATAAAAACATTGCTTCAATTTGAATTTATCATGTTCATGCAATAATTAAGACATATTATTGTGGCTGAAATGAAATTATACGTGTGAAATATATAATTTTTGGTTGACTTTCATTTTCCAGGGGGTGCCGTGGAAGTGAGGTTGACATTTTGGTGTCCCTTAGACCCCATAACCACATATTCGTTATCTAGCTTACGTGTAGTTCAGATCGCTAAACTTTGTATAAAAACAAGTGTCCTAAGCCTCGATTGCACAACAAATACTAAACAAGTATGTTTTGATTATTTAATTTTAGTACTTATCAAGTCTTTCGGAAGGGGAGGGGGGTCCGGAACCCCTGGGCTCCCACAAAATACGTCATCGGAAATATCTATAAGCAGCCAAGAAAAACTGTTGGGGAGTTTTGTCAAGTTCTGCAATAGTAGTTGTATTGATACTATTATAAACCCGAGAAAGTATGAACCCCTCCTCAAGCAGATTTGCTATAGTTAAAACAAGCTTAACATGAGCATATGAGCTTTTTGTTCAAGTGTGGAATCTTGTCTAATCTAAGATTTTTGTGAAAATGCCCTCGGGAATTTCCTCAGAAAGTATGACCCTCTCAGATTGATTTGTTTATACTTACAAAAGGCACTTCTGTGAGATTGTTATCCATAAATTTGTTAAAAATATGCCCCTCTTGTGGCCACACTTAAAACTGGCCATCCACACACATACACATACACACACACATATATACACACCCACACACATACACACATACATATTTATTTCTGGTTTAAGTTCAATTGGGCACCAGGTTCAATTTACATATCTAATATTAAAACAATGTAATTCTTCTAGAATTGCTCCGTGACTCTCTCATTTCTTACATCATAAACATATGATTTTTCACCTATGAGAATGACACTACAAATGGTGTCATCGGGTAATGCCTCGTGGAATTCACAGATAATTTTAATGTTTGTCCTGTCATTCACCACAACTTGTTTCCTTTTTGAAGTGTTGATTACAAACATGGGTCTCCGTGTTTTGAATTCATCTGGTGAGTAATACATATCAGTACTGCCAGTAGTGACCCTTTTGAAAGCCGAAAAAGCCTCATATAATTTAAGAAAATCATCCTTGGACATGTCTAAATTGTAATTTTCTCTAGGAAAGACCTCATTTCTGCCATTTTTAAGATAAATGTTCTTGATGTTGCAGTTATCAAATCTACTTGAATTTTTTTCCTGATTGTTGTGTCTTCCAGTCTGAAACAATACCACCACAAAATCCGGCATGTCAAATTGAATACTGGAGAATGAACTTGTGGCATCAAATTCATAATAAGTACCAGAGGCAGGCTTCTGTATGCATTGATATGTGTAAAATTGAAGAGGAACCTGTGGATTTTTTAGGATATCTGCTTTGTATTTAAGACCATAGCTGGCCTCATATTCAACAACCGGGATTCTTAACTCCATAGTTTGAATAATGCATTTGCCTGCATCTGGTAAGGTATTAGGCAAAGCTTCCCCCGTAGGGTTTAATGTGCTGTACCTCATCAAAGCATTATTATCATTTGCAGCTCTTCTAAATGTAATTCTTAACCCGCCCTTCCACATAATTTCTTTGTAATCCGAGAAGAATCCTGGCAACAGGCGCATCGGGAACAGCACAGTGTGGTTCTTAGATAATATTTTATCACCAGCCTCAAATCCACCTATTTTGTAGTAAGAAGCTTCGGTTTTGGATAATTTTAGTGTGGCCAAAGCCGTGGAGGTAATGCCGGGATAATCTATTCTGTTTATAACAACGCCATGCTTTCTGATCTCAATTTCAGAGAACAGATGCGGCACAAAATTATCCACCAATCTTATATTTGAATTTGCCGGGTAATCTGTTCCATCGAGCTTTACAACATCAAATTTGATGTATAGATCTGCTCTGTGGGGGTGTATAAAGCCGTCCCCTACATCAAGATCAACCTCAATCTCTGTGTTGGGTTGATTTAAATTTGCAAATGTCCTCCTGTTTGGGGGGAATGATTGTAGCTCATAACTCTCAATATTTTCCATTGTATGTATTTTTATTTAAATGTTAATCTCTATGATAGCAGTTGTTGTGGCTCCAGCAAAATCAACTAATTCTTCTTTTTCATTAGTGACCATCAATTCAATGTAGTCTATTCTGTTATGACACACAGGAAAATATAATGTTGGTGATGGATTGTAGATGATTGGCTCCATGAATTCAGAGTTAGGTTTGAATGTTGCAATGATGCCAGTTTGTTTGTGAGTGCCTATGCCATTTGATTTGGTGATCATACCCTCAGCCACATTGCAGTGAATATTCAGAGTTTCTATGGCCAAGAATTTAGGTATATTCATAGCAGTGTGTTTGATGCCTGGTTCAAGTTTTGTGTTGTTCTCAAATCCTAACAGCTCTCCTATAGTAGCCAGATCCACTGTTTCTGTGGCAGATACAATTTCTACTCTGTGAGTGACAGAATTTTGACTTAACACTATACCTCTGGGTAATTGAGCATTTAGAGTGGACAGATTATACTGCCCTGGAGTGATGACAATTTTTTGATCCCCTACTGCAATTGTGTTGTTGTGGTGTGTAATATTAGGGATCAGGTACATGCCGTAAAATGCCCTGAGAGCTATTGTTTTGGGATACACTATGTCATCATGCAATTTGAGTTTCAATATTGAATTTTGGCTGGTGAGATGGAATACCCCCATGATGTTTCAGATACCACAAGGCTTTTTGAAAATTTTCAATTGATGGTTTATTTATTTGAGACATATATCTGAGAACAGATAAACACAAATGTCCGCAATTAACATCTTTGAAATTTTGAACACGGGCATTATTGTAATAAAGATTATTTGATTTTAGATATTTTACTAAATTTTCAGGTGGAACACCTCCAAATGAATCAAACACAAATGCCTCATCTTTTAAATATTTAAGATAGCAAATCCAGTGAGTGCCCTGATTTTTGTACTCATCCAAATTAACAATGCCACACTCTTTGTTGAGTGGTTGTTCCGGTAAAGAATCAGACATGTACACACCCCTAAAATGTTTGATGCCCAATGGCTTGATTAAAGCTTCAATATCTTGGTTTGTAAGCGGCTCTTGTTTTTTTTAAACTTATTCATGGCTCTCTTAAAACCTTTGCCTTTTTTCTCCATGGCCAGGTTATGGCGCCTCTGCTCATCTAATTCTGCCCTATTTTTCTTGGCATCTATTACTGTTTTTGCTATGGCAGCTGATCCCCCAGCCAAGCTCCCAACAGCCCCGAGAGCAGCTAAGATGGCAGGGATGGTAAATATGAAACCCCCCACATGTGATTTTTTCCTTGATTGCTGTAATTTTTTTAATTGGGGGGTACTAAGCAACAATTTCATACCATGGCCCTTTGCAAGACAAGAGCTTTTTTTCTTGCGCTGCTTTTTGGTCAAGAGACTGTCAATAGTTTTAAGAGATTTGAGACCTGCATAAGGTATTTGATACATAACACCCTTGGCCTTCATTGTAGGTTTATTATATACATGTTCACAACCCCCACCCCAGTTTTTGTTTGGTGCTCATAGCTATGGTGGTTCCCAATGCTGCTATTTTTTCACTCAAAGAAGCATCTTTGCTTACAAATCTACCAAATGCAGCCTCTTCTAATTTCTTGTCTGCAACATGTCTCTTGTCAAGGTCGGTATGTGTGTTGTATGCAATGTCATGGTCTCTACAAGCAGCATCTAAAGGATTAACACCAGGGTCCCCTCTGTTTAATCTATGGTCCAATTTTGTACCGGGACCACAATACTGATAGCCTGGAATATGTAGTTCAAATGGCAGCTTGTTTATAATGTCATTAACCAGGCCCCGACCCTCAGAAATATTCCAAAATTTAGGTGGTAGAGTATTAATAATTTTTATAAGATATCCAATCCCCTTAGGGTCATTCACTATAAAATTAGACAATTTTGTGCTTATCATGTCCATAATTCCAACCTTTTCATTGTAAAAATTGTGGTTCCCTGCATTTTCCTCCCCAGCTATCACCAATAACCTATCTACAAGTTTCCTGACATCATCAACCCAGACAAATTCTTTAGGCAGAGTATTGTATTGTTTGATTCCACTGCCAGTCTTGATCTGTGACCATATGGGCTTGATCAAATTGTTGTATTTTGCCCCACTGCTAGACTTGACTCTTTTTTGTGTGGGATCATTGTTCTGGTATAGAGCATCTGATTTTATTAATATTTCTTTGTAATGTTCATAATCTTGATCTGTATAGCTGCCAGGCCTTTTCCTAGTCATTAGTTCCCACAACCCAGGTGTTCCGGGGTACTTAACAAAAGCACCTTTTTCTCCGAGACGAGATTCTGAATATACAATTATATCATCTCCCATAAAAGTTACTCTGAAATTACCAATTCTATGTATGATGCTACCATCAAGCTCTGTGTCGGCATATAAGCCAAAGACCTCATCTTTGTTGTCTTTAGGTGTGGTTAAATATTTTTGAGCAAGAAGACCCAATTCAATAGGATCCTGTGTAGCCTCAATTCTTCTAGGAGCAACAGGACTAGGTGTATGAATACTGGAAAGTGGGGTGAATGGATAATCTAATATGTTTCTTGCAGCTACAGGCACAAGCTCTGTGATCAAATCTTGATTTTGCTCTGTAACAGTTTTGATATTCTTACCTAAATTATTAATAGCATCAATGACAGGCTGTTCTGTTTGTTTGTGTTTTTCATAAATTCCACGGTTCTCTGATTTCCATCCCTTAAATCTTTTTACAAGATAATCTCTTAACTTAAGATCATCAATGACTGGTCGTTTCATGGTTGTTTATTTATGTCTCAACGTCTAGAAAATCGTTGATTTTATTTCTGTATTTGCCAGTATTGGGTGTTCTTGTCATATCAATTGTGACAAACCCATAACTGTCCTGGCTCCAGCACCTACTGCAAAACTTGGAAAAATCATTGTAGCTCAAGTCCCCACCTACATATTCATCATGTATGTGTTTGAGGTTGGTATGGTCTTGATGAAACACACATATAAAATTGCTGTTGTCTCGGATCAGTTGCTTCGGTATTTTTGAAAAAGTCTGTGCCAGGTAGAAGCAATCTATGTTTTTGTGCCGCCCCTGTGTAAAGAAATTTCTAACCTTGTTTTGATTATCCAATATAATGTCATCAAACACAACAACAGAATTATCGAGACATTCATGGAGTGGCTTAACATCTGGTTCAAAAGTGGCAATATCCAATCCATCATATAGCTTCATCAGCTGCTGATATTTTAATTGTTCCAAGCTCTTAGAGAAAACATACAAGTGCCTGTTTTTCCAGTCTAACCAGTTGGGTGCCAATAAAAAATTATCAACCATTAGTGTAGTTTTACCACAAGCCGATGGCCCAACAATAAGACACCTAATATTATCAGGCAGCAGCACTCCATTTATCTTATTCTGTTGTTCAGGTTCTGGCAGCCTCTTTATAACATCCCAGGTGCTCATATTATCACTTTGTCTGCATCGATCCAGCTGTGTTCTGGGAGTCCTAGCCATTTGACAAATAACTTGCTGCCTTTTCTGCGGATGATTTTTTCTATGAGATATGTGTCAGGCTGTTTAGTTTTGCTGAGCTCTTGTTCATAGAACCGGCCTTTGAGAATTTCTCCTCGGTGATCCTTTATTATATATGTGTTAAGGGTCCCGGGTTTAACTTGAACCACTGTAAATAATTCGGTGCTCCAGTTTCTCGTAAAGCCTCTTTTGAATAAGTGCTTATATTTGCTGATTCTTACTTGATCGCCCACCCTGTATTTGGCCCTTCTTGTTGTTGGCTGGTATCTAGGATAATAAACAGTGCTGATCAATTTTTGCTCATCAGATGAGCTCTTTACTTCAGAGGGTTTCATGTTGATTGTGGAATGGACCGAGTTGTTATATTTATGTAGAAGTTCTGGTAGGATTGTAAGCCATTTATAATTACCTTGGAGGGTAAATTGTTTATACATAAGATTTTTTAAGGTTCTGTTGAATCTCTCTACAATTGAGGCTTTGAGATCACTGTAACTCGAATAATGTTTTATTGACTGGCTTTTAATAAATTGTTGAAACACTGAATTATAAAATTCTTTGCCATTATCTGTTTGCAAATAGCGCGGGGATCTTCCTGAATGATTGATGATTGTTCTCATGGCTTCTGTAACACATGTTCCAGTCTTGGATTTGAGTGGTACAGCCCAGGCAAATTTTGAAAATGTGTCTATTACAGTGAGTAGATACTTGTAGCCCTTGTTGATTTTGTCTAAGTTTTTCAACTGTCCACTTGCCATTTCAATCAAGTCGCTTTGCCATAAATCATCTATGCCTTTTGTGACTACTGGGAGTCTCTTAAAATTATGTCGGGCTTGTCTGTGTAATTCATCAACAATAATTTTTCTAGACATAATATGTAAACAAGAATATTGCAACTATAGGGTGTTCAGCAGCTGATACTGCAGGATTTTCTAAATATAATTTGTCCCCTATCTGTATTTTAAATTCCAGAGTGCCATCATCTTCAGTATAGGCTGTTTCTAATGTATTGGGATCTGTAAAATCCTCTAACTCGACACTGGTGATTTTCACTTTGTTATCAGCATTTGTTATTGATAAGGTGGGGTAGTGGTGTGCCTGTGGCTGAAGCCAATATTTGATCTTGATTGGTCTCAATGTGCCCCCAACAAAAAATTGATAATAAAATTGTGCAGGGGACAGCATATATATTTTGCCACCTGGTGTAAATGGAGAATCATATTCTTTGTTGGGGATGCTGTACAATTCAAGAATTACTGAATGTTTTGGATTCTCGATTATGCCTGTTATTTCTTTTTCTGCTGTGAGCAATCTGCTTGTTACAGATTCAAGGTGCTCATTGATGGTCCTAACAATCTCATCGTGCCCAGGCTTGATTCTTATGTCCACAGCAAGTTTCTTGTATTGTTGCACAATTTCTTGAAGCTGGGTGGCAAAAACAGACAGAGCATTTGCTTGATTGGATTCCATGGTCCCTAGCTGTTGCTTGATATTAGCTACAATTTGTTGCAAATTTTCAACAACTGCCAATTTTGAATTTTGAGCTGTAAGATCATGGACCTGCCTTCTGATATCCTCAAACAGGGCATGCAATTCATTAATATGTTGATTAGTTGGTAGAGTGGCCACTGTCTGTGTGAGTTGTTTGATCTCTGCCTGGATATTTTTGATATCTTCTGATTTTAATATCCTATTCACTGCCCTCTTAATATTTTTAAGTTCCTGTGATGTAGGCAGATTTGATACTGTATTTTGCAAAGATTCAAGTGCCAATTTTACAGTGTTTAATTCAGAAGCATGAGCCACATTTTGCATAGCATTTTGGAGCAGGGCTATATCTGCCTGAGAGGGTGTGGATTGTTGTAAAATTTCAAGTTTTGTTTGGATATCATCGATCAAGTGATGAAAATGAGATAGTTCAGATTCAGTGTTGAGGTTTTCAAGCTTTGTGATTTGTTGCTGGACACTGACAAGGGTATCTACAATCCCGGGCAATCTGGATTCAAGTACATTTGCCAAATCACTTTGCACTGCTGCTATTGTACCTTCAAGATGGGTTATGGAACTTTGAATTTTTCCAAAATCTTCATATGTTTCAAGTTGCAGCTTGATGTTGGCAACACTCCGAGTTATTGCATTCAAAGCATCAGAAGATGGCAAATTGTTCATAAAATTTTCAAGTGTCTCAATTTTTCCTTTAACCTCGGCTATGGCATTGTTCAGAGGGTCCAGATTAGGTATCTCGAGTGACTGAATCTGTTCTTTTAGAGTGGAAATCACTAGATCAAAATCTTCTTGTGATTTTATGCTTTTGACAATTGTTTGGAGCTGTGCCTGGACATTATTTATCTGCTCTTCTAATTGCTGTTTCAATTGCTCAGAGTTGTTAGCCTGGGTCTTAAATTTGGCTTGAAGAGCTGCAACAGCTTCTTCTAAACTTTGAAAATTATCTAATGTGGCCAAATCAGTATATTTCTGAAGCAATAATTTAAGTTCAGAATCAATTTTAAGAAGAGGGTCCATGCATTGTGATTGCAAATTTGTAATTTCTAATTGAAGACTGGCATTGAGTGTGGTTTGTAAAGCTTGTAAATCACTTCTTAATTTCTTGACTCTGACATCAAGCATCAAAATCTCATCACTGTGATCTTCATGTCTTGTGTGGCCAAAAATATCATTAGGCATTTTGTTTAGTAGTTATTTATTATAGAGTATCTGATTCTTAATTCTATAAAAAAGGGTATAAGCTTATCATAAGATCCAGGGACCTCAATATATAAGCAGTCACCAGCAGAAACAGTATAAACAGTGCCAGAAACCATGTTTGAGTGCTTAATTCTATAAATATTTCTCCCTATTGAAATTTTAACATCACCCTCGGGGGTTGTAATAAATTGTAATTGCCCACCTACAGGTAATTGGTAATGATTTAAATTATTGTTAAATATGTACAATGTTTTGCCTGTTTCATCATCATTATCTGTAAGTATGCTGTTCAGATGAATAATTAACAAGCCACTCAGTTTAGACATTACAGATTGTAAATCAGGAGAGGGTTGTGGTGTGGGCAGCTCCATAATAGCCTGTTTTTTGAACCCAAATAAGTTCATAGGCATGTTTATTTATTTCAAATCATGCTCTGGAATTGGGCATTGTTTGCCATTTTTCAAATCACAATGCCCCCAAGGTAAAGTATGTGTGCCACATGATAAAATGCATCTCTTATCATCATGTGGGTCCAGGGCCACTTTTGTTACAATATTTGAAGTCAGCAAGTGATTCTCACTCTGAATTCTATTTTCTGATGTTCTGATTGAACTCTGTGATTTGATGCAATTTTTATAATCTTCAAATACAAGCTCTTTTTCAACAGTTACTCTGCCAATGCCCTTGGCCTTTTTGGCAACAGCACCACTACATGTTTCAAAACTGTACATCTTGGCTCTTAACCCAGCAAATTCCACAATAACATCACCAAGTGTCTCATCTTTTAACTTGCCAGGCACCTTTTTGTTGTGGTGTTGTTGAATCTTTGTATGTTCACTGGTATCAAAGTATTGAAACAATTCAGGCTGTGCCATATCTTGATAAACATCTTCTGTTTGAATTTCAAGAATAAAACTATCCGTGTCCATGTACAATAATTTTACACGATCACCATAAAAAGGTTTCAGCACGTCATAATATAATATTAACATATGTAATTTGGACAATTCCAATATCACAGCCCCTACATAAATAGGTTTATCAAACTTGATCTTTGTTTTCATCATGTTAAAAAGTGCCATGTGCTCATTATAAATTCTTCTGTAATTGAAATTAGGCTTTGCAACCAATTTTTTGCTCCGGCTGGGGTCAGTAATTATTTTAACATCGGTATGTTTTCTGACATTTTCAATTGTTTTGCCATACACTGAATTTACCATCAATTTAAACAAGCCCTTATCAAATTCGCTCTTTGCAGATGTTCGAAGCTCCGTATTTGTATCAATGTATGGTTTCAACCATCTTGAGTGCCTGAACCTCAAGACTTTGCCAACTTTGGTCACTTGGACACCATGTTTCATCAGGAATTGGAGGTTTTTATAATATATGACATAACCCTGTTTCGGCTCCAGTGTCGTCATGAGCTTCTTCTGTTTAGAGCCAGGTGAGCACTGAACCTCGGGAATTGGGGGCAGATCAGAAAATTTGTTGTGTAAATGATCAGGAATTGTCAGATCAGTCTCTAAGAAGAGGCCATATTCACTGTCATCAAAATTCTGAAGATCTTCAATATTGAAATCTTCGACCCACTCAAGCTCTGCATATGGCAATTTATCCATCATAGCGTGACCATAGAGGTTGTTTGCATCTACATACGTTATATAATTTGATGGCCGTGCTGGATCATAATCAGGCATATACTTGTTATTTGCTCTGGCATATCTCTGGGAACATTGCACCATCCCCCCTCTTATACCTTTCTCCATAAACAGATACATATTTTGATCTGGGATCAGATCCAATGGCTTTTTGGTATTGAAAAACATTGCAGCCCATGCTAGGCCCGGGGCACTGAAAAAATACACTGGGTCCAGTCCATAATTTTGCATAGAAGATTTTCTGAATGCCTGCATTATATCAGCTGAGAGGGTCACATCAAGTTTCAAATATGCCATGTGATAATCACCAAATGTCTGGCATTTTAAATTGTTCCACATCAACTGGGCATGGTGATAATCTTCATCAGTGATTCCAGATCCTCTGATTCTGCTGTAAAACTCTTCTTGTGGTGGCAGGGAACACTCATCAAATTTAGAAGAATCT
This sequence comes from Lepisma saccharinum, assembly GCF_977018435.1. Taxonomy (NCBI): domain Eukaryota; kingdom Metazoa; phylum Arthropoda; class Insecta; order Zygentoma; family Lepismatidae; genus Lepisma; species Lepisma saccharinum. The sequence continues at coordinate 10,777,926 of NC_139231.1, read as the reverse complement.
GTGACATAGTCATATGGATATACACCCTTCCGCCTAATTAATTTCAGGTCCTGATTTGGAAACAATGCACGTGTGATTTTGAATTGATCATCAGATAATTGAGTGGCCAGTGTATCCAGGCTAGCAGGTAAAAATCTGTAAGAATCAAGAAATCTTATGTGAATAGGAACACCATCAACTTTAATTATCTTGCTAATAGATATATATTTTTCATCATTTTCAGCTAAAATATTTAAATTCTGCTTCTCAAACCCCTCGTACCTGATCAGATGATGGAAATCATAATTGGATGCTCCGTGGCAAAATATGGGGATAAATCTTGGTCTCTTGATCTGAATATTACAGCTATTACACAGGGCCATTAAGAATTTACCATCTGTATGAGAATGGTGTTTCACCTTGATATTTGTATCTGAAAATTCAGAATCACATACCGGGCATTTTTCTGCATTGTTGAAATCCTCAATCTGTTCCTCTGTTAAAGGCAACATAGGCTTTGATTTTAATAAGTTGTTAGATGCTATGTCACGGCACACATTTTCTATTCTATGTGCAAATTCTTTGATGGCATTTGGTCCCTTGTATGAATATTCTTTACTAGCTATACCATCCTGTACAACCACATAACAAAAGCTGGAAGGTTCATGTTGCTGGTATGGTGTACTTGAAGATTCTTCGGGATCTGGGCTACAGAATGCAATAGGTTTGAGGTTCGATTCGAAATCACAGACAATATATACTGGGTGTTCCAACAGGGCTTCAAATTTTTTGAATTTGCAATTTTCACTTGGATTGGGCATCACCATATGAACAGGTTTATGGTTGCCACAGTATTTCAGATGCTCTTTTAACTTGTTTTTTGCAATTTCTGCATTTTTTTCACGAATCCCATTTACCATTTTTTGACCATCAAATACAGTTAAACATCTTCTGCACAACTTGAATATTGTATTGGATTTGTCTAGTTGTGTTCTCACTAAAGCTTCAAGATTATGTATCAGAGTATAATGGTATGTATCATCTCCTTCAATTAAGAGCAGATCAATTGGAATAGCAGATTCATCATCAATTGTACTAATTCTGAGAGGTGCTATCGGGCAATTGCCAGTAGAACAAATAAAAACATTAATAGATAATTGTTTGCCATTGATGTGCCTGACCCTTTTTTCAAATTTATCAATATTCTGAACTGACATTGGATATTCTAAACCCTTCATTGCATCGTCAAAAATATGTTCATGCTGTTTGTAATAACTTATTCTCTCAGGATGCCTTGAAACTAGAAACAAAGCAGCTAATATACACCACAGAAAACATTTCTGGTCGGTATTTTCTATATTAACCACGGCTCTTCTGTTTTTAATATTGGCAGGTAAAGGCAGATAAGTGGATCCTTGTAATGGAGTGAATTCAGAAATATTAACATAGAGCTTGTGTGATGAACCGCATAGGCTCCATCCGGACTCTTTTGCCGCAAATTCAGAGTGTTTAATGTTTAATTGATCAATCAACCTGCTTATTATTTTGTCTGAATTTGCATTTGAATATACCGGTACAGTTTCTGTTATGTGGGGCTGTGTAAATTTTGTGCCATTTGGTTTCTTATATTGTACAAACAATTTGAGGGATAGCTTATAAGAGCCATTTTGTGCATTAAGAATTGCCTGCAGATCAGAATTTATACTGTTCAAGAAATTCTCAATGCCGCATCTTAGCTCTGATACAAACTGGTGATCCCTTAATTGGCCGTTAAAACTGCTACGGGTAGGTTCATGGCGTGGCTGTTTTGCTGCTCTGGCATTAACAGGTGCTTCGTGCCTTCTTTTCAGACCAGATGTAGATGGTTGAGAGGGCAATGCAGAGCAAGTATCTTTATGTTTATATGTGAAATATTCCATGTTGTATTTTCTATTGCATTTGGGGCAAATTTTTGTGGGAGTTTTGTATTTGTCTGGATTACAAATTTTTTGATGCTTGGCCCAATTGGGGCTGGATATATTCTTATTGCACTGATTACAATATTTTTGATTTGGCATTTTTGCTGTTGTTTATTATATACAATTTCCTGGGTTTCAATTCAAAACTTTATACTGAATAAAAATATCAGTTGGGGTTCAGCACTGTACTTTGTGTGTGTGTATGTATATATGTATGTATACACTTAATATTTTTGGATTTGGTATTTATATACAATTTCTTGGGGTTCAAATCAAAGCTGTATGCTGGATCAGTTGAGTTCAGCACTGTGCTTTGTGTGTGTGTGTATGTGTGTATGTGTATTAATAGTTTTGGCTTTGGTATTTATATACAATTTCTTGGGGTTCAAATTCAAAACTCTATGCTGGATCAGTTGAGTTCAGCACTGTGCTTTGTATGTATATGTATATATGACCTTACTTGGATTATTCCGCCAAATTATATGCTTCAAGTCTCCTATACTTTGGTGGAGCAGTGGAACCCACTGCCAATCCAGCAATGGTGAAGAATCTGCACCGTACCCTGGCTTTTATAGTTTTACAGAGCCAATAGAAACACTGTAGGGGTATATTCAGAAACATGAGCTATTCTCTAACATTTTTGCCGAAGTACTTTCTTCTGAGTGTATCCCGTTTTTCTGCTGAGCGTACATGCAATCCCGACCGCAGCGCCTCCACGCTTAGGGGAGCGGAATTGTCTGGAACTAATTTGTAAAGGATCGCTGCTCCAAATATTGATCGACACGCCGGTGCTGGGCTCGAAATGAACTGATCGCTGTGCAGAAAGTATCGATCCCACCGCTTTGGGGCCGTCATGCGCACATATTGTTCAAGTATTGATCTTATATTTTCTCGGGGCTTGATTTTATATATGAACAGATTACAACAAATAAATTGAATATAACAAATGCAAAATATCCTAGTTTCTATTCAATCCTTTTATGTGAATTGAAGAAACCAACAATTCACATATCCCCATACCGCCATATGCTTGTCCTATTATTTCACTAATAGGCAATGTTCTCGAAGAGTCCTAATAGGCAATGTTCTCGAAGAGGCCTAATAGAACAAGATACAGCGGTATGAGAAATATGTGAATTGAAAATATTTTAGTAATATACGACGTCTAAGAAAAGGAATATTCAGCTCCAAAGTACTTTGTCTAATGCTTGCTACCATTTCCCTATTACTGGCAAAAGAAGTTAAAAATGTTGACATAATGAAAAAAATAGACTTGTTCCCAAGTATTCACCGAGTTCAGGCATTTGCACATAGATGGGTCTGTTGTCACGGAGCAATTCTAGAAGAATTACATTGTTTTAATATTAGATATGTAAATTGAACCTGGTGCCCAATTGAACTTAAACCAGAAATAAATATGTATGTGTGTATGTGTGTGGGTGTGTATATATGTGTGTGTGTATGTGTATGTGTGTGGATGGCCAGTTTTAAGTGTGGCCACAAGAGGGGCATATTTTTAACAAATTTATGGATAACAATCTCACAGAAGTGCCTTTTGTAAGTATAAACAAATCAATCTGAGAGGGTCATACTTTCTGAGGAAATTCCCGAGGGCATTTTCACAAAAATCTTAGATTAGACAAGATTCCACACTTGAACAAAAAGCTCATATGCTCATGTTAAGCTTGTTTTAAGTATAGCAAATCTGCTTGAGGAGGGGTTCATACTTTCTCGGGTTTATAATAGTATCAATACAACTACTTGCAATATTAAATTAGAATTCTCTGAAGCAAAGTTTGAGAAGCCACCACTCCGAGAGAAACACTTATCGCCCTTCTAGCATCCTTCAGGCAGGAAATAAGGGCTACTTATCCCTGCACCACGAATTTAAAACAGGAAATGCTCAAGAGATAAGATACAAGCAGCGAGGCAGTTAGTGGGAGATGATCCTTTGTTGTTACAAAACAATCTCTGAACGGTAATAATTTATTGAACCGGAAACTTTAAATATGGCTGTTTTTGCCCAACGTACATTTTGAAAATCTTTGAATTAAGATCATATTATCTCATCAACCGAGAGAATTATATCACAAAAATTTACTGTCAGCGGATGGATTGCAGTGTTGTAGGCAAGAAAGCGAAATGGAGAACGAGCGCATTAGGTTGCAAGAAAGAATTCCACACGAATGGAAAAATAATTACGCGTCAAGAGAGGTGATGGGTTTGACGAGATCTGCAGATGGGGAGAAAAGGATGAAGCGATTATTTTTAGTTTCTCTTGCGGAACTGATTAAACTCTTTGCCTCTCCTCATGCACAATTCGTCACAAAGTTGTAGAAAGGAGTACAACAACTTGAATTCATCCGAACACAAATCTCCAAGGAATGTCCATTGGATATCCACAATGTCCAGATCAGATCCATGGTATTATAGATATCCACTGGACATCCATTAGATATCCAGTTAGGGATATCTAACTCTGTATATCCATTGGAAGTCCAGATATCCAGAACTGGATATCTAAAACTCATCCCATTCTGGATATCCAAGACAGAACCAAAGTACGTATAAAAATGTCTAAATAAAGCATATCATGTCGAGATAGCGTCCCACTTGATGTCCAAAACATGTCCAAAAGTGATCAGGAAATGTCCATTTCTGGACAACCCCTGGGTATCACGTATGCAGACAAATACTTGTATATATCCAGGGAACATCCAATGGATGTCTATTGGATATCCAGAACTTCCGACACGAGTATCCAAGGGATGTCAAATGGATGCCTTTTGGACATTTGTGTGCTGTGTGGGTAAGGGTAACGACACACACACACACGTACACACACACTTTTGATGTATCAACTGACACAATTATACCGTATGTGCAGATTTGGTTCAAGTGACCGTGTCCGATCTTCTGAATTCATGCATTTTAGTGCATTATTCCTACATGGCTGATAAAAATGGCCTTTGATGCATTTGTGTATGTGTATTTTGATGTTGCCCCCAATTCTAGCTTGGGACTATACCCTGTCCCAATTATCTCTGGAGCAAGGCCGCGCATAGCGTCCGAGAAGGGGAGGAAATCGAGTGGGCAGAGCGAAGCAGTACACGCTGCTGGGAAGGCTAGTAACTGCAGTCGCTTTCCCCCTCCACGCAATCCCGTTCCTCTCACGTGTTCATTGTTGGAGCCGTCTCGCGTCACTACTACCGCAGAGACTTGTTTTCGATCGCCTGCTCCAGAGATAACTGGGACAGGGTATGCTTGTAGAATTTTGAATTAATTTATTGTGGGAGGGGGGGGACTCATCACAGATAAAACTCCAAAGCAGCCAATTTTAAAATGGTGTCTGCTGAACTTGGTCCAGAAAAGATGTCTAACCAAGTTTTTATGCTTCTCATTCATATGCTCTGCCAGCTCGAGGTGGTTGGACAAATCAAAACACACAAAACAACCTGTAATCCAGGTTAAGGTAGCGACACTAAGAAGGGGACAGAGTGGATCACGACCCCCCCCCCAGAAAAAACAGCCGCCCTCTCGTGCACTACAGTTTTTAGAAAAATAAACATTTTGGCTATCAATGTATAATGGAATCAACATTACCATACACAATATTGGATTAATTTTCGAGCTTCTGAGAATTTATATGTATTCTCCTCACCACTCCCCTCTTCCTTTCTAAATGTTTTCCGGCATCAGCGCCGACTGATCCGATTCGAGGGACTGGTTGGGGGGATTACACAGGCAAGTGTGAATCTTCAGAAGCACAAAAGTCACTCGCGCATGAAGGCACAAGGTCTACAGAAACTGTGAAAACCTATATCGACGTATAAATTTCGAACAATGGTAGCTTCTTTCTCGCCAGAACATTTGCGTTGTTTGGCCTTTGTAACAACGACCTTACTAAGCTTTGCTCATTCTTTCGCCTTTGTTAAGAACCTCGATTCCCCTCTAGTTCTACAGCCTGGCACAACTTTCGCTTTGCATCTTTGTCCTTGGAAATCCTTGCTCGCCAAGGGTACTGAACAGATCATAATTAACAATAAAAAATAGAAAGCAAACAGTACAAAAAAGACAAGGCTGGAACGTGTAAATCTTTATGATTATTGGTCAAGGCATCACAATACGCTTGTGACGTTATCAGTAGCGTAGAAACTTTTTTTTATTTGGGGGTACAAAGTTCAACCTCATTGCTTTTGGTAAATTCTGATTCCATGTTGACGTAATTCAATGCAATGTACTCTACAATCACAAAAATTACAGTCTGAAGAATGTAAGCATGGGCCCGTTCCGAAAGTCGCACGAGTTTAACGCGTTAAACGAGTTATGGTAACTGGCCGTTCCATAAGTGCTTCCGTGCGTTTCGTGCAAGAACGAGATTCACCAAACGCACGGGCCAGGAGGCTGGTTTGTTCCGTGAAAATCGTCTGCTCCTTGCAGACAAAGCGCGTGCTGATAGATTCAAACTGCACTAGTTCGGAAAATGTATTATATTTTTAACAGATAGCGATATGAAGCAACATGCACAAGATGAGTATGCATTGACCGTTCTTAGAATGTGATTAAAATGAGTAACAGTGTACATAATAGAGTTTATTTTTGCCATAAGGACATTCCTTCAGCTGGACGCCATGTGGAAAATTTCTCTAAACAAAACGCTGCGCCTGCGCTTTCGCCTAGAGTGTCCCATAAGTCCGTAAAATAACTGGTTTCACCAGATTCACGAGCCCAGTTATTTTCGTTGAATGCGTTCGTTTCGTTAAGACTTTCGGAACGCACCCATTATAAACAAACAGTATCAGTAAGGTATTAGCCCAGTGTTGGCACAGGCAGAAAGTACAATTTATTTTTAAAAGGGGCAAATTTTCCCTTTTTTATCCAAATTCTTTCTCCCTTCCCTCTAGAAAAAAGGGAATTCACGACCACAAACTTAATCCATTATTATTATTATGAGTAGTAGTGGAATTGTGACTATCATTTCCACAGTCTCACAGAATTATTGTTTCCCCAGAGGTACCAGCGCTTATTGAATATACCAGAGAAAAGGAAGGGAATAATGAAGATTTATTGACAGCAAATTTTGCTCTTGGCGAGAAATACGCTAAACAGGATCATTTTCACACATTAAAGTTCATACACAGGGATTTATTATAATAACTTAAATAGTTATACAATAATGGAAAATTATTGTTATCAATAAAAATCTTAAATTTAATTTATGTTTTGTTTTGGGGGAGGCATTATTACGCAACGGAAGAAGGAAATGTGCATTTTATACTTTATCAAGATAGATATCTTCAAATTTCCATGCAATTTTTGTAATTTTCACGTAATTCCTCTCTTTCATCGTCACCTAAAACTCTGCTTGAATATGCCTGAACCATTTCTCTACAGATGGCAACACTAAGTAGCAAGCATGTGAAATGATAATATATTTAAAACTTCGAAGTCGAAATACTTTCTGACGTGTGCAAAGGACAGGAAAAGAAAGGTCAAGTGAGAAGACACCTGCGACCTCTCTTTAAGGAAAAGTCCTACAGAAAGATGAAGAGGACGATAATCCTCCCCTCTTCTCTGAACCTGTTATATGCATAATTGAAAAAGGTGCTGCACTGGATTCTAACATAAACATCTTTGCTCTTAGGATCTCTGCTGTTCTCAGCTCACACGAGTTCAGAAGGAACAAGAGTGAACTAGTTGTGCATACATTTTCCCGTGGAAAAGTGATGGAAGGGGTCCGCCACTTTCACTACAACCCTCAAGCAAGCAACTTAAATTTCACTCCTTCCCTTTGATTGATTTGGTTAACTTTACTTCGCTTTTCTGTCACTTTTGGCTAATCGCGAAGATGAGGATGTTACGATGAAATTGATGAAGGGACGATCGCAAAGAACATCAATGCCCAGGCCGGGATTCGAACTCGGAACCACTGGCCTCGTAGCGAACGCTATGCTAACCACTCCGCCACGGAGATAGACAGTAACTGAAATCAGTTAGGCCGGCTTTAGACGAAAGCATTTGCTTTAACATTTTTGCTAGCATAAATGCTATGTAAATGCTTCCAAAAATCTTATAGCAGATAGTACTTTAAACGAAAGCATTTAATGAAACTTTTCGGTTAGCTTCTGCGATTACAATGTATAATATATACAGCATGAAAGGCACGTTGAGTTACACCATCTTTGCTGAGTGCACAGTGTTTACTATTGAAACAACTAAAATTCCATACGTGTACAGTAAACGTTGTAAAGTATGTATTTAAGCAGCGCCATTGTTCCATACCTAATAAAGTTTTATATGAAACGTTATTCCTCTCGGATCAATAGTTATCGGCTCTTAAAAATGTGAAGTGATACATTGTTTACATCTCACGCGGCCGCCATTACAACTGCACTCGTGACCTAGAGCTCGCCTCTGATTGGTTACGCTACGAGAAATGATTCGGACCGAGCCTATCCTTGAGAAATGCCATGAAATATGCCATGGCATCTGAAATGCCATAACATTTCTCATTTTACACGGTAGCATTTTGGTCATGGCACAAATGTTAAGAAAAATGCCAAGGTACAGAAAATGATTTCGTGCAAAGCGGACCTTACGCTTTGGAATGTGTAACTGGAACGTTTTTCAAGTATCGCACTTCCAACTGGCGGTTGGGAAACAACGAATGAGCGATCAGTTGAATTCTCTTCGACTGACATCGAGCATTTTCGAGTCACGAGGCACTGAATGTTGCTGGCGGGACGAAACAAATGAACGTCCGATACACAGAAGATTGCCTAACGTACTGTAAAACAGGGGAGAGAGAGAGAGAGAGAGAGAGTTGATCAGTGCTGTTACTGGATAAAAGTTGTACGATAGTACACAAACCATGGAAAATTAGTACACAAAACACCCAAACACTGCACAAGCAAGCTAATAAAAACAACTGATAAAAACATACGTACGCTTGGCAACGTTGTAACGAGAGAGCGATGATGCCCCTACAGCTTTTACTTCGAAACTGAGGTTGTTGACACTCATCGAGCCACACACTCCCGAAGACTATTGTGCGGACAATTATAGCTATGTAGCAGAAGGTGAGTCAGCCGCCACCAAAATTAACGAAATTAAGCTTCTTTTCTGTGCGTTTCAACAGTAATGAATAAAGGGTTCTTAAATCTTACATTCAATTAATTTTTTAATCCTTAAGCGCACACATTTTCCGCCCCTTTCAGTGCTGACGCCCACAGAGCCCCTCCTGGCACGTAACAACTTCCGTTCTCGAAAACAGAAAAGGTGAAAAACGGAATGATTGAATAAACGACTTCCAGGAAATTCCATCAGAGGACGCTCCTGTGCTCACTTCTGTTTCCTGATCAGCTACACTCAATTACTGAAGTTCTTACATAATGTAAGCTTCTTTCCAATGCGCGGCAGGAAAAGAAAACGCTACCCTCATTCTGAGAGCAGCAGTGTTGCTAACCCAGCATAAAGTTATTATCGGAGATTGTGTAAAGAAAAAGCGTTGCGTAAGACAAATGCTTTATCTGATCGTAACTGATCGTAATCAATAGGCAACAATGAAAGTGGTCTCTCCGATGATACATACTGCGTGAGCTAAAATATTCGATCTGATTTCTGATATCTGATCGCAATGTGCTGGTGGCAGGGCACCACAATACCGAAAGGAAAAGATGAAAAAAATGTAATGGAAACGGAAAGTTATTTAATAGCACCAGGCTCAATAATATTTCAGACACTTTTTATCCAGACAATTACATCTCTTGTTACATAAGGGCAATGGCTTGTGCAGGAATTTCGTAAGGTGGGAGTTTCGAAAATGCTGACTGCTCGGGATAATATCGTGAAATAATAATTATTATAATAATACGATTTCAATAATGTTACAAGTAAACCATACAGTGTTTCATTTAAAACAATACTGATCGGAAACATGACTTTATGCCATATAGAGTAAAAAAAACTATGCAAGCACTACAGAAAATGAGATGATTTGAAAAAAAATTATGCGAGTACGTAGGCAAAAATTAGGAAAATTAGGGTGTTACATTTATTGAAAATAAAACGGAAGTCTGGGTATGGATATGTGTGTACATGGAATTTAGAGGAGCCCCCCTCCTTTCACACACATACCGTCTGACTGCTAAGCTGGAGACCCAGGTTCGATTTCAAATATGAATGATTTCAGGTGAGAACTTTTCCAGCAATGTTCCTGAATTGAGCGGCTCTGGGATTCACTCACTAATAAATGGGTACGTGGGGGAGAGGGGGAAGGCGGAGGGAGCGTGTTGGTGAGCACACCACCTCTACCATATGCCGAGATTGTGAATTTGTGGTGCCTTACCTGCACACTGCCTTACCTGCCATTGCCGCATGTTGCAGGGTAGTTGTACCATTATCGTACACTTAATGATTTGCAGACACTTGAAATTTGTGATGGCATCATCTCCATCACTTGGAGAATAAAATTAAATTAATTGCCTGCTTTGCATGAGAGCTGGTAAACTTCCCGTAGGGCCTTGAGTATACCCTGTCCCAACTATCTCTGGAGCAGGCGAACGAAGAAAAGTCTCAGCGCAAGTAGAGTCGCGAGACGGCTCCACCAATGAACACGTGAGAGGGAATGGGATTGCGTGGAGGAGGAAAGTGACTGCATTTACCAGCCTTCGGAGCAGCGTGTACTGCTTCGCTCTGACCACTCGATTTCCTCCCCTTCTCTGCCGCTATGCGCGCTTTTGCTTCAGAAATAGCTGGGACGGAGTCTAGATTCAGAGTTTAGAAAATTTTCATACCAACAGTTACTTGCTTACCTACAATTGTATAACATCTGTGCGCAAGAAATCGAGAGATTTTCGATTTAAAATGTTTTTAGAAAGACATGGACAAAAAATATAATTTTTCATGCATTAATTATTTTAGTACAATTTCGCATATATTTTGAAGGGGTTTAAACCTTGATAGGAATATAATTCAGAATATTTTTTTTATATATTATGCCTGCACATAGCCAATTTTCCTTATTTAATTTCAGAAAACTAGCCCTCAACAGCTTGAATAGGGGAAAAAACAGAACAAGTCAGATCCAAAGTCAGAAACGCTTCATTTCAAGATTTGCCAGCCTGATTATAACACACCCATTCAAAAGCATTTTCAGTTTAGTTCGAAAAACAGTCGTACAAGAGAAGCAAGTCCGCGGCCAATTCGCGAACTAAAGTGGACAGTCATTTGTTTTGTTCTCTCGCTCCACCTTCGATTGATTTCTTTATTTTACGTCGCTTTTCTGCTAATTTTGACTAATCGCGAAGATGAGGATGAATAGTCATAATATGACATGGATGAACGTGACACGCACCTTCTGCTTTTAGGGCTGTAGGTTAGTTCGTATACAACCCTTTATCGGACTTCTCAAGGGCATCAGAGGGTTAGTAGGACCAAACCCCTGTGTGGTCTGTGGTGTAGGATTTGTTTGTTTTTTACCTATATTGACAGGCGCATTAGTATCTTTTACTTAGAGATTCATTCAAGTTTCCGACGATACACCAACTTTCTTAAACAGGCAATTCACCCGATATAACTTGTAGGCCGAAACCTATTAGTTATACCGCAGTTTGAAACCCTGGTCTTGAGGTGATGCAGAAGAACACCTTTTGTGAGTTGGGTTTATAAATATCTGCCTTGGAATACAAGTACCCCAAAGCCGCCCCGAACATTTCCCCAACTGTCCCCTGAATCACCAGCCTCCTTTCAGCAATCAGGAGAGTGTCCCACAGGCATACAGAGCTATCGCCCTTTTATACAGAAAATTTGTTAACCAAGGCAACACTATAGTTACAGAACTTTTTACAACGTTTTACAATTTTCTTGTATTTTAACAAAATACCAAAATTTTTCAAATTATTTTTCAGTAAGAATTCAGTTTAAAAAACCTTAACATATGCGATATTAACAATAATGTATTTTTAAAGAAAGAAATATTTAAAAATCTTTTAAAGAAAACGGCGTTGAACATAGATTAATCTTACACAGATGCAACGGTTAGGGTTTGAAAGAGCTGCAGTCGACTGGGGCGACACAAAAGGACAATCACAAACATACAAGGACGGTACATAACACGAGCGCCAGAGGACAGCACTGGTCTGTCTTGAGCCCAGACACGAAATCATCGTTAGTCTGCAAAATGCAGTCCAGGTTGAAGTACGTGGAAGAGAGGTTAAAATTTGGGCGCCTTCGAAAAGGGCCACCCTCGCTACTCTTCCCATGTGCTCAAAAGCTCCAGTGTTGCCACATTTACAACTTTAATCGCTTCGTTGTCAAAATAGTCAAACAGCGTCAAAGCCTGTCTCTGCTTGCGATTTGTACGTACAGCATTCGCACTGAGTGACAACGACGGGTTGAAGAACGCCTCACATTTTGGCAATGCAAGGGCAGGATGGCATGGCAAGCACCTGATTGCATCCCTTTACTTGCTTACGGTTTAAAATTCGACAGCAGCGCAAGAGGGATTTCTCGTCTTGGTACAGCTGTACCTCGGAAATCGAAATTGAAAACCAGAGAGGTTGGCAACACTGCGTGCAGAAAAAAAAAAACAAGAGGGCTTTATTCAATACCTGTTGGCAAGGGAGCGCAACAACCAGACTTTGCAATTTCTGCAGACTGCGTTGGAAGTCGTGCCTTAATCTTTATTTCATGCCGAGCTTGTTTGCGTCTGGAGTTCCGACTTGGAAAAGGGAACATAAATAAGAGCGAGGGAACGGTCGCGGACCATTTGCATTCGGGAGCTTTGCCGGGGGTTGTATTAAATTATAACAGTTTACGACTTTGTTTCTCTCGCCGGTGGCGCGAATAGTGCATAATGGATCGAGGAATAAAGATACTACGTCTGCAAGATTGGTCAAACCTTAGGGAAACGAGCGCCGCGATGCAAATTCGTTCACTGGATACTCTGAGTGGATTTAGGGTCAAGAATATACATGAGGCTGCAGCATGGGCAACAACAGGGTGTTTTTTCTAAGACGGCCAAAATGGGAAAGGTGTGCTCGTAAGTGGCATAAAGGGTGTCTCAAAATGACGGAATATTTTGAAACGGATTCATGGAGAAGATAATAAATAGTTGCAAGATAGTTAATCATGGAAATGAATAGTGCAGAGGATGTTATTTCATATATACAGTGCATATCGCTGAAGAGATGGGTAGTCTTGAAGATTACGTCCAGTAGATGACGACGTTGTATAAGCAAACATTCCTGTAGTGGTCGAGGAACTCCCTGCACAGCTCAACGTAACATGTCTACAGGAATCTGCGATTTCCTCAAAGATCCGTTCGACTCGACCTGCTACAACTGAAGAAGACACCCTACTTTTTGAGACACCCTTTATATCGACGTAATGTTTACGTCGATATATGTCCTACAAAATAACGAGAGAACGTTTTTAATCATGTTGAATGTCGTAGCTATGGGTCCGCGAGACGGAATTGGAAGGGACATTTTTGTAACCCCGACTAATGGCGTGCTCAGGATTTTCGAAAGGGGGAGTTACGTGTACTTTCTTCAGTAGTCAATCCTCATATCGCCATCTTTTCCTACAAGGGTAAGGGAGAGAGAGAGAAAATAAAAGAGGTAAGAGAAGGTTAACTAAAGTAGTGATAAAGATTGATTGATTGATTTGTTTTATTTTAATTCGCGGTTTGTGCCTCTTGGTTAATTTGCAATGATATTTACAAACAACCATGCCCGAGCGGGATTCGAACCCGGGACCCCTGGCGTCGCAGCGCGATGTGCTAACCACTCAGCCACGGGGTCCGGCAGAAGTGATAAAGAGAAAGGACCAGAAATTAATCAACTCATAAAGAGCGCCCATACTGACGATATCTCAACATCTAGAAAATTATAATGAGAAACTTCATCAGCCATTCTCTCACAAACTATTAAAGTGAAGATATAAACTTTTCTAGAGCTAAAGACCTTGCAAATGTAAGTTTAACGCGACAAACAATGTTTATTTCCTTTCCGTCTGTCTATTATCGATAATAACTTCATGACATCTTAAAAGTTTTTGTAAATCAGAAAATCATATTAAAGAATTCAATCCATCCTTTATAGCCCGCCATGTATTTTAAAACATGTTGAGTGGTTCCATCTATCGGGAAGTTTTGCGAGCTCTGCTTTAGAGTAGTGTTTGAAAATCGGCCGGTCGTGGCTTGGCCGCTATCAAATTAATATAGCTACGAGGGTCACTATATATATTTTGAGCCTAACAATGAAAAAACAGGAATTTGGCATTGAAAACTGCTTTATTGTTTTTCGAAGTATTCTCCTTTATGGTCAATACACTTTTGCATTCGTTCGAACCATTTGTCAAAGCAGTTTTTCCAATCTTCTTGAGACACCTCCATAATATGGTTTTTGAACGCATCAACGGCGTCTTCCGCCGACGAAAATCGTTGTCCACGCAATTTATTCTTGACATTCGGGAACAAGAAGTCATTGGGTGCCAAATCAGGACTGTACGGCGGATGACCCATCAATTCGATTTTTTGACTGTTCATAAAGTCGGTTGTTAGACGAGATGTGTGACAGCTGGCATTGTCTTGATGAAGAATGATCCGACGGCGTTTGTTTGTTTTCCGTATTTGACCGAAGACCTCTGGCAAACAAATTGTTGTGTACCATTCAGAGTTTACCGTTCTACGTTCCTCTAAAGGCACAGTTGCCACATGACCAGTTTTCCCGAAAAAACAGGCGACCATTTGTTTCGATGTGCTTCGAGCGCGAACAATTTTGTTGGATTGGGTTCATCTTGAAACACCCATACAGTCGACTGCTGTTTACGTTCCGGCTCATATGCATATATCCATGATTCGTCACCTGTTACAATCTTATATACGTCTTTTGAAGCACCACGATTGTATTTATTGAGCATTTGTTTGCACCAATTGACGCGAGCGTCTTTTTGAGTTTTTGTCAAATTGTGTGGGATCCAACGAGAACATACCTTTCTCACAGCTAAATGATCATGTAATATTTTATATATGCTGGTGGAACTAATGCCTATGGTTGCCTCAATCTCACAGTATGTCACATGACGATCTTGCAGTATTAGGTTTTGCACAGCATCAATGTTTTCTTGAACAACAACTGATTTTGGACGACCTTCGCGAATCTCGTCGGTGAGCGAATGGCGGCCACGATTAAATTCGTTATACCAGCGTTTCACAGTGGCAAAGGATGGGGCTTCATCGCCAAATGTGGAAGTAAGTTGATCGATGCACTCTTGTCTTGATAATCCACGTCGAAAATCGTAAAAAATCATCGCACGAAAATGTTCACGAGTTAATTCCATTTTATTGTTGTCGCGCAATCTCCAAGGCAACATAAACAACAGAAATCAAGCTATTGACAAAACATTTGAAGTACGTTATGGTCAATAATGCCAGACGATTCCGTGCAAACGTCAAATCGCGCCTAACTTCAATCAGTGTTGCCAAGGCTCAAAATATAAATAGTGACCCTCGTATTTAGCAGCTTTCAGAGTATAATAATATTACGCTCTTGTACAGTGGGATCCATGTGCAAATTTTCCATCACCATGTTCGTGCACTTTATTTGACCCAATAAGAACTTCGAGAATTAAAAGAAAACTCAAAACAAGCTGCAGACAACTTCTGCACCAGCATACATAAAAATCCATAACTTAAAAACACACAGGATGCAAGAGAAAAATTAATGAAAATAGTCATGGAAAATTTGCACGGTAATACTCATGGATCCCACTGTACATACGCGTAACATTTAAACATTCAAATAAATGTATAATACAAAAGTGCTTAATTGGGATTTTACATGTCTGATGACGTCATGATACCAGTTGAATAATCTTAATGTGCTCTCCTGTATGTGGTTGACTGATGGAAGTATGTTGGCAATATTTGATCTTAATATTTTGTCATATTTGTCTGCTGTGAATTTGAATGGTCTTCATGTATATCTAATGTTTTTGTAATGAAGTGAGATGGATACGGAATTATACAAGGAATTGATAAGGTCCCAAAGAAAAAGATGGAGAATATTTTGCTGTATTCATATTTTGTACTCCAGTTACGTTAAAGAAAGTAAACGGTTTTCAAACGAGTTTCTTTGGAGTTTGAATTTCTTCAGAACTATGCCGAGAAGGTTTCTACCAACATCAGAAGTATCCAGTAACTGTACTCGACAAAGATCGTAATAAAAATAGTCATCGATTTCTCAATTGGTATCAATTTGAATTTTTCAGTGTTCAAAATGCAAAATGGCAATGAAATTCAGCACTACCAAATTAATTTAATGATATTGGCCAGGTTGACAACTATTTTAGACCTAATTTTATATTTGTCAACAACCCTAGACAAAATCTAACCATTACTCTTTTTGATTATGCCATAATCTATTAACTCGTATTAATGTCCAATTTCAAGGGTACATGTTAATTAATATATTAATGAAATTAATTAATTAGATAGGCATTTGCGAGAAAGCTTGGGATCGGGTCATCTACTTAGATAAAATATTTACTGTGCCGCGGTTTTATGAAGTCTGATTTGTTTGATTTTACTTCGTTTTTCTGACACTTTTGGCTAACCGCGAAGATGAGGATGAGTGATGTTACGATGAAATTGATGAAAGGACGTCGCAAAGAACACACATGCCCAGGCCGGGATTCGAACCCGTGACCACTGGCGTCGTACCGCGCTGTGCTAACCATTCCGCCACGACAGTAATGTTACGACTGCACGGGTCTTTCACATAATATTGGTACACAACAGTGGAAGCTTCGAATATTGCACAACTTGCATGATAATTAGCAGTGGTTGCGATTAGGAGGGTTTGGGTGGGGGGAGGGCAAGTTTGACACCGCACTATGCTAAACCTTATGCAACAAGGGAAATGAAATTAAGCTTGCCCCCCCCTCCCACAGTTTTGGAACCCAATCGCCGCCACTGAGTAACCGATACTTTCCGATACCGATATATTGGTATCGGTATAGGCTCATCCTTATTTAAAAGGTTTGAATTGGTCTCCATAATGCAGCCTTCTTTTGTCCAGTGTTCGTTCCATGAAAAAAAAGTGAAAAGCACAGCATGGACATATATCCAGACAGGCACTAGAATTCGATATCATCTGCCGGTCACAGTAATCTATCCAGCTCCGTCAGCTGAAAGAAATAGAAGCCCGTCGCTGAACGAGTGGGTGTGCTATTCGAGTGATAGATCACGCCCCCCTCCCAGAAAAGATACCCTTCCCGGGGAGTGGGCTCTAATGCGGAAATTCAGCTAACAAGTCACGTAGGTTCCCATGCCCATCCGAATTCGAAACTCATGTCCGTCTTTTATTGGCGGAGAGGACCATGATATTCGCTGTTCGCGTCGGGGCTCTGACGTCCACCGGTGACATCCAGAGTTTACGATGGCTGCAGATATATCGCAACGAAATGGTATCGACATCTGTCACTACAAAGACATATATTTCTTGTCTACGGTGTCTACATAAGGCTCGGTAATTTCAAGCTCACAGGGCAAAATACAAGTTTATTTGTCGGTTTTAAGAAATGAATTATATCGCCCATTATATTTTAACATTGAATGGAAAATTAATTTCCACACATGTGTTAACTTATGTTGATATATACATGAAAAGTTTTAATGGCAACCACTGGCATGCGCAAGGGTGGGGTGGGGGGTGGGGGGTTATGGTGTTCCAAATGACCCGTTGCGTAACAGTCCGTGTGGGCGAGGGTTTACATACCGAATGCCGACCTCACTCCCACGTGTCGAGGTGGGGATCATCCAACAAGTTTCGGAGTGACGTGTGGTCAGCACGACGAACCCCTAGTCCTCGTCGTAGGATTTCCATGACCGTGTTACGCTACTCATTCGTAGCTCACGAAGTTCTCGCGATAGTGGGTGGCCACCGGTCCTATTACACAGGTCGAAATCTGGGCGGTGGAATAACCGCGAAAGGGAATAACCGCGAAACGGACTAAGCGCGAAAGAGCACAACCGCGAAACGTAACACAGGATTAAACGCGAAAGGAACAAGCGCGAAAAGTTTAACCGCGAAACGGAAAAAGCGCGAACGGAATAAACGCGAAGGAATAAGCGCGAAAGGAACAACCGCGAAAAGGATTAATCGCGAAACCAAAATTAAAAATCGGATTTAGCGCGAAAGGAACAACCACGAAACGGATTAAGCGCGAAACCAAAATTGAACACCGGAACAAGCTCGAAAGGAACAACCGCGCTCGCGAAACCAAAATTGAAAACTGGAATAAGCGCTAAAGGAACAACCACGAAAGGAATAAGAGCGAAAAAATTAAGCGCGAAACGGATTAAACGCGAACGGAATAAGCGCGAAAATTTCACTTTCGTGCTTAATCCCTTTCGCGGTAGTTCTGGCGACCCCCGAAATCTCAGGCGAAAAGTTATTACGCTTCCCCCAGGACACTTGAACCTGCGCGCGTCCCGCAGCAGGAGCTCGAAGCATATCGCCCACTGAGACGCGGGGAAGCGCGGCAACAGAACTTCTGTCGTCTGCTTCTATTGAAATCAAATGGTGTAACCCCCACTACAGGGAAACGGGGCAGAACTGAAGCGCGGAATTTCCATGCCAGAAGTCTGCAGGATATCTTAAAGATTATCGCCCACTGAGCCGCCGGAAACGGGTCTGTTGTCGCGTTTCTCCGCGTCTCAGTGGGTGTCAAGCTTTAGATCGTACGGCCACAGTGCGGGACGATGGGGTTTGCAGTCCCCTCCGAAATTTTCAGAATCAAAATTTTCAAATGAAAGCACAAAGGCTATAAATGATAATCACGAAATATTTTATTGTGTACGCCTCCCTAGAACACAGCTCTGTAACTTCCTCCTTTACAATTCCAGCCCCAAGAGAAAACGAAAAGCTGGAGTTCAGCCCATAATATGAAGCACAAGAAATTCTGTTAAACAGATAGAAGAATATTTAAAACTGACGCTATGTAATCAATCACATTTATTGTACTTACGATGTTCGAAAAGCACAAATTACTTTCTTTGTAAAGAGATTTATATTTTAGAAATATATGTATCACAAATGTAACTATTTTGGGGGGGGGCGGGATAAGATCATCCCTTGCGGGGCTAGGGATTCCCGACACCCTCCTTTAATTCGCACCCTGATCCAAACGTAATACATTTGTAGAAGTTCATTTGTTAACTTTTTCAATCGCGATCATAATATTTAATACATTTGTTGTTATTAATTTGAATTTTGTTATATTTTGTGAAAATAGTATGCTGAAATAATACAGGGTGTTCATAAAATCCCGGTACCATTACATTACCCTGGCCACCGCGCTCTCCTGATATCACACCCTTGGATTTCTTCTTCTGGAGTGTCAAAGATTGTGTTTACCGCATTCCTGTTCCAGATGTTGCTACTCTTCTAAGAAGAATAACGGAGAGTATCCTAACTGGTGATATGCTGGGGCGTGTATGAGCAGAAGTGGATTACCGCATTGATGTTCTGAGAGCAACTAGAGGGACGCACATTGAGGTATATGGCATACAAACGTGGAGAGTTTTAGCTCATTTTGAAATCAACAGCATTGTTCTATTGCATGTAGTTTCCGAGCTATATTTTTTTGTAATGGTACCGGGACTTTATGAACACCCTATGATGTAGCTATAATTATAAACAATACAGTTAATGTAAAATTAAGCTGTACAAATTCTGTACATGACAAAAGAAAAACAAATTAATGTAGATACATGTGTTAATATATGAAGGTTTATAACATTGACATCAGAGTTTATTGAATTTTAGCAGAATACTATTTGATATGAGAAACAATGGGAGGATTTGAGGTTTAGCAAACTGAATTGCTTCAATGTTCTCATTACAATAGGCACGCCAGGATTTAAGGGGTTAAGAGGGCTACAGCCCCGGGCCTCCACTGAAAGAAAATGCTTTTAAAAAAGCCACAACATTAAAAGAAGAGATATTTGAAATGAGGTAAAATATAATTCGGACAAAACATGGTCTAAAAGTTATAAAGGTTGCCTGACGATGTTACGCTGTGGACCTCCATATATATAAATCTGGTCCTGACAATACGTGTATGGAATTTAACATTACAGAAAGAGTTCCGAAGCAACAACGGCAACTTCTCATCTGCCTCAGAGCTCGGTGTCACGTCTTGCACCGTCGAGAGACAGGGAAAAGAACTTTGTTTTACTGCCGGTAAGGAACGGAGGGGTAGGAGAAGACGGTCCAGGGCGGAACGGTGTTCCTTTATAAACATTTCAGAGACGGAGAAAAATCGATCCGGTGGAGGAAAGGTCGCCATGGTCTCGGTTCGAGTTCAATCTTTGGTTTCACTGTGTTGGGGGAGCAGTGAGGATTCGCCTGCGTGTATTCGCAGAAGGAGCTGTGAATGAACGATGCTGAAGGCAATGGTATGTCCACATATACCCCAGCAACAAGGACGTATTTAGGGGGGGTCCTGGTGGCCCTAACCCCCCCTCCCCAAAGACTTACCAAGCACTAAAATTACATATACTTGTTTAGGTTTGTTGTACAATCAATGGTTTATTTACTTCCGCTGAAGTTATTTGAAAGCAAGGTGCAGTAGCTAGATTGTGAAACATCTATGATGTTATTATATCTTTGAATATAGATGTTCAATTATTTTGTTGATTATGGATTGTCAAGCATGGAGTTAGCCATATTGTATATTCTTAGTTATGGATTAAATTATTATTTTGTATAAAATCGAACCCACCTGATTTATTATATCATATTACCGTGGTTGGTAATACAACAATTTGGCGACTATGTATGGGATTCAAGGACAGATTCTGGAACCTTTCGATGTGGATAAAGGTAACATTGATTCATATTTGGAGCGGATTGAACAGATTTGTGTTGCTAATGGTATTCCAAAGGAAAAGCAAATTAGTCATTTTATTGCATTCTGTGGAGGAAATTTATATGATGTTTTAAGGGATTTAGTTACTCCAGATTCTGTTGCCAGTAAAACTTACGAAGTAATAAAAGATGTATTGTTGAATCATTTTCAACCGAAGCATAATGTTGTTGCAGAAAGATACCGTTTTCATCATCTGAAGCAAGAGTTAGGTCAACCTGTATCAGAATATATTGTTTCACTTAAACATGCAGCTACTAAATGTAACTTTGGAGCATTCTTAAATGACATGCTAAGAGATCAGCTGGTGTTTGGAGTTAACAGTGAAGTTACAAGAAAGAAATTGTTATCAGAAGGCGACTTTCCTTTATTAAAGCTTGCGACATTGCCGTGAATATGGAAATGGTTGAGAAAGATGTACGGCTATTCCATCAAAAAGAAGGTTTTGCTACTGATTGTAATGTACATAAGCTTCATGAAAGCAAGTCTAAACCTTTCTCCAATAGGAAAACTATCTTTAATAATCAGACTGAAAAGAGCATAGTTAATGAGAAACCTGGAACTTCAAGACAATGGATTTGTTATAAATGTGGAAAGACGCATGAAAAAGGTAAATGTTATTTAAAGCAAGTTAGATGTAATTATTGTGGATTCTTAGGACATATTCAGAAATTTTGTTGATTTCGTAATAAACCGACAGATAAAAACTTATCAAGTTTACAATTTAAATCCACTAAATCTAACAGTTGCTTAAGTAATGTGTCTGTTGATGTAATTTCGAAAGAATGTAAAGATGCTATTGAGTGTAATACAGAAAAGGAACATCAAGAATTGTTAATATCACGCGAGCCCTTGCACACTTTTCAGTTACCGTTGTACAAGTATGGTTCTACTAAAGAACGGCAATTTGAATTCAACTCTGTAGTTGGAACTTTGCAGAATGCTAACAAATGTACAATTGATTTGAATTGTGATGGTAAATTAGTTAATTTTGAGATCGATACCGGAGCTTCTGTAAGTGTGTTTCATAAAAGATTTCTCGATCAATCTTTTCCGTATTTAAAGATTCAACCTGCAAATATCAATCTGAAAAATGCTGATGGAAGACCATTAGCCTTAGAAGGTCAGGTTATGTTGGATGTATTGTGGAAAGATAAGAAATATAATATGAATGTTTTTGTTTGTAAGCAAAATCTGCCACAACCGATTGTAGGAAGAACTTGGCTGGACATTTTATGGCCTAACTGGAGGCAAAATTTTATGTTACAGCAGATAGAAGTTCGGAGTTGTTATAATAAGGAAGTACTGATGAATAAGTTGTTGTCTGAGTACAAGGCAGTATTTTCAGATGATCTTAAGGAGCCTATTAAATGTTTTAAAGCTGTGATTCCGGTTAAACCTAACAGTACACCAATCTTTAGGAAAGCTTATGAAGTACCTTATAGTTTAAGTGAACAGGTTAAAAAGGATATAAGTAAATTGGCTTCCGATGGTATACTGTCAGAAGTAACTTATTCTAACTGGGCAACACCACTGGTAGTAGTTGTCAAGAAGTCAAATGATCTTAGGTTATGTGCTGATTTTAAGACAGGACTGAATACTTTACTTGAGAAAGTAACTTATCCATTACCAAAAATAGATGATATTTTGAACACATTAGGTGATTCTGATACATATGTGGTTCTTGACATGAAGAATGCATTTCTACAGTTGGAAGTAGATGAAGATTCGAAGAAATATTTGGTAATAAATACTAATTTTGGTTTATTTGGTTACAACAGATTACCTTTTGGTTTGCAGTGTAGTCCTCTGATATTTCAACATGTAATGGATCAGATATTAACAGGAATTCCATTCGCTAAATGTTACTTAGATGACATAATTGTCTGTGGTAAAGGACTAGAACAGTGTTATAATAACGTGAGGAATGTACTAGATCGTCTTCAGAAATATAATGTGAAGGTAAATGCTAAGAAGTGTCAATTTTTTGCTAGGGAAGTTGAGTATTTAGGATTTTGCATTTCTGGTGAAGGAATTAGACCATCTGTGAAGAACTTAGAAGCAATATTAAAATGTGCTATACCTAGTAATGTCAGTCAACTAAAGTCATTTTTGGGAGGTATTTCATTTTACCATAAGCATATACCCAACTTGTCAATGCGTATACCTCATTTGCACGAATTGCTGAAGAAAGGACATAAATGGGAATGGACTGATATTCATCAACAGGAATATGAATTAGTAAAGGAAATGGTGAAGAGAGCAGATGTCATTTTTCCTTTCGATCAGAATTTGGAAGTGGTACTAATTACAGATGCAAGTCCTGTAGGAATAGGTTGTCAATTATGTAATGTGTACAAAAGTAATTTACGCACAGTAGCTTGTTCATCAGCAACGTTAACTGACGCTCAGAAGAATTATTGTCAGTTTGAACGGGAAGCTTTAGCTCTTATACATGGCGTGAAGAAATTTCACAAATACTTGTATGGTAAAACCTTTACTGTACATAGCGATTCTCTTCCTGTGAAATATATTTTTGGAGAAAAAGCTAAAATTCCTTCTACGGGTAACAGTAGACTTCAAAGATGGGCTTTGCTTTTATCAACATATGATTTTAAAATTGAGTACACTAAGCATGTGGAAGTAGCAGATCTGTTATCAAGATTACCCTTAATGGAAGTACCTGAAGATGATGTTCCCAGCGATGAGTATGTATTTCACTTAGAATGTGAACCAGTCTTGTTACAATGCATTAAGGAAGAAACAGCCAAAGACTTGTTATTGCAGCAGATAAAGTTGTATGTTACTGAAGGATGGCCAGCAAAGCTAAATAAAGATCAACAAGCTTCATTTGCACATTTTTTTCGGAGAAGACATGAAATAGTGATTGTAAAGGAATGTTTGATATGGGGCAACAGGTTAATTATTCCAAGATCGTTGCATAATGCAGTCTTGAAAAAACTGCACGCTAATCATCTAGGTTTGTGGAAATTACAACAATTAGCGAGATCTATGTATTGGTGGCCGCAAATTGATATTGACTTAGAAAGAGAAGTTATTAACTGTCCACAGTGTCAAGCACTTCAGAACAATGCTCCGCAAAATAAATATGTACCTTGGGAGCAAACAGATAAGCCATTTCAAAGAGTTCACTTGGATTTCTTTCATTTCGCTGGTCGCACATGTTTATTGTTAGTTGATTCATGCACACGATGGATAGAGGTTTGGAAAGTTAAGTCCACGTCTAGTGAAGAAACGATAAACTGTCTCAAAGAATGTTTTGAAAGATATGGATATCCTAGTGTAATCGCATGTGATAATGGACCTCCATTTTCGGGAAAGAAGCTTAAAGAATTTTGCACTAAGTTAGGAATACGAATTATTCATTCACCATCATATCATCCACCCAGTAATGGTTTAGCCGAAAAGTGGGTCCAAAACGTAAAAAGTACTCTGAAGAAGAGGTGGTTAGAAGATTGCCATCTAGGAAGAAGTTTCGATTTCAGAGAAGCGGTGGAAGGTGCGTTAAGAGTAGCCAGGTTTACACCTTGCCATGCTACGGGGAAGACTCCTGCAGAGTTGTTGTTGTCATATCAACCTCGTAATATCTATAATTGGTCCTGGTCGCAAATAATGGAGAAGGAAGTGGTGAGAAGTGACCAATAAGAACGAAGAATTACCATCAATCGGAAGTACAGTGTGGACAAGAAATTATACATCCAGATTTCCAAAATACGTACGAGTTACAGTTACGGGTCATTTAGGAAGACGCTTGTTATTGGTCAATGCCGGTGGAACAACGAGAAGGGTACACCTGCATCAAGTGAAGTTTAAATCTAACAGGTCGGATACAGACAGTGGAGAAGATAACTTTTGGATCTTTGATGGTTCCGTGTCAGCGCAGGACAGGGCGTGTGAGGAGAGACTGCAGACTGGGCGAGAGGAAGCTGTTACTGCCTCCGCAGTGAACAGTCCACGACGATCCTTGAGAAGGAGGAAACCACCTGACAGGCTGCAGCTGTCATTTGGAAGAAGGGGAAAGTTGCAGTAGCTAGATTGTGAAACATCTATGATGTTATTATATCTTTGAATATAGATGTTCAATTATTTTGTTGATTATGGATTGTCAAGCATGGAGTTAGCCATATTGTATATTCTTAGTTATGGATTAAATTATTATTTTGTATAAAATCGAACCCACCTGATTTATTATATCATATTACCGTGGTTGGTAATACAACACAAGGATTTTATTTTTTTATTGCGATCATAAGGCTTAGAAGGAATTTATGCACACTACTGGTTAATATGTATAAAATATTAACCACAGGAACCTCAACTGTACCTCGCATCTTTTTTTTTCTTTGTTATTGAATAAATATTCAAATCTTTATCTATTTTAATTAAACCATTTTTGTAATCACCATCCTCTTCTTCATGGTCTGCATAGTGGATTACACCCCCTAACATACCCCCAAAATTTATTCAAGACCACTAAACTTTTTAACCAAGACCAAATTCTTACACCCCCTCCTTAAATACGAACTTACTCTCGCCAGACACAAAATTCCGGATAAACCCCTGGCTGAGGGTACTTTCCTACTTGCACTTTTCTTATCTTACGTAGTTTTCCTTCCACTTTTGGCTAATTGAGACGGCGAGGATGTTCAATTAAGATACCATTTGAGTGTAGAATTTAAAATGAATGAGAAGACAGGTGAGTGGAGGTTACATAATTTAGAACTGCACAATTTGTATTCATGTCCAGATATTATTAAAATTGGCAGGCAGGACTGGAAAGAAGAGTTTACACGATTGTTGTAGGAAAACCTGGTGGTAAGAGACCTGTAGGAAGCCCAAGACGAAGATGGAGGGATAATGTTGAGATTGACCTATAGGAAATCGGTAAGGGTGGAAAAGATTGGATTGATCTTACCCAGGATAAGGGCAGATGGAAGACTTGTATTGCTGCAGCCATAATGCTTCGGGTTTAAGAAGGCTAGAGAGTTATAATGGAGCCGCCGTATTAACCAGTGTGCAATCACAGCGCAGAACTGTTATTTTGACAAAATCCTGTTTCCCTAATAGCTGGTTTCGGGAGGGGGAATATTAACGTTGTCACTTCTTGCCCAAGCGGTGGGCGTAATTGGCTGTTTGACCGCGAGTTCCTTCGCAGGTAAACGCGATAACAGAGGGTCACTGGTATAAAGGCGGTGGCCGCGCCGGATATAAGAGCGGCGGAACTGTATTTAGTTATTTAAAATGGTTCCTTGTAATCAAGGAATACCGAATTCGATAGTGGTTTGGATTCCACTTTCGATCCAGTCCCGATTAATCCACATGTGTGTAAAGTGGACTTAAACAAACCCCAACTTCAAACGTAGCGGAGTGTCTAGCACAGCGCACTATGACGGCAGGTTCGAATCTCCGCATGGGTGTTCTTTGTGAGTCTCCCATCACATTTCATCATATCATCACTCGCGATTAGCCAAAGGTGGGACAAAAGTGAAGTGAAATAAACCAATCAATTTAATCGATTCAATGTGAGGGGCGTTTTGACCCTTATTTTTTTATATGATGTTAGTTGAAACCAGTGTAAGCGAGGTTGCTTCCTATCTTCTAATACTACTATCCGTGACAAAAATGTTTCTGTTTACGTGCTTATAAAAGTGTACTCCGTGGGAGGAATAAAGTCAAATATACCTCATTTTAAAGATATAAGTGTCTACTTTTAGACAAAAGAAAGACGAATCGATTTTAGCTCTGTCTGTTCTCTATTTAAATAAAAGTGTTCGTAAAAGTGTAGTTTTTCGTGTTTTTTTTTGTAAGTCGAATTCAATTGTGTGTAGCTTCTTGCAAACCAAAAGTAAAAAATTGAAATTTCTTGTGATTGAAGCTTGTTTATGTGGAAATATCTCTGCCACATATAATGTTACTATCATTTGTGGAACAGCAACAATTCATGTTCAATAACAGTGTTGCCATCTAGGTAATGGTAATGCAAAGCATATCCAAATTATGAGCATGGAATAAAAATCAAATATTCATGTCTTTTTATTTCATATTCCGCGAATTGAAAACGACAGACAGAACTGTTTTTCTTGACAACTGGCTCGCCGTTTTCCGTCTCGTTGCTATACGCCGCCGGCAGCCCTTGAAACTCTGCGTCCAGCCAGCAGCTTGACACGGAAAGTGAGCCGAAATTTTTGGTTACAAAGCGAATTGTTGTGCACAGGGAAGCATTGTTCAGATGCTGTAATTGACGAATGCAGGTTTTCTTTTATCACTCTTGTGTTCCTACCACATATCCTGAACTAGCAAACATACATAAGATCCCTTACAAGGACTTTTTCTTTCCCGTTTTCCTTTGTTATGAAGTTGCTGTAAATCGCAGGCACGTTATTTTTTCATACAGAGGAGACTGCGAAGCCAGCAGTCCCGGTTTCGAATACTTGGTAAGATATTTATTTTATTGCCTTCATCAAATCGTGCTTATCGTTAGTTGCACTTACTCTGTTTAAATGAGAGATATAAAATGATACGGAGATGATGTCGTTCGTATAGTATTTCATTCATAATATGACAAAATGTTTATTCATTATTTTACACTGCCACAATGCTTTGGATCGGAACAACGGAACTCACTTCCAGGGCTACAGCCGGATTGCGCACACTTTTCCGGTTTTATCAGTGGTATCTGATAAGTCGTTGACAAACTGTCACAATGTACAGGATTGCGCACAAAAAATTGAGGCGATGTTGTCAGATGTAAAATGTTCTCAAGCCGTTCTCGCTTCTGTTGTGTTTGTTTGTGTGTGTGTCTGGACTTACACGTGTTTTTGCTGGAAGGGTAGCATTAGATAGGCATAGAGGATGAACCTGATTGGTGGACTAGGATGTAATGGTCGGTGTATCTCTGTATTTATACCGAAGGTCACGAGCTTCGATTGACAGAAGTGTTTGTATCTGGTCTTGGTTGTATTGTGATTGCCTTCTGACGCTGAACTAACATAAGGATATGAAGAGGTGTAGACAAGCTATGTACTGCATTCGAAGAAAACACACGCCTGTTCGTCCCCGAAATATTACAGAGGCTATTGAGCTATTGACAAGTGATGTTGAGGTTTACGCTGACGGCACGTCATTTTCATCAGTTGTATACTATTCACGCTAACCTAACGTAACCTAATTTCTCTCTATCTTCTTGTCTAAAAAAAAACAGTTTTGCGCACAGACTTTAAAGCTATCAAAGCGGCAACGTTGGATCAAAATCTGTGCGCAAAACAGATCAGTGAGATTTGTGCGCAATTCTGGATCTAAAGTGTGCGCAATTCAACTTCCAGTATTCCCACAACGTAGACCGTGTAGCTGTAGCGAGGCGGCAACGCTGTGGAAGTCACCTGCAGCCTGCGGAGTCTGAGATTGGCCGCATCTCACCATACGTCATCCGCGCGTTTACCTTAGGATTGGTCAATAATAATTTACATCTGTGGTCATACTTGAGATACACATGTTGGATCAAATGTGTCATATAAACGACTTTTACAATTTCAATGAATTTCCAATTAAGCATTTTAAGATTGCATGTTTGCCTAAAATTTCAATTTTTGAAGAATCTAGTGAAGATCTGCATTTGACTTTTTCCACAGAGGTGCAAAAGCAATCTGTCTTCAAGCACAAAAAATCTCAATATCATATCAATAGTAGATTATGAACTGTATGATGTTAAGTACCCCGTTCTTGCAAAATGGAAGAAAAAAACTACACTTTTTCGTGAATTTTCCATTATAATAAGAAATTGCAAGGAAGACTAATTTTCAGATGACGCTTATTACAAAATAGACACTTGAAGTTTTCCAATGAGGCATATTTGACTTTTTCCCACCTAAGGAGAACAAATTTTACAAGCACGTAAACAGAGGGCTCAATATTTTTGTCACGGATAGTAGGTACATATTAGTATGAAAGATCCACATATTTATATTAAATACACAAACATGTAATTAACAATAATAATTAGGGTTGAACCGATACCGTATCGGTAAGTATCGGTTGAAAATTTCCCACCGATACCCTTGTTTTTGAGTCGCTAGAACCAAGGCCCAAGAGCAACATTTGTCCTTTTCAAAACTTCGTTCACCCTTCCTTGTGGCAGATTGGAAGAAGTTCCGCATGTAGTTTTCTCTAGAAATGCTGGACAAACATAAACCTTCCTGGGAAGCAGATGATTGACAAGATCAAAGGCAGGGTAAAGGGAAAGTTGCGACAAACTTCTCGAAGGCACGTAACTACCTGGTAAAGGCTGTGTGGAAATAAAGTAAATCATTCATTTCCAATACCTGTTAGCAAACTTGTGGGGTAAGAAAGATGGACATTTTTACAATCAGCATTACTACCGTGCTAGGCTGTTTTCGGGCCAGATGAATGCAGAGTTCTTGGGAAAAAGGGTGAAGGTCACTGTGGAATTCGTTTTGCCTTACCCGCATTCAAGCGAGATGGGAGGGTTGTGGATTCAACACTTTCTTCTTGTACTCTTCCCTTCTGTGTAAGGCCGGGTTTAGACGAAAGCATTTGCTTTAACATTTTTGCTAGCATTAAGGCTACGTAAATGCTTCCAAAATCTTATAACACGAAAGCATTTCATGGAACATTTCGGTTAGCTGTTGCAATTACAATGTTTAATACATACAGCACAAAAAGGCACGTCTAGTTACACCTTATTTGCTGGGTGCACGGTGTTTACAATTGAAAAAGCTAAAATATTCTTCCATTCGTGTACAGTAAACGTTTTAAAGTATGTATTTAATCAGCGCCATTCTTCTCTACCTAAAACTATTTAATACGAAGCGATATTCCTCTCGGTTGAATAGTTATCGGCTTTTAAAAATGTGAAGTGATACATTGTTTACATCTCACTCGACCGCCATTACAACTACATTTGTGACCTAGAGGCAGTGATGTGCCGTACAATACGTCTACATGCGTGGTCTACACGTACTCTACGCGTAGATTACATTGGGTTGTAGTTTACATAGACTACGTAGACAATCTAAAGTACATCAAAATTAATTTTCAAGGCTTTCATGAAAGGAAAGTGACATTTTCAACTATATTGGTTCCTAACGAACTGACAAGAATACTATTTACAACAGAATTTCTCTTCTCTTCTATCATCAACTATGAAAGAAGATAAATCGCATAAAAATAAAAACAGATGGCATTCGTGAGTCAAAAATGGTCTTTCCCCCATAAAACACTAGAATGTTTCCTACGTTAGATTTTTCCCTAGGTGGGAATTTGTTCGAATTTGGAGAAAGAGTATGAAAGGTTTTCGTCACACATCATCAACTGATACGCAGTATAATTCTGATTTATTTCCACAGCGCCCTTTGCTAAGTTATCACGTTTTTCCATGTTGTTTACTAGATTACGTCATCTACGTGTATAAAATAGTCTACGTGTAGAATGTAGACTATCGTTGTTTACACGTAGACGCACGTCACTGCCTAGAGGTCGCTTCTGATTGGTTATGCTACGAAAAATGCTACGGAAATAGAACAGGGTCTCTCCTTGAGAAATGCCATGAAATATGCCATGGCATCTGAAATTCCATAGGATTTCTCACTTGATACGGTAGCATTTTGGTCATGGCATAAATGTTAAGAAAAATGTTAAGGAAAATGCTTTCGTCTTAAGCGGGCCTAAGTCTTTCATGTGACTGTTGCTATCGGCCGATACTGCAGCGACTTGTTTATATTGCAAATTACAGAGAATGATTGACAGTATAGCATAAAGAGGCGTTATAATAACTGTATTTGCACATATTTTTACGTCGCTTTTCCCTCCCCAGATTAACCAAACGACAAGGATGAATAGTGTTTACGTGAACCTCAAGAGGAGGCACAATTCATCCAATTTTTTTTGTGTAACTACGACACGTTAAAATGTAACACTTCAAAAATATTTTTCTTTGCATCCCCTGAGTCTACAGAGAAGTTCACATAAAGAATGACCAAATGTCTCACGACATTTTAAAGTGTTATGCTACATGAGAATAATTTGGTCCCGGGTAGGATACCGTGTGGAGGCACTTATTGGTTCGGATCTCACTTTAAACTGTAGGTCCAGTCCCGATTAGCCTTACTGTGGACAAAGTAGACTTAAAACTCCAACTCAATCAATAATTAGGGAGTTATTTAATGCCAATAAAGGAATGTGATGTGATGAGTTAGTGTGACACGGTGACTAGTCTCTGTCTAAATCGATTTATGACAATATTGTTATGAGTTATGGCAATGAATATAATGTCAGATTATGCACTAAATTTAGGATTGAAAAATGTAGTAGTATTGCTTCTTGTGTAGTAGTATTGTTAGACATATTGATTGATTGATTGTTTTTACACTTCACTCTTCTGCTACATTTTTTTCTAATCGCAGAGTTGGAGATGAAAAGTGATAAGGTGAAATTTGTGAAAGGACAATCACAAACAAATATGGACAGGACATAACACTAGCTCCACAGAGGATTATACTAGCTTCAGTCCAGACGACAGAGCCTCGTCAGTCTGCAAAATGCAGTCCACGATGTGCTACTTAGAAAATAAATTATTAACTGATGAATAGACACTCGCAGAGGAACAGCCATGATTACGCTAGGACTCGAACCCAGAACCTTTGGTAGTGTGAAATAGAGGGTGGGATAAAAGGAGAGATATGTTTATACAGGGTGTAGCTGTAACACTAACAAACTTACCTATGATGGAGGACATGAACAGCCTTTCATAATAACAGTTTTCTCTTCGTCAGCTCGTTTCGATGTAATTTTATCCTGAAAGTATGAAGCCACGCAGTGTAGAATGAGGGTAGTAACTATATTTCTGTCGATCGATACACCAAATGATATAGGAAGCTACAGATAGACGGTGAAATAATCAAGATAAAGGCCTGTTCAGTGTGAATAACTCTGAACAAAAGTTACTAATTATTACCTCAAGGGGAAAGTATAATATGGAATGTGGCAACCTTGATTCTGTGCCATGTGGTTGCATACGACCTGAATTTATTTTTAAACTACACTTTTCCAGGGCTAGGAGCAGTTGAATGGTGTGTGTGGGTGTGTGTCGGGGCGGAGGGATCATTGCAACTCCTGCAAGGAGGAAGGCAAAGCTGTGACGAAAGGAAGAAAGAGTTCAAATGATTCCCCATCGTCTCGCGGACCAACCACGTGGGATTTGAGAACAGATGCTCGAGCAGACTCGTTTTTGTTTCTCTCTTTTTTCTTTTTACAATTTATTTCCTTCTGAAGCGAATTATTAAACGAATATAGGTACTTTCCATCATAAACAAAAATCCTTTCACATGGTAGCACATGGCAACACGTAAATTCGGTTTCATTTTAAACAGGGGACACACAGGAATATTTAAATCTCAGTTTTTAGAGTGAAATATTTGAATATTTGAAGGCTCACGAAAACTTTTATTTCCTCTCTGATTTAAAAAATTGTCGAGAATAATCTTCAACAGCTCCTTAAACATTGTTTTGTTCTAAGTGAAATTAATATCGGAAAGAACAAACATCAAATTGGAACTTACATATCTAATCAGAAATATCGCAAATCTAATAACTCGCAGAAAGAAACGAACATGAGAACCAGAAGCGACACTAGCGACATAGTTTAAAAATAAATCGCAAGAAATTTCCCTAACTAACGAATTCTAAATGTACAGTCACGGTTAATAAAAATAGGACAGCTACACCTTGCAATACTCGCTTACCTGGAAGGCTCTATGTGCGTTGCCTAACTGTACGGAAATAAGTGGATTTTAATAGCTTCCAATGGCAAGTTCTGTCAGAGCTAGGCAACACACATAACGCCTTGCCGGGAAGCGAGCATTTAAAAATCTACGTGCCCCATTCTTCTTTGCCGGTGATTTATTGTACTTCGCATTTCTGCCACTTTTGGCTAATTGCTCATTTGAGGGTGAATGGTGATGAGATGGATGAAGGGATGGACATACAGGGTGGCCCAAAAGTAGGTAGACAGTCAATGATAAGCTTTCAACCCAATAGATTTCAGGATTAGTGTTTGTGAAATGTTCAATTCAGCTGAGGCTCTTCTTGTAGACTTTTGGAGACTGTGAACACAAACACCATAGTTATAATGAGCACCATTGTTATAGTATAACCTTAGCACAAACCTATTCCACCTACCGTCACGTGACTTTGAAATTCAAAAAAAGGCCAAGTTTAAAATGGCGCTGCTCCGTTGCTATTGGCCGTATAAGAAAAACAAAAGAAAATACCGCGTTTTAGACAGAAACCTCCTCCTCCTAAAATCGGCAAGTGAATTTGCTCCACCTGTAACGGTTCTCGCGCCAAAAAGTCCCATGTTTTCGGCACCGGTGGTCACGTAAAAAACGCATTTTTTTGGACTTTTTGGGACCCTGTAGTCAGACCCCGGGGCCGATTCAGTTCGTACTCGACTTCTCGCACTTGTATGGGATACCCTTTCGATGGCCACCATTTTCGAAAAAAAATTCTCAGCGCGTTTCCAAAATCCACTCCCAAAAGGCCACTTTTTGGTTGGTCCGGGACCCCGTTGTCATGGCAACCACACCGAAATCCTTATCCTGATACTTTAGGCCAAGGTACCCGAAAATGGACCCGGTTTTCATTTTAGACGCCAAGCCTGAAAATTCGCACAAAATAGCGAAATTTCGGGTCCCCGCCAGGGCCCTCTGGGGCGGACGGGTCCGTCGTTCAAAATACTTATATGGTTTCTATAAAAGCCTCCCTTTGTCAGATTTCTCGCTAGACCCACTGTTTCTTCTACTCGTGTACAGCATTAGCTTATCATCGACTGTCCACCTACTTTAGGTTCACTCTGTATTTGCACGACACAACATGAGCTACACAAAGGATTATACTGGCTGTGAGTATAGGCGCCAGAGCCTTGGTAGTCTGCGAAATGCAGTCCAGATGTACTAAGTGTAAGGGAGGTTTACTTTTGGGAGTATTCGGAAAGTGTCGCCCCTGACATATCTCTAAATATTTGGTACAAGTAAAAAAAAAAGTCTCAGAAAATGTGGTTTGTGCACAATTCTCCTGCAGTGGTTGAAAAAAACAGCGGAAAGATCACTAATTTCAACCCGCGACCACTTAACTACATCTGCTGAGGAATGAATGACAGTAGTTCCCAAAGTGTGCGAAGTGTTCCAATATTTTCACTGAAATGATATGATTGTTCCAAATATGTGCTTACTTATTACTTTTTACACATAAAATGTTTCTAAATTTCAAATGTGTGTTTATTTTTTAACTTAAGGCAAGAAACCTAACCACACTAAGTGAGCGTTGCAAGTCTTAGATAGGCCTACATTCTGACTTAAGCGCCGCGAGAAAATCTTGAAACACTAAGGACGCCGTGAAACGAAAAAGTTTGGGAACCCCCTGCTATAGGAAGTAGAAAAACAGTGTTGGCAGTACTTACCCGTAAATATTAAACACACGAAAACACTTGAAGAACGGAGTGTCAGCAGGGAAATGCGTATCAGCATATCATAGCGCGTGACGTATGAACCGGATGCATTATTGATCGGCAACAATGCTTCTCAGGTAAAACGACATGGTTTTCGCGCGAGGAAAAGTCTTTTCCCGTGCTGGACTGGCGAAAGGACTGAGCACGGTTTGCACCTGGTGCCGGATGATGGCCGTGGCGGGCTTCGCTCCCGCGTTCCGAACTCGGCCATTCGGACAGCCGTCGGATGCTTCGAGCGCTACAACTGGCGCATCTCGCATCAAAGTTTCATCCGCGAGGTTTCCAGGTAGCCCTGGACCCACGCCACGATGCTCCGGTTACAGAAGATGGATTCGACTGTACAGAGTTCTCTCCTCCCAAACGTTCTATATTCCCTAGAAATTGAGCTAGGGAGATGGCCTTCTGGGTCAGTGTGACGCGCTGCCATGCCAGTCTCTTCCAGAGGTGTTCACCCTCCGGAGGGCGACCCTCGTGAGGGCAGACCTCACGCTCACCCTCCGGAAGACTTGTGAGGGTGAGGGCGGTGGAGGGTGAGGGCAACTCCGATCTCGGAGGGTGAGGGCGGTGGAGGGCGAGGGCGAAAGCGATCTCGGAGGGTGAGGGCGGTGGAGGGCGAGGGCGACTGCGATCTCGGAGGGTGAGGGCGGTGGAGGGCGAGGGCGAAAGCGATCTCGGAGGGTGAGGGCGGTGGAGGGCGAGGACGACTGCGATCTCGGAGGGTGAGGGCGGTGGAGGGCGAGGGCAACTGCGATCTCGGAGTGTGAGGGCGGTGGAGGGCGAGGGCGAGAGCGATCTCGGAGGGTGAGGGCGTTGGAGGGCGAGGGCGAGAGCGATCTCGGAGGGTGAGGGCGTTGGAGGGCGAGGGCGAGAGCGATCTCGGAGGGTGAGGGCGGAGGGCGAGAGCGATCTCGGAGGGTGAGGGCGGTGGAGGGCGAGGGCGAGGGCGACTGCGATCTCGGAGGGTGAGGGCGGTGGAGGGCGAGGGCGACTGTGATCTCGGAGGGTGAGGGCGGTGGAGGGTGAGGGCGACTGCGATCTCGGAGGGTGAGGGCGGTGGAGGGCGAGGGCGACTGCGATCTCGGAGGGTGAGGGCGGTGGAGGGCGAGGGCGATCTCGGAGGAGGGTGAGGGCGGTGGAGGGCGAGGGCGACTGCGATCTCGGAGGGTGAGGGCGGTGGAGGGCGACTGCAGTCTCAGAGGGTGAGGGCGTGCGGAGTGAGGGAAAGTGGAGGGTGTTGGAGGGTTAGGGCAAGTGGAGGGTGGTGGAGGGCGATGGAGGGTGAGGGTTATGGCGGGGCCAGATCGAGACACGAGGAGATAGGATTAAATTTAATTTATTTTTGTTTCAAGAATAATTATAAATTTCCTTCACCCAATAAGCGACTCATTCGGTAACGCGTCTGACTATCATGCCAAAGGTCCCGGGTTCGATCCAAGGCCGGTTCAAATCCGGATGCTGATCACATCACCCCCACTCACGACCGGATCAAGGAAGTGTGGAGCGTAACCCCCGCATCCCCTATACGCCTTCATGGCGTGGTGCTAAGCACAGGGGAGCACTTTACCTTTTTTTTACTTTACTTCACCCAATATAATGTATCAATTTTTCGATAATATTTTGTTCCCGTTGTAATTTACATCGAATACTATTTGACCTGACATCGAATGGAATTGAAGCTCAAAAAGAGATATTACGATTTATTCCTGATGATCTCGTACAAATTTCTATGAGCGTCAAATGTCTATTTCTGAGGCATTAAGGCATTAATGAAATTGACGCCTAATTCTAAGAATTACCTGCACCTGCACATTCCACCCTGCTGGTAGTCAGTGTGCGTGCCTATGGAACCATGAAGAATGCGCTGGATGATTCATAGAAAGCGTCCGCGGGAAGGGAAGACTGCTGGTACTTTATTTAACGGCAGATATTTTCACTTGACTAGAAGAGCTTTACTTAGACACAGAAAAACAATCCAATACGTTTAAAGCCCTTAATGTATAAATACCTTATAAGGGTAGTAATATTCGGAGATATTTGAATCCATATGTAAAGTAAAACCACACACAGGTACCAACTAACTTCTAGCCATGATTTTTGAAACAAAAATAACACTGGAGAACAGTGAAATTGCGGCACAGTGTTTGAGAGCTAATTTAGGGCAATTTCATGCTGCTGAATAATGATATGATAATATATTTCCTGAATTGGCTCTAATTTATGAAATAAATGCAACTAAACCAAAATGGCGGAAACATAAGACATACATATAAATGAACTTCCAACAACAATTTAATATTTCTTTTTGTGATTACAATCATTATTATAAAAATAAATTTATATAGGCCTATGATCATAATAATTAAGAAAATATGTACACAATGAAGTAACAAACTATGTGAAACGTTTTCTATACGATTTCCTGCTGTATTGCTTTTTAGGACAATCCCTCTGTAAGCTCCAACCATAGTCGGCCATCATGTGGCGATCCCACCGTCCCTGGTACCTTTCTTCCATTATCCTTATATCCAGATGGAACCTTTCTCCCCGTTCTTCACTAAAATCACCAAGGTTCTCAGGAAATCTGTCAATGTGGCTATGTAGAAAATGTATCTTCACACTCATATTAGCTCCCAATTTCTCAAAATTTTTCAACATATTTCCAAATATATATCGCGGTAGTTTTCTGGTCTGCGATTCCCCAAAAAGTTTTTGACGACGGACACAAAGCTCAGCCAGGCCTCAGATTCGATGTAAGACATGTAAGTTGTAAAATTGGCATCATTTATAAGTGTACGAATTTGTGGTGGTCCGTCAAAGATTCCTGCCTTCAATTTTTCAATACTTAGTCCTGGAAAAGTGTGGCATATATATTTGAAACAATCAACACTTGTATCTAAGGCCTTTACAAACTGTCTTATCAACCCAAGTTTAATATGCAGTGGCGGAAGGATGATATTGTCCCTATCTATCAGCGGTTCATGAATGATATTAGCTTTTCCCACTAATATTTTCCCTTGGGGGCCAAACTTTTATCGTCCAATGCTTTTCTCTAGCACGACTATCCCACAAACATAGGAAACAGGGATATTTTGTGTACCCACTTTGCTGTCCTAGTAAAAAATTCACCATCTTCAAATCCACACACACGAGCCACTTATGTTCAGCATATTCAATTTTTTTCTAAAACCATTTTTGTGTTTTGGTATTCTTCCTTAAGCTTTGTTGAGTGTCCGATATATTGCCTAGCAATGCTTCATAAGTTGCCTAGCAACAATTTACAAATAAATAAATAAGTTTCTTAATGGGAATTTCAGCCCATTATCAAATTTTGATATTACCGAGAAAAGCGTAGAGTAATTTTACCTCCTACATTTTCCATGGTGTGTTTATTTTTATAACTGGAGTCAATTCAACTGAACCAATCATACAATTGGCAATCACAGCTGTTTTGGGTGCTGAAACTCTTATTAAACTGTATGCCACAAAATAAAATATTTTTTTCTTCCCCAGTGTAATCAATGTTGAAAAAACACATGCCTTCTTTTTATTATTATTTTTTTCAAATTTGTTTCATCTTTTAAAATCCGTGTTTTAAATGTGATTTAGTGCTTAGGAATGTGTGTCCCTTCTGGATTTGAAAGGTTTATGGGTCATTCCATGTCAATTCAACCAGACCATGCTACCCATGATCTCAAAGTTTGATGAAATTTGACAAATTTAATCCATTCATGGTGGTGAGAAAGGACCTTTTCTTTTGTGTCTTACTTGCCTGGTTTCATATTTATAACCCCTCTAACTTTCAGTGATTCATCCTTTCTTCCGTTCACATAGCCTCTAAGTATGAACTGCGCTGTCTTGGAGAAATAATCCTATCCCTCTTAAAAATTATTCAATCTTTTTTAAACTTTACGACAATGTTAACCAAACAAATAAGGATTCCATAAAAATATATTTCAACAGTTCACATTTATATTTTAGTACACTAATGAATTAATAAAATAGTATTTTCTATTTTTTCTTTGGACCGAAAACATGGTTTACTAAAATTTCAATTATCATTGAGAGGGAAAGGTGCAACATCAACACAAGTATTTTTATAATGAACTTATATGATCTAACTTACCCAGAAATAAAATTGATAACTTTTTCATTCCTTCTGAAATTTTGACAATTTATTTCTGAATTTATTTTAAAAATGGCTACCGGAGTATATATTATTCAAATTAACTTAAAATCTAAGATTTTAGCTTCAAAATATCATTGAAGCAATTTTTTAGAGTATAACATTTTAAATAATTCCCAGAAGGCGGGGCACAGGAAGTCGTGCCCCTTCCTTGGAAATTGAAGGTCAACCTAAAAATAAATATTTCACATATATAATTTTATTTGACACAGTCGTTTGCGTTTATTTTTAAATGGATATCGCAGGGACATATGCTGGGTTCGGAAAGTGACTTTTTTAAAACAGTTACAGTTAAAAAGTAACCGAGTTACTTGTTTTAAAAATCATTAATTGGAATAAACTAATATGTGAAGACTTACATGCATTTTATTTATGCTTCTGGCTGGTTCGAAAGTTTTAATAAGTCTTAATTGTATAAGTCTTCATATATTTATATTATTCATTAGAGGCGGAAAGTATTCCTGTAGGGAGGGGACAAATTATCAATTATTTCTAGTGGAGAGGGGGGATTGAGTTTCAAATAAGAAAACCTCTTTTCGAATTCCCCATAACAACAATAAATAACATGTCATAATAATTTTCTTCAATATACTACAAACTCATTGTAAATTTTTTATTGGAATTAGGAATCTTAAAAGCTGGTATAGAGATAAGACAAGACTTAGCATAGTCTCGGTCTCGGCTCTAGTTGTAAGCACCAATCTCGATCTCGAGGGCAAATTTCGGTCACAGCATGTCGATGCACAAACTTTCACAGCGTATAGAGGACGAGATAAACAAATTTTCTTAACAACATTTTTGTACATTTCGACACAACTAATCCTCGGAAAAGAATAATTTTATCCTGAATTTATAAAACTGAGCTTCACAAGGCCATGGCTGCCACTGACGGATTAACTTTGCAATTCCGATAAATAAAATATATACATGATCTAAAGTGTTGCTCACGAAATGAGACACGCGCAGTGGTAGCGTCGTTGCCCTGTAATCTAGGGGTCCCGGGTTCGATACCCGGTGGAGGAACAAGTGGTTCGGATCCCACTTTAAACTGTAGGTCCAGTTCCGATTAGCCATACTGTGCATAAAGTGGACTTAAAACACCAACTCGACAACAACAACAACAACGAAATGAGACACGATACGGGACAAGCTTTTTGAAATTCGAAATGAAACTGAATGCCTGTCACGTCTCACTGTTGCGATGAGACACGAGACAATACAAGACGCTCGTGAAAAGTCTCGTCCCGTCTAGAAGAATTACAAACAAAAAACATTAAACAATTGCAAACATTTATTTACTTGGAAAAACGTAGTTTCCTTGGAAACCCAGACCAGCGTTTATTACGTCTAAAAAAAGGATAACGTACAAAGAGTAATGAACAAATATCTCAACTTTTTTTAATACTCTTTAATAATTGGAAGTAACCCATCGTTATTTCCCATTTTTCAATTTATTCAAGGTTATTAATTGTATGTTGTGTTAAAACTCCAAATACAAATGCAATTCATACAATACAGATTCAGTTTTTGTGAAAATAATTGTAATAGGGAATGGGCAGTTCAAGAAAATATTGTAAACTGTATAAAGAAAATTGAGGGCTTTTCTTCTTTAAAAAAATATTATTTGCTTATTGTTTTAAAAGTTCTCGTTTCTAATGCACGAGAAATATTTTATGAAGCTTTTAGGAAATCCTTTCTTTTCTGTATTGTACTATGTATTGCAGTTCTGGATAGGTTTTGTGTTCGCACTACACACATTTAATTTTTTTTTTTCTTCACAGCGGCAAGATTAGAATTTAAAGAAAACAATCAATTTCCACAGTGCATAGAAGTTCTTATAAGAATTCAATAGCAATAATGAAAAAAAAACCACTCATTTATTGAACTTTCAGACCGAAGCGACATGTAACATGTATCTTTTGGAAAGCAATCTTCAGAAATCTTTCGAACTGAGGCGACACGAGAAGCTACAGGTGTCGTTTATCGCTTACGTGTCGCTCGGTCTATTGGAATAGGCGATGAATTCTTTCTTATCGTTTGTCCCTTCACAGACGACAAGCAATGCGTGTCACTGGAAACGAACCCTTAATAATACATGAAACCTTTCGCATTGACGTGTGATGCTTGGACTGAATACCGTCTTGCCCCAGTTTCTCTTGTTTGTCGTTTCGGCTTGCAACTTCCGTGTCGCTTGTTGCCTGTCTCTTCGCTATCGAAACGACAAGCGACACAGGCCCCTTCAGTCTATAAGCAAGCATACACTGCGTGTAGACGAACAATATAACTTCAAAAAGGAAAACGAAATAATAATGAACTATTTAAGATCCATGTTCACAACATGCCTGTAGGTGTTGCTGTGTTCATTCGCGGATTTTGGTTTGCGAGCATTAGCCATTTACCACTGCAGAAAATCAGCAACGAAGTAATTGCATTCTCTATCACTATCACAGATCAAATAAAGAGGCTCGTTGTTCTGCAGCTATGAACCGAGTGGACCTGTTTGTTACCCCTTAAGCGACTTTCTGAAGCAGATTCCATTCTCAATACGAGGAACGTTTATATCTGGAAATCTTTGTCAAGACAAGAGACCTGGCCACAAATTCTGGTCCTCGGAAGGATTAAATGCGCTCTCCCCCACCCCTGCTCTTTTAACAAGGAAACGAGGAGATAGTTGGCGTCTGTGCTTTGTCAGCCTTGAAAATTTGGCTTGGGTGATTCCACGAAAATCTTTAAAAGTTGCCAAATGTAGCTCTTGTCCCACGCCACAAATATTCAAGTTTGCAATTTAAGTGTCGTAAAGTAACTATTACCTGTAACTAGTTCCTTCCAATCAATGCTTCATATCGACGGAGTGTTTCTTTCAGGGTGCGGCACTATTATGGGGGAATATTCCTCGTTTACAACCCTTCCACGAAAAAATAAAATCTGCGTATGCCCATGATTATTGATTATTTGACTGAAAGCGTACCCTTAGAATTACTTATATTAGAGTGGGTGGTTTAGGAGTGGTTATGTCCAGGACCCTTGACCGACAATACCCCTCGAGAATGAATTATGTCAAATTTTTAATCAATAGATTTAGATTGATTGATTTGATTTATTTATTTGGTTTTTAAGTCCACTTCATGTACAGTAGCTAATCGGAACTGGACGTACAGTTTAAAGTGGGATCCGAACCACTATATGTGCCTCCACAGGGTTTAGAACTCGAGACTCCTTGATTACAAGGCGATGACACTACCACTGCGCCATCGGGAAGGCACTCAATAGATTTAGACTATGATGTAATACGTATAAAATGTGTTTCCGAGTGCAGAAATCACAAATAACAGGAGCTATTGGATCCCAAAGTATGGACAGTGTAAGTTAAAATAAAACCTACCTCATAGTACTTTCACTGCACAGAACCAGACAGTGTCGGCGATTAGGGGGCGAGGGGGGCAGTTAACCCCCCATTTTTGACACTTTTGCCCCCGCAATATGCTAAACTTTCTCTACCAAGAGATAGTAAACTGTCCTTGCTCCCTCAGTATTGGCACCTTGCCATCCCTAGTTTTGGAACCCAATCGCCGCCACTGGAACCAACAAAGCCATTCAATAGAGGAGAAATTGGGTTGAAGAATGCCACAAAATGAAAATATTTGTAATGTGCTCGAAACATATTGACTATCTGAAACATCATTTTTAAAATGCTGCTACTGAAATTGTATGTAAGGGTGCCCTTACAATGTTGTTAACCCCCTTTCTATATCTCCGTGTGTATGGGGGTGGGGGTTGTGGGTGGGGAGCTAGTTCTTCCCCCTCATCTATCAACTAGCATGGGTTAAAAATCGGTGCAATTGAACGAATTACATTAACAATATGCATAATTCACGTAATAAGCAAC
Source organism: Lepisma saccharinum (assembly GCF_977018435.1). NCBI lineage: Eukaryota > Metazoa > Arthropoda > Insecta > Zygentoma > Lepismatidae > Lepisma > Lepisma saccharinum. The sequence continues at coordinate 10,735,444 of NC_139231.1, read as the reverse complement.
ATTAAAATATGCTGCAATTATTACTAAACTACGTACCAAAACTTCCGAGTGTCTACATAAAGAATGTATTTTCTTGGTAAATGGGGGTAAAACCTACCACTAGATCATGGTTTATCAAAATATGGTATGCAGTACTGGTACACGTGCTATGTGTTCAGAAAGTAAATACTCGGTCGATGATGGCGTTGAGAGCGAAAATTAAAATATGAAATCAATTAAGATCAAATCGTATAATTTCAGATGCCATTGCCACTTGAAGTTCTTGGAGAGACATATATTTCCTTTCCTGGAGTGTCTACATGTGTGCTAGAAAGATTTCCGTAGGTAACAGAAAATAAAAGCAATAACAGTCTTAAAATACGCACATCTGAAAGACAAAGAACGAGAATAAAAGTATTCGAGTGATAAGACATTCAAGTAATTTATATGATTTGTTACCGCTGCCGCATAAAGTAGGAGCTGTATGTGAGTGATTAATGTTATCTATTGGATGCGTGTTTGAGCTCCCATCCCCAACGTAATGGAGTTTTTATTTAACTGCCATTTATAAAATGATGCCGGTACGATTTCATTTTCATCTTAAATCGAATTTATTTTTCCTAAATTTCCGGGGACAAATTTAGTACAAGAACTTTCACTTTTCCTCTTCATCTATTGTTTATAAGAATTAATGTGACAAAGGATGGACTTTTGTATGTCGTATTATGTACATAAAATCTTTGTCCAGTGTCACAGCACATGGCCGTATTTAGAGAGGGAATTTCGATATCCAAAGGTTCACCCCCCATCCCCCGAAACTTCTGACATGTTGTATTAATGGACGTCCAGGAACCAAAATCAGTATCTCATATTCAAAAATTTATTCGAAGTTTTCAAAATACAAGGGTAGACAATGCTGAGACGATCGATGTACCTTTATCAATTTCATCATATCATCTTTCATCCTCATATTTGCAATCAGCTAAAAGTAACAGAAAGCGAAGTAAAGAAGGCCAAACCAATCAAATGATCGAGCTAGGATTTTCAAATATTTGCAATTCCCGAAACTTGTGCAAACAGTTTTTTTCTCGGAATCACAGCCCACCTCCATTGCTCCATTTTCACTTCTGCTGTTGTCTTTCCAGTGTATTTTTCTGGTTCTGACTGAAAAATTGGTTTGGGGTGTCCCAAAATTGCCTTTCCGACCTTTAAGTTCCCCCATTTGATAAGGTTTTAATCCTCCTTGACAGGAGTTCAAACCTACGACCTCCAGCTTCGTAGCGCGTTACGTTCACCACCCTCCACCCAGCGGCCTATGTAGTGTATACATGCAGTCCTATAAAACACGTACTTAGTGCATAGCGACTGTCGTCTGTCGACTGTTTGGTAAGTATAAGAACAATTATGAGCATCGGGAGGAGAGGATCGAACCGAACCGATCCAATGGACCCCCTGGAATTTGCATAGTTTATTTCAAGATACAAAACATTTTTACTATTAATAAGAGAAATAACAAAACAGTTTTATTATTAATAAGAGAAATAAAGTTCAGTTAGTATTCGAACAGAATAACAAAAATAAAAGTTTCATTAGATCGAAAGAAATAGTGTACATTAAAGAAACCATTTTATATATATATATATATATATAATAATCTACAATTTAATCGAAATAATAAATGGTTCCACAGTTTTGAAAATTCCATTTTTTTAAAATAAAATGTCCAGCTGTCTCACTTTGAAAGCTTTTATTGAACAACGAATATAAAAGATATTAACAAAAAAGAATAACTACACATGTCGTGTACTCTAACTGTATTAAATGTAAAATATACAATGTAAAACAGCTATGCTGTTCATCTGGTGGATCGAGAACGAAAGTCTCCTTACGGATATAATACCAGCAATAATAATAATAATAATAATGAAAATTATGATAATAATAATGGAATTAAATTATATAAGTTTTATGGTATTTTGATTAACATTGTATAATAATATTTCTTATTATTGTTATTATTTATATTATTGAAATTTGATCAATGGTCTGATCCCTCCAAAAAATTTTGTTGAACCCAACCCATGTCTACGGCCATATCATAGAAGGAATTAAATTCCGCCACCAAACTGATTTGCTGGAACAGAGTTCCGTTGTATTCCGGGTCTGCTGCATATCTACTTATTTAATGAACTATTCACATTTCCATAAAGTGTAAATATTTATTCAATTTGTTCAGGTTTTCAAACGGGTGGCGACAGCCCCCACCTTGGCATGTATATTTACGTATGTATGTGTGTGTGGGAGGAAGGGGTCATCCCCAAAGAATGAACATTTGCAAGCTGAAAGAGAAATTCCCCTTTTAACCTCCCCCCAAACACGTATCACTCAGGCACGGACACACGCACAGATTTACAAAGATAACGTATCACCAAATAATGAACAAATAATGCATCCCTGCTACTGTTTCTGGCACCTAGAAATGTGTGTGACTCATTCTTTTAGATGTCCCTGGTTGATGTGATGTGGGAGGAGATTTTCTTGATCTTAGCATAAACAGTAGTTTCCAATAACTGGATGTTCTTGACCCATCCAACTAGAGCCCACAGGCCATATAGCACAGATTAGACACACACACACACACTCACACTCACACAAAAAGAGGCAAAGTTGAAATGAATGATTGCATGGAAATTACTGCCAATACGTATATGCAATAATAAGCACATTAAGCTCATATACACTAACACCTGTCATACAACTCTAAAACGTTGCCAGAGTATCCCAAATATCTATCTATCTATCTATATCTATATCTATCTATCTATATATATATATATATGAATGAATGAAACCGTTGAAAGCATATGAATTTTCCTCAAGGTAAAAATGCAAATATGCAAAAATCAACCCACTAGTAATGACGTGAGACTGGAGGGTGGTGGAGGGTGAGGGCGGATGGAGGGTGGTGGAGGGTGAGGGCGGTGGAGGGCGAGGGCGAGGGCGACTGCGATCTCGGAGGACGAGGGCGACTCCGATGTCGGAGGGTGAGGGCGGTGGAGGGCGAGGGCGAGAGCGATCTCGGAGGGTGAAGGCGGTGGAGGGCGAGGGCGATTGTGATCATGGATGGTGAGGGCGGTGGAGGGCGAGGGCGACTGCGATTTCGGAGGGTGAGGGCGGTGGAGGGCGGAGGGCGAGAGCGATCTCGGAGGGTGAGGGCGTTGGAGGGCGGAGGGCGAGAGCGATCTCGGAGGGTGAGGGCGGTGGAGGGCGAGGGCGACTGTGATCTCGGAGGGTGAGGGCGGTGGAGGGCGAGGGCGACTGCGATCTCGGAGGGTGAGGGCGGTGGAGGGCGAGGGCGAGAGCGATCTCGGAGGGTGAGGGCGTTGGAGGGCGAGGGCGAGAGCGATCTCGGAGGGTGAGGGCGTTGGAGGGCGAGGGCGAGAGCGATCTCGGAGGGTGAGGGCGGTGGAGGGCGGAGGGTGAGGGTGGTGGAGGGCGAGGGCGACTGCGATCTCGGAGGGTGAGGGCGGTGGAGGGCGAGGGCGACTGTAATCTCGGAGGGTGAGGGCGGTGGAGGGCGAGGGCGACTGCGATCTCGGAGGGTGAGGGCAGTGGATGGTGAGGGCGACTGCGATCTCGGAGGGTGAGGGTGAGGGGAGGTTGACTCAAAATGAACACCTCTGGTCTCTTCAGGTTAGAATCCTGTTCAGGCATGGAAATACGTATACAGTGTGACCATAAAAGTATTTCCAATAATATTACAAAGAAACTATTACAGTTACAGCTGCATGGCTTGTGGAAAAAGATAGAGAAACTCACAAAGTTCTTTCCCCTTTGTTCTAGGTGGAGGTTGAGTTGGTATAGAAGGCGCTGCAATCGCTGGAACTGAAACTGGCGTCAGTGTGGGAGAAAGCTCAATGTTTTTCATAGTAGAGGAACTGGTCTAAATATGGGCTACCATTTTTTGTTTGCACATATATCACACCTAAATTTACATAAGAGAGTAGTAACTGCGATATGGAAATCTGAGATATGTTTGCTTTATAACCCATGTGCGAAATATAAAATAAAATAACATTTCACCTTTTTATTCGCCTTTGTCTAAAAGTATGCAAGATCGATGTTTGTGAAGTTGTGGTCCAAATATAGGTTACCTTTAAAATTTCCATTTAAAAAAAGAAATGGGAACAGCAAGAGAAAAAACTTCTACAAATATGAATAAACAATCATTTAATAGCATGCACACAAAATATGCACAAAGTTTAAATGTTTTGAATTTATTTATCTTTTGTAAAATTTAGCTCCTTGTAAATAAGGTCCAAATATGGGCTAGTAGCCTATATTAGACCAACTACGGTAGCCCATATTACCACCATCACGCTATGGAGAAATTCAATGTTATGTTTTAAAACATACCTTGTGTTTATTACTTAAATTAATGTCAACTAAAAGTTTATTTCTTAAACTAAGCAGGGAAACTTAGCAGGAATGAAACTTTTTATGCATCTGGAGATTAAGAAATAAAATACACATACCTGCAAAAACTTTCTGCACACAACTCTAAACACTGACGGAAGTAACCGTTATGAACAATAACTCTCAACTGACCAACGCGATATGTTGTGGCGTTAGACAATCAGTGTATGCAACTACCGGCAGATTACAGCGCCACATAAAGCGAGAACCTTCGTTGGCCGTATTTGAACCCTAGCCCATATTTCCACCAGTTCCTCTACCATGAGACCAAGTCACCAATTGCTGCACAGAATACCACGCAACCATGCTCTTGTAATCAGATGGTGGTCGTAATGTTCCCTCCTAAAATTTCGCTGCACAGCAACGGGTGACTTGATCTCACTTTACCACAAAACACATTGAGCTTTCTGGCTCCATTTTCAGTTCCACGAGTAGGTTTGTTATTGTGTTCATCATAAGAACTACCTAGAACATTGTGGTATGTTCATAAATGATAGTGTACGCAAACAATCAAGGGGTCCCGGGTTCGATACCCGGTTGAGGCACATTGCACAGTGATTCGGATCCCACTTTAAACTGTAGATCCAGTACCGATTAGCCTTTCTCAGCATAAAGTAGACTTAAAAGACGAACTCAAGCGCGCGCACACAAACACACAACTTGTTTCGTTTGAATGAAATATCAAGTTTTGTTCAGACTGTAAAAAGTTGCCGGTAAGTCGAACAGTTGTGTACAGTCAGAAAAATGCACTACACACACACACTTTACATACACAGTAGAAAACCTTGATTTTAAAACTTAAAATGCGGAAATTTTTAAAACACTTTGTTCTATTAACAATTTCATTAGTTCATTGCGTCTCAGGACGCAGAAAAGCGACGAGAAATAACAGACACAGGAGAAGAGAAGATTGCTAATAATTTCGCATCAAAAAGTTTGAGATCACCTTAAACTGCTGGCAAAGACTAGTCGGGACTGGACCTGGAGGTTAAAGAGGAATCGAACGTGGAACTCTCTTGATTACAAGCCGAGAGCGAGATCCTAAGATCCTCGGTCACTGTTCAGGGCTGAATGGTATAGAAAGCTTAAGAACTTTCGTCATTTCTTTATCACTACAACAGAGCCACAGCTCCAAATTAAGTAAAATTAAATTTTAAAGTGAAACAAAAATATTATACACTGCACGGAGATACGAGTGAAATGGTATGCACGAACGAGTACAAGCTGTACTGTTGTTAAAATCGCTTTAAGATAACCAGCAATGATTCAAGCTAACCTTATCCTAATAGTAGCAGTGTGTGTGTTTTCAAGTAAATAACAAGTGCGGCAGTGAAACGGGCGATTTGGCAACCCTGGAAATAGTAAGTTACGTAAGGAATCAGAAAACGGGAGTGGTGCCATCTGGACAACAAACCTTTGCCATTGACACTGATATCGGTGTTCAGTCGAGATGGCGTCGTGGACCGGCGAACAACGCGCTTTTGCCATGAAGGCGTTTTACAAAAACGCTGCGCGGCCACGTAGCTGTCGTTGTTTTTGTAAAACGCCTTCATGGCAAAAGCGCGTTGTTCGCCGGTCCACGACGCCATCTCGACTGAACACCGATATCAGTGTCAATGGCAAAGGTTTGTTGTCCAGATGGCACCACTCCCGTTTTCTGATTCCTTATGTAACTTACTATTTCCAGGGTTGCCAAATCGCCCGTTTCACTGCCGCACCTGTTATCTTTCAGTCTTTAATTTTAGCCTGTTAATTTATCTAGTTATTGATTTTTTTTAATACTTTTCATGAGTTTCCGGTACTTGATGTGACTGAATTTTTAATATACATGTTATTCAACCTTATCTCACCCTGGGTACAACGCAATTTATTCTTTTTAGGAGTAGCACATCGCGATTGCAAACTTATTTTCCCAACTAAATTCTTAGAAGCCGATTGGAAAATTGATATTTTCGCAACTTCATTTCCATTTGATTTAATTGTCATTGTGATTTTCCACCACCGCGTTAATGAAAGGTTACATTCTTATTAACTGTTTTAGGGGTTAGTAACTATGCATTAACTTTCATGTACTACCAAAACAATTTTTCAATTTTTCAGATTTTTCGTGTCCTCAAAACAAAGGTGCCATCTTTTAACAATAACAATAAACAGTGATCTTAAAACTGATCTTGCTCATGATATTCCACTTCCGTGTAAGAATGGTATAGAGACTTGACAGATTCTACATCTCCAGAGCAGATATCGTATTTCACCGCTTAATCACCGAAAGCTATTTTCTCGGTACAAAAATTGGTTTTTAACCTTTCATAGCGTAATCGTCACATCGGCGCGTCATATGATGAAACCAATGTTAGCGGTGCAGAATCTTCGGACACAGATTACATTTTGTAAGGCCGTACTTGGCAACACTGTAGTAAATGCTATCAAATGTAATATTTCCACTATAATGTAAAAATAAATAACAACCAATGTGTTGTAACGAAGAAATTATGTACGAAGTGCGACTATCTAATTTTAACGCAAATTCCGTGCAACGTAATCTTGCACCGAAGATAGTTTAGTAATAAATATTCTTTAGTACTGATAATACCGGCACAATTCTATTAATAAAGAAAGCTTCACATAATGGTCGCACCTTCCTTTTTTTTCAGAAAAATTTGGCATAACATCTGCAACGATTATGTGGTGAAATACGGGACAACAGTAACAGTGTCGGAAAAATTCCCACGTGAGATACACCCCGAATCGAACCCGTGTCTTCAAGTGGTAGTTAAGCACCCTACTGACTGGACCTCCGCCTGTATGTTTCTCTCTCTTCGCTTGAATTTCTGCTTTTTATCGTCGCTTTTCTGTCTCTTTCGGATAGTCGCGAAGATGAAGATGAGTGATATGGAAGTGATGAAGGGACACTCACAAAGGATCCACACATTCATGCCGGGACTCGAATCCGGGAACTTCAGCGCCGAAATTCGACCAATTAACGTGATCGGCAAAGCCAGAAACCGTCCCCCCTCTCAAATATTTCATCCTCATTGTTGGCATTAAAGTAAAGAGGAATGAAAGGCGTCGTTGAATAAGCAAACACATCCATTACAAGGGTAAAATATTTTTTAACTTTACACCCCTCTCAAATACACACAATTTTATGTGCATTAATGAGTAACTCAAACCTACGTAACTCAGATTCTCAATAAATTGTGATGAACAGATCCAGGGAAGAACAGGGGTTTAAATAACACCCCCGCGGTACGGGGGCGCAGTAAGAATGATAAATTACGGAAGACCGATAGTTCACGAAAGTTTTCTTTTCGGCGTTAAAATACATTATGCCCCTACAACTGCAAACAGAAAACTTTTATCACTAGAAAAGTAGAAAGTAGAAGAATAAAATCTTCATTAACTGAAGTTTACGTCGCCGAAGGGTAGACGACAGGTAAGAGCATGCCCTGGCAACGCTGAGTTTCACCACTCCCCGCCCCTACTTACAATTTCTACGAAACGGAAAAGAAAGAAAAAAATCTCTTGGATGAACTGACAGAAGATGTTGGTTTTCTCGACCCATTGGATTGTTTTAAAGTAAAGAACATCGCGCTGCGACGCCAAGGGTCCCGGGTTCGAATCCCGGTCGGGCTTGGTTGTTTGTGAATGTCCATTCATCAATTTCATCAATTCATCACTCATCCCCATCTTCGCAAATTAGCCAAGAGGCACAAAACGCGAAGTAAAATAAACTAAATCAATCAATCAATCAATTTTAAAGTAAAGATTTTCTAAAGTGTTTTAGATTCTACTAAATCAAATAAACAATAGATATCATGGTACGAAACAAATAAAAGAAAGCTTCGCGTTTTAAAGTCCCATCGCCCTAACAGAGCACACAGACAGGCAGTTAGTGGAATCCACTATTAATTTCTGGAAGTTATATCTTGCACTATAGCTACAGAAATCGTTTGTTTTCGGAATGTAGTGTCAACTGAAATCAAAAGAAGAAACATCTGGAACATCATGGGTATTCTGGCTACAGGTCTTTTCTACTCTTACGGCGGGCGTTCTACATGCTGGCAAGGGAAGTTGGGAGGGGGGAATAAGCAGCAGACCAACCAGACAACAGCGGTGGCACCGAGAGTTACAACGTCGAGGGGAAGAACTACTACGTGCACCTCGTTCTATAGGCTGCTGCGTTTCTTATCTCCCTGGATTGGTCGTTTCCACAATTCCCTTCCCAGCATATAGAGCACCCGACGTAAGACTGGAAAAGGGCTATAGCAGCATTCTTGACGTACGCACTGCTTATATGCCGTATTTGATCCTACCTGTGACGTCTTCACCAGCTGAGAGACAGTTTTCCAAAGCTAAAATTGAAATTACTTGAGAAGCACAATGACGAGAGTGAGATTGAGTGGATTAGCGATAGGGCTCGAAAACTGGACTTCATCAAACTAGCACTAGAATTTGCTTCCTTGAAAATCCGAAGTTACCCAACTCAGAGCCCTCTGTAGCCTGTTTGAGGCTGCATTGCGAGGTTATCGTCATGCGAAAGGACTTCGAAAGGGGCCCATGACGACGCAGAAGAAGTTGTCACCGAAGTGGCTGTTGCAGTGGCGGATAGAGCCTCTTGTTCCTGATTTAAAGATTTGTACACATGACTTATGTTTTTTAATATTCATTATTACAGCGCCACATTTCAACCTGGTGTCGGAAAATTGAACTATTTTTTTATATCGCCATCCTCTTCCTCATGGTCAGCATAGTGGATTCACCGAATTTTAGTTCTACGATGCCTCAAACAGGCTACAGAGGGCTCTGAGTTGGGTAACTTTAATTTTGGCCACCCGGTATGTATTATCATATTTGTATATACCTAATATAAATGTACGCGTTTTATCCATGTTAGACAGTATAATTCAAACTCAGTATCAACACAATAGGTAGCTATGGTGCTATATTGAAAAGGAAATTTAAATTTACATATACTGATAACTTTATAATTATTATATTGATAAAATAAAAAAACTAGAAACAACAAAAATTACAATAGCATCAAATTATGCAATTATTTGAAAGAACATTTATATGAAGAAAACACTTCTTTACTGTTTCCTTGCGAGGCAGAGCAAGTCCTTCTCTAAATATTTGGGCATGCGTCAGTTCTACATCTGAGCACACTCAACATGTCAGATTCCTCAATCAGGTCCACAAGATGGCTTCCTTCAATTTTCAAAACTTCACATTTGGCTTGTTCACATCCAAAATGCAGAAAATATTACACTCACTTAGTCTTATTTCTCATAACATTTCATTTTAAATAATGCAATATTCATTTACTAGCTAGTTAATGCAGATGCCAGCAGATAATAATTTCCTGCTCCCAATTATTAAACTAGGCACTTTACACCAGTTCCAAATCTTTTCTTTTTCGTTTTACAGATTATTCCATTATAAAAGCATTTCCAAGCTTCTGTTATCAACAAAATGTCTCTATATAGTTTAAACAAACTATTAAAGATTAACTTATCAAGTATAATCTCTCAAAATATCCAGATTTTTAATGATATCAAACCTTCACCAATCGTCACATTTTTACTTATGTCTCATCCATCTTGAGATCCATAAAAGTCACAGACAACTAGTATTAGAGCAACTAGTTCAAGCCAGATTTATTAGTATGTGTTATCTTCAATTGTTTTTGTTTTATATTTTTGTTCATAAGTGCTTAACAGCTTGAATGTTTGTGTTGTAAATGTACATATTTGCTCTGTTACAGCTATTTTACTATGTATATCACAATATACTTATCTAATGATTACAATTACCATTTTTTGAATGTTGATATAAAATACCAAGTATGACATCATATAAGACATTGAACCATTTTAAAGAGTTGACCTTTGTATATAAACCTTGATGTCAATGCAAATGTACATAATTTCAATAAATTTAATTATAAATTTGAATGTAACTTATCTTGCTTGCCTGAAATAACACATATGATTGAAGATATTTGTTAATTCATATTGTCAGTCAAAAATAACTGTTATGAATATGAATTCAGAATATTGCACAATTTGATAATTTTGTCATGATATACAAATTGGCTTTTTTAAACATCATATTTAATGAAATTAGTTTAAATAGTAATTTCAGACACTTAATTGCATTATATGAATAAAATTTTGAGCAATCATATGACTAAATTATTATAGATATTGCACAAATGTAGAACTTTGAACTTAGCCTAACCTTTTTGAAATGTTGTTATGACAATGTATTATTTATATTGTCATACTGGCGCTCAACAAAGGACGAACCCACAACAACAGATCTGAGCACTACTGAGACTTTTAACATATAATAATTAATATAATGCCTCTATATTTACAAACTGTTTTCATGTTTAGCATTATAATCAACTGAGTATAACTGAATATTTTTTTTTAATGAGTATAACTGAATATTTGTTTTCCAACAATAGAACAAGAACATGTTCATCATGAACCAATACAGTGCAACTACACATAGTGAGTTTTTAGTACATAATAATGTTGAAAAACAAACAAAAAAAATCAAGTTGTACATACCAACAATTATCTAATGAAGTTCCATATGAACCATTTTTACATAAAACAATGTAGCTCCATAACATTTTTATTTATTATGAACCAATGAAGCACCATTAAGAACTTCATTCTTAATCTGAGAGCATAATTTCTATATTAATCTTTATTTAGTCAAAAATATATTAATTATAATTTTCTATATGTAGAGTAAGTTACCTATGATCCAACTAAGTTTCCCATTGGGTATTCATCCATTTGTCTAGTAACATCAGCTAACAAGACAAGAATCTAAGTCCCTGCATCAAAAGCAAACATCCTCAGATTTACAGTGTGTCAAAACTAAGATTTCTTACATCACAAATCAATTCATGCAAGAAATGTATAAATTATGATGTGCGCACAAAAATTATAAATCTCAAATAACTGTTGTTCCTGAACTCACAGTGTCACGGCACGAATTTTCTATTCTGCCCTTTGTGAACACATTTTGGAGCCATAATGCATTCTAGCATTTTAAAGGAACCTACTACTTGACTTAAGCTTAGATCAAAACGTCTTTGCTTCTTGTCAAGTTTATTTCTATTTGAGCCTACAATTCAACTCTTGGAATCTCAGAGCTCTATAAAATGTTTTAAGCCACAGCTAAATTTTAGCATTAAAATCTATTATGCACATGCTATCACATTATATTATACATTTTTTGCACTCCAAAATACCCATAACAAAGAATATTTGTTATATTGAATTTTTCCACTGCTAATCACAACTAAGGATCAAGATATATGAATGAGGACCAATGTCGGATTACGAAGATCAACTTAAGGCAAACTCTACAGATGAATATTTCATACCTGAACTAATGTTTCAGACTCAAGGAAAGAAGCACGAAAAATGAGAAAATGTTTACATTGACATCTGACTAAAGAAAAATTGTGCATAAAGTACTGTGACTCACTGTACCATCCTTAAGCAACAGTCTAAGTGAAGAACTCAACCAACCAACCCTCCATGGGTATGGTTGTGAAACAAAGCAGTATCTTTTGTCCTTCAAAGCAACAAAATAAACAATATGTTATCAGTTAAGATATCATTATCATGTTTTGTAATGATGAAGAAAATATTACATTATACATTTATGAAGTATGAAAATAAATATTGGATATATAATCTCAGATGCATAACACTGTCAAACATATACATGTGTGTATTAGAAAGAGTTTACAACCATGAATCAATTTTCGATTATCAGAATTGCTTTGAGTTTGCAATTGAGAAAATACTATCTGAAATCGTCAAATAATTAATCAATCTGTGTCTACTCTTAATATAGATCACACTTATAGAGAATGACATCACACTGACAATACCTTGTGAAAGCTCATTACTATAATATCTTCAAGTGCAGAGATATCATATGATCATGTCAAAGTCCTTTGATATGTTTTAATAGGAATTCACAAATTAACGTTGTTGCTCATTTAGAATAAAACAACTAAAATATACCTCATACCAACAAAATTTCATCACATTCTGTATAAATATTTTATCCTAGCAAGTGCATTGATAAAATAACAAATCTCTGAAGCTTAATTGACTAAAACCTTTTTAACGTAGTCATGTGTGACTTCAGAAGTCATCAAAAATATATCTAACATAGTTTTAATCGAAAACATGGTAAGAATGGTTATCTCAAAAGATACTTGATAATTACGATCATTATCAATATAAGACACGTGGCTCAGAGTAATCACTTATGTAATTAAGTACATTTATATTATAACATAAATGGAACATTACATTCCCTGAAAAAACTAGTATAACTGGTCTTAATATGTATCTTTCCTTCATAAACTTATACCCCTAAGATGTGGAAATAGTCAACCTTCAATCATCATATATAGCAGCATCATCGTGTGGCTTAGCTTGATAAGTGTATTTGAAATCATAAATACCTAACCTATCAACACTACACGATTACTGTTGGAAGAATCCAAACTTGATAAAGCACCAAAGATACATGTGCATCATAAATAGAAATATATATATTCATGTAATAAATATTTCTACATTAAGTGTCACAATAGGACTCACTATTGCCTTTACGTGAAAACTTCACAATGCTTTCATGCAACTGTGGCATGGAATTATGAGTGACGAGCTTGGATCATCTAGTGGATGTCTCTGCTACATGTCAACTTCATAAAATATACGAGGAAACAATCCATCTTCAGGAATTATTGACTTAACAATTCCCTAATAGCAAATAAAATAATTCTCGTATATAAGCATTTTAAATGCACTTCCATTCTTGGTACACTACCACTGCTTAACTAACATCTTGGGTAACATCTTTCACCAGCTATTCAAGTTTGTTACATATATGAACTATTAAAATGTTTTAAAATTTGCTTTTGTTATGCATAATAATGCCAAGTTTCGCACAAACGTGCGGAGTTATATTTAAGTATAATAAACTTAAATATAGTGATCATGCAACTAAATTGTGCATAAAATAAATCACAAACTTGTACTTCAAACTATTATATTGTATTTTTGTCCATCAAAATGAACAGTAGTACTGTGGCCAAATATACCTCCCTAGACCAACAGTCTAGAATATACTCCCAACCAACCACCCTTATAAGTTGATGTGTCAATCAGTTACTACATCTATGTAAGATATAGCAGCTAAAGAAACATCAACTTGCACTTGTCTAACTTGGGCAAGAAACTTCTGCACAAGATCACCAATTTTACATTACAAAATAAATAAATAAATATCATGTATATGCCTACTTAAATATTTAATTTGATACCTAAAATTTAATTTGTGTTATTGACTTCGGAGTCTCCAATTAGAAGCTGAACTTTGAGTATAAGCAGAGTTTCTATAAGTTTTGCTACGGCCACCATCACTATCTGATCGGTAATATTCTATTTTATCATAAGCATCACCATTGTTATTGCTCTCTCTACATACTGTGTTTTGCACCCTTGTATCACATGATTGTTTATCATGCTGCTGTTGAATTTGATTACTAACATCAGAAGATGTTTGTTCGTTATTATTAGAAAAAGTCCTAGAATTTCTATAGAATTTATTAGAATATCTATCCTTATTTATACTATTATTTCTATTGTTTCTTTCATTTGAATTCAAATTCCTATTTTGATCCTTAGCATGTGAAACATACGCTACTCTAGCCTTATTCTTTGGATAATTATTTCTGTTCATGTCATTGAACCTTGCAGGATTATTTCTTAAAGATTGAAAATTTTCAATTACTTGCAACGTTTGGTGCAATGTACGTACGTTATTAATCACCATGTGTTCACTAATCCTGTGTGGTAATAATGAGGCTAATTGTGCTATCAAATGAGGTTCTTCAGCATGAGGCTGAGTAGACTTCAAAATTTTGTAGTTCTTATTCGCATATTGTAACAGGCTTACATTACTCTCTTTTGTAAAAGGAGAATTCAAAGTTTGAGTCAACTTTACTGATTTCCAGCGGTCATTCTGATAATGTGCCAAAAAAGCTTCTTTAAATTCAGAATAAGTGGTAAACTGATTCTTTACTTCTAAGTACCGAGTTCTAGCACAATCAGTTAGAAGTTTTGGTATGTACTTCAAGAATTGACTTTCTTTGATGTCATAAATATCTAGATTTTCCTCTACTTTTTCTAAGAATTCCGATGGTGCAAACTCTAAAGATATGCCATCAAAATGAGGGAAATGCCTCAAGTCCTGTGGTTTAATGAGAACTTTAATTTGACTCTTATTACAATTAGTCAATGGAACATCTACTGAATGACCAACAATATTCATATGACCAGCATCATGTTGTGCATATGAAATTTTGTCATCAACATTATTATTAGCAACTGATTTGTTCTTCCTCAATTTTCGACGCTTAGATGCTAATCTTGTATTTCGGTATGGACCACTAAGCATACTTTCTCTATCATGATCTGAATCTGTACTATTATACATCTCAGATTCAGTATTCACTCCTATATTATGTCTAACAAGACTACTTTTAGGTGAACCATGACAAACTTCATCTTTATTCCCAACTGTATGTTGTCTCTGATTTACAGTTTGAGAACTCATTTGAGGTGTAAAGTCACTCTGTGCTTTAGCTGTATTTTTAACTGCTATTATATCATGAGTTGATACTGGTGTTAATGCATTATTAACTACACTCATGATATTGGTTTCTATTTGTAGAAGTGCATTCTTAATACCTAATTCCAAAGAAGAGTTGATATTGCCTTTATTATTTACATCATGCAACTTATGCAATTCATCATCTCTATAATACTTATGCCTTGTGCTAATATCCACCGACTTATCACTATCAACATCACTCCTAATTGCATCATTCTCTGGAACGCGAGTGATAATAATATGCCTTGCACTGCTAGACATAACTTCTTTATCAACCTCATCATGTTGTATGCCAATAGATTTGACATCAACCTGTGGTTCAGTTGAATTAGCATACTTGGTTTCACTTCGTAACTTAATTAGATCATTACTTAATGTACCAAGTGATACACTACACTGAGCACAAACCTCAAGACATTGATCCAGTTGAGAAGTAAACTGTTTGGATAAATTACTGACTGTATCATCTAATTTTTTATCCATATCCGCAGCAAGATAAACTAGCTCATCATTCATCCTTTGATCCAGTAATTGAACTTTCTTTTCTAACTTTTCTGTTCTATCTAAGCATTCCTTACGGAACTGTGAAATATCTACCTTAATTTCTCTAAGTTCCTTACTTTGAGCTTTACTGGCTTCAATGCTTTCTTTCATCTGACTCTGCACAGCACAGATACCTTCTTTCATTTCACTTTGCACCGCAGAGATACCTTCTTTCATTTCACTTTGCACTGCAAAGATACCTTCCTTCATTTCACCTTGCACTGCAGAGATACCGTCTTTCATTTCTGCCTGCTGCGATTTGAGCATCATCACAATGTCAGCCAATGTGATCTCCTTCTCCATAATGTTAGGTATTGAAACTAATATGAGAAACAAGAATATTCACAACTCAATAACTTATTCTTTCCTATCCAATAATTGTACCATTTGAGTCCTCGTAATCTAAGTTTATCCATGTTAGACAGTATAATTCAAACTCAGTATCAACACAATAGGTAGCTATGGTGCTATATTGAAAAGGAAATTTAAATTTACATATACTGATAACTTTATAATTATTATATTGATAAAATAAAAAAACTAGAAACAACAAAAATTACAATAGCATCAAATTATGCAATTATTTGAAAGAACATTTATATGAAGAAAACACTTCTTCACTGTTTCCTTGCGAGGCAGAGCAAGTCCTTCTCTAAATATTTGGGCATGCGTCAGTTCTACATCTGAGCACACTCAACATGTCAGATTCCTCAATCAGGTCCACAAGATGGCTTCCTTCAATTTTCAAAACTTCACATTTGGCTTGTTCACATCCAAAATGCAGAAAATATTACACTCACTTAGTCTTATTTCTCATAACATTTCATTTTAAATAATGCAATATTCATTTACTAGCTAGTTAATGCAGATGCCAGCAGATAATAATTTCCTGCTCCCAATTATTAAACTAGGCACTTTACACCAGTTCCAAATCTTTTCTTTTTCGTTTTACAGATTATTCCATTATAAAAGCATTTCCAAGCTTCTATTATCAACAAAATGTCTCTATATAGTTTAAACAAACTATTAAAGATTAACTTATCAAGCATAATCTCTCAAAATATCCAGA
The DNA here is from genome assembly GCF_977018435.1 of Lepisma saccharinum. Lineage (NCBI taxonomy): Eukaryota > Metazoa > Arthropoda > Insecta > Zygentoma > Lepismatidae > Lepisma > Lepisma saccharinum. The sequence continues at coordinate 10,718,649 of NC_139231.1, read as the reverse complement.
TTTTTAATGATATCAAACCTTCACCAATCGTCACATTTTTACTTATGTCCCATCCATCTTGAGATCCATAAAAGTCACAGACAGCTAGTATTAGAGCAACTAGTTCAAGCCAGATTTATTAGTATGTGTTATATTCAATTGTTTTTGTTTTATATTTTTGTTCATAAGTGCTTAACAGCTTGAATGTTTGTGTTGTAAATGTACATATTTGCTCTGTTACAGCTATTTTACTATGTATATCACAATATACTTATCTAATGATTACAATTACCATTTTTTGAATGTTGATATAAAATACCAAGTATGACATCATATAAGACATTGAACCATTTTAAAGAGTTGACCTTTGTATATAAACCTTGATGTCAATGCAAATGTACATAATTTCAATAAATTTAATTATAAATTTGAATGTAACTTATCTTGCTTGCCTGAAATAACACATATGATTGAAGATATTTGTTAATTCATATTGTCAGTCAAAAATAACTGTTATGAATATGAATTCAGAATATTGCACAATTTGATAATTTTGTCATGATATACAAATTGGCTTTTTTAAACATCATATTTAATGAAATTAGTTTAAATAGTAATTTCAGACACTTAATTGCATTATATGAATAAAATTTTGAGCAATCATATGACTAAATTATTATAGATATTGCACAAATGTAGAACTTTGAACTTAGCCTAACCTTTTTGAAATGTTGTTATGACAATGTATTATTTATATTGTCATAGCGTGAATTAATTATTTAGAAAATAAATATAGGATATTTTATAAACGAGTAGGTCCGCACAAGCGAAAGTTGCGGGAGGCGAAGAGCGTTTAGTAAAGCTATTGGGGAAGAGTCTAGGATAGTGGTTCAACCTTTTCCAGTCCGGACTTCGAGTTATAAAGATCTTGGTGTTCAGTTTGAAAAAAATAACAGTTTCCGAAAGCACATCGACCGCATTGTAGCAGAAGGGTACCGAAACCTTGGGTTTATAATAAGAATGGGAAACGACTTTAAGAAGTCAGAAACATTCCAAATGCTATACAATACCTACGTAAGGTAGAAATTGGAATACGCGTCTATCGTCTGGTCCCCACAAAACCTAAATGAAACCAGCAGAATAGAGAATGTACAAAACAAGTTCCTTCGATTCCTAAGACTGAAAAAAGACGGCGTTTACCTCAAATATACTCCTTATCATACCCTAAAGAAATACATCAATGTACAATCCCTAGGCGATAGAAGAAATATACATCAGTTACTATTCTTACATAAACTTTTAAACAACTCATTAGGCTCCTCTCAGCTGCTCTCAGAAATCCCTTTTTATGTACCATATAATAAGGTAAGACCACGGAAAGAGCTGTTTCAAGTACCGAGAGCTCAAACAAAGTCAGCCAATGCGGCACCCACTCGGAGAATGTGTAGGTTATTTAACGAAATTATAATTGACGTTATAAATATAATTTATAATTGACGTTCGTACACATAGAGGTGCTGACTGTGCCAGTGACCATTATTTAGTAATTGCTAAATTAAGAGAAAGACTCGCAGTGATAAATCATAAGTAACAAAATCTAAAAGTTATAAAATTTAATACAGGAAAATTTGTTGATGAAAGAATTAAGAAAGATTACCAAATTAAACTGTCAAATAGATTTGATGTTTTGCAGGATTTAAATGATGATGAAAATATAAATGAAACAGACGTAAATAAGAATTGGGAGCGCATACGTAATGCAATAGAATCAGCAGCTAAAGAAAGTATAGGATACCATAAACCAAGAAAAAGTAAGCCATCGTTTGATAATGAATGTCATAATCTAATAAAAATAACAAATCAGGCTAGGCTTAGGTGGTTAAATAACTCTGATGATACAAATCTAAGCAATTATAATAGAATAAAGCGAGAAGTTAACCGCACGTTTAGAAGTAAAAAAGAGATTACTTGAAAAGCAAAATTAACGAAATTGAAACAAACAGCAAAAATAAAAATATCAGAGATTTATATAAAGGTGTAAATGAGTTTAGAAAGGGGTGGCAACCTAAAGTAAACTTGATAAAAAATAAAGACGGTGATTTTCTAGCTGACCCAAGCGATATTCTAAATAGATGGAAGAACTACTGTAATGACCTTTTAAATGTTCATGTAGGAAATAAATCAGAAGTAAATGAAGTACACACAGCAAAACCTTTAGTTCCAGAACCTAACTTGACTGAAGTTAAGGATGCTATTAAAAGGCTAAAGAATAACAAAGCACCTGGCATTGATTTAATACCAGCTGAGTTAATTAAATATGGTGGAAATTCATTAATATGTCAAATTCATAAATTAATTTGTCTAATATGGAATAAAGAAGAAATCCCTCAACAGTGGAAAGAATCCATAATTGTTCCTGTGTTTAAAAAAGGTGATAAAATGAACTGCAATAATTACCGTGGAATTTCTCTACTCTCAACAACATATAAAATATTATCTAACATTCTTTTAACAAGACTAACTCCATAGGCTAATGAAATTATACGTGATTATGAATGTGGATTTAAACGTAACAGATCAAATTTTTCACATGAGACAGACACTTGAAAAAAAGTGGGAATATAATCAAAATGTCCATCAGCTATTCATCGATAACAAAAAAGCATATGATTCGGTCAAAACAGAGAAATTATATAATATATTAGTAGAGTTTGGAATACCTAAGAAGCTTGTTAGTATGATAAAAGTATGCACCAGTGAAACAAAGTAAAATTCGTGTGGGTATTAATGTGTCTGACAAATTTACAATTCATGATGGGTTAAAAGAAGGAGATGCATTATCTCCATTGCTCTTTAATTTTGCCTTAGAATATGCTGTTACAACACGGGTTGAATTTAAATTGTTAAAACAATAGTTATTAGTAATTTAAATGTAATAGATTTTTAAGACACAGTAAATAAATGTTCGAGTCTCACTTCGCGAACCACCAAACGCCCGCTCGGGACCCAGCGGTGGGTCGCGCCCCATAGATTGAGAAACGATGGTCTAGGTAACTTTGATGGAAGCTTGTATTTTGCCTGATTTTATATCAATCTCGATCGACGTGTGAAGTCAAAAAAATATATACGGAATATTTTCATTGGTTTTGTTGACTAATAGTTTATCAACTACGACTGTAAAATAGTTCGTCCAGGAACGTCAATTATTAACAAATAAAATGGCACATGAAACAGAATGTGATTTACCAGATCCATCTCCTCGTACGTATATTCAGCCTAAAAGTTGTCACAGTGCCAAAAGTGAATCAATTGGTTTATTTGAAAACTGAATAAATGTAAAAGCAATAAAACATATCCACGTTTCCAAGAAAAAGATGCTTGCTGTTGAACCGCTGTTCTATCCTTATCAGCCAGCAGCGAGCACTATTACCGCACCCGGTGACGTCAAACGAACTCTGACGTCACGCGCAGTCAGCTGTGTCCTGCGTTGCCAAGATCATTCACATGGTTCCCGCTCACAATTGCTGCGGATGAAATTAATCTATTCAACATCACTTGCGTGTGCTGCTTGCTTTAGTTTCACTTTATAGTTTCAGAACAAACTCAAACCTTGCCTAATTCTGATGTCGACCAGATTTTGTACCGCATCCGATCAAAAATTTAGTGCTAACCAAACAGTAACTATATTACAGGAATGATTGTTGAGCATTTCAATATTTTCCTAAAAGCGCAATTTAAGTTTTACCTAATTCGCATTTTAATTTCTTTTTCGACAATGAAATTCGTGTAATGCACTTTTTTAAACTTGTGTGTCAAGGAGAATATATAAAGGTTAGTCCATAGGAGATATTAAACCAACATGATTATGTGACGTCACGTACAGGCCTGTCACTTTCTGAAGTGCAAAAGCACAGACAAAGGTCTGTGGTAAAAAATTTAAAAAAATTGTGCAATTAATTTCCCACAGAGTCGTTAGGTTACATTAAACTATCATTGGAAATCAATTAAATAGTGTTCTGGAGCAGATCACACATCATCTTTCAAGTGACATCATATTAATGTACCCGGTGGTCATATTAGTGTATACAGTGTTTTTCCTTCTTCAGTACTAATTCAAGTAAAATCGTTGATTTTGGATACCAGAATTTGGTATTTCATACATCTGGAATAAAACCAAACCAAGGACTTCTAATTCGAAACACGGTTGTACAGTACTGAAATACACGTTTCCATGTATCGAATTTCAAAGATCTCTTACAGTAAAAGACTTCAAGCATTACCTACTCTCAACAATTGATTTGTAAGTCCCATGTCTGTAATTGATAAAACAGCGAAAATGGTAAAGTTGTAGTTTTCAAAGTTTAAACAATCGTTGAATTCGTTTCATTCACCTACCTCAACTGCCTGTGGGTACACCGGAAAATCCAAACTGATGTCGTAGCAGTATCCATCCTCATCAGATATATCATCAAAATGATCCATTGGTTCACACGCACACTTACGCACTCGAAGCTTCGACAAGAGAAAGATCCACTCAACTGGAAAGTTCAGAATGCTTCCAATCACAGAAAACATTCGTGATGTTTACATATCAAAGTGCACAAGATTCTTTTTGTTTTTATTTCCACTGTCAAGATCTGCCATCACCAATCAACTCGAGACATAAACATGCACGAACTTTGCCCTTGCACTGCTCCATAGAAAACGATCTTTATATTCGCTGCACAAATATTATTCAGTTGTTGAACAATACGGCGTCTGTATTCGTTATACGAGATTGCAAGAATGCACACTGGTGCTTCTAAAAACAGGTTTAACAACAATAAAATGCATTGTCGTTGCCTTCTGCATTGGGAATATGAACCTTGTACTCAACAGACTTCACATTATCACTGAATAAATTTTAATACACTGTCTCACTGCCAAACTTCTAGTTTCCCGATCTGCTAGCACTAAATCGCTTTGCCCTTCCACACTATTTGTCATGTTAACACGGTTATCGAATTCGTGCGTTATGAGTTTTTAAAACCGGACACAGAAGTCGACTGTCAAACCAAGAGGATTTCTAATTCTTTCGCTGTTTTTCTTGAACACTTGCCATGGAAGGGACGTTGATAACCAAGTCAGACACGTGACGCTCTACATCTGGTGATTCGTCGGCCTTGCCCCTTGCTGTAATGGGCATCGTCTTTTGAAAGGAGTGAGGCAGTTGCCTGAGATCTTAGTCAGTGCTCTATTCACATACTTCACCGTCATATCGCCCGCGATCTCTGCTGGTGGCTTATCATTAATCCCCATGACCCATTTTCAGGCGCAACGTCCAAGTTTAGCATTTAAAATGCAGTTAAAGCAAAATTCCACATGCACGTGCAGATTATAATATAAAAAAAAATAACGGTAGCAGTTGAAGAACCTCAAGTTCCTCATATTCATAAATAATTCTACTCCATTAGAATAGGGTGACCAGTTTTTCTGAAACGAAAAGCAGAACATCCATGGACGCATACGGGCGGGGGATTCCAGCTATACCTAAAAGAGCACAGGATCAAAGGAAAAGTCATGCTGCTCCTGAAATTTCACAATTCTCTTTAATCTGTTTTCTTCTTGATTTCATTTTCGTTATTTAACGTCGCCTTCCTCTCATTTTTGGGTAATTGCAACAATAAGTATGAGTGATGATATGATTAAATTTATGAATGAACCCTCACAAAGGTCATCCATGCCCAGGCCAGGATTCGCCCCAGTGATGTGCAGTAGACTATAAGTTTACGTCTACATGCGTTGTCTACACGTAATCTACACGTAGATTACATTGGGTTGTAGTTTACATAGACTACGTAGACAATCTAAAGTGCATTAAAATTCATTTTCAAGGGTTTCATGAAAGGAAAGTGACATTTTCAACTATATTGCTTCCTAACGAAATGAAAAGAATCCTATTTACAACAAAATGTATCTTCTCTTCTTATATCAACTATGGAAGATAAATTGTATGCAAAAAAACAACAACAGATGGCAGATAGACTTAATTCCGTCCTAAATTTCTTCCTGGCCATTGTTCGACACCGAATTCCGTCCACAAAACACTTGCAAAAGTCCATCCTCCTGCAAATGTTAAATATCCAAACTCCACAAGAGAGACATAGACAGGCTGACCAAATATTTCTACATAAAATAGTGAATGGCAACCTCAGAAGTGACCGCCTTCTTCAGGAAATTCACTTTCGTGTGCCTGCCCGTTCAACAAGAAGCACTCAACTTTTTGCCTCTCAGAAGCCGAGATTGTGTCTCATCCAGCGCTCTCTGTTCCATAGACTGCCCAGTGAATATAATAATCTAGGAAGCCAAATAGACATTTTTGAAAATCTGGACAGTTTTAGAAGAAAGTTAGCAAAAAATATGTAAGTCTTTTAACCACATGTAATTTTTTTTTATGTTATTATTTTTGATGTATTATGTTATTATTTTTTTTGTCCTTATGTTCTATAAAAACGTTCCAATGTAAAATGGCTAACGCTGTATTTGGAATCTTCTATTAAATAAATAAATAAATAAATAAATAAATAAAGAGTGGTCTTTTCCCCATAAAACACTAGAATATTGCCTATATTACGTTTCTTCCTAGGTGAGAAATTGTTCGAATTTGGAAGAAAGAGTATGAAAAGTTCTCTTCACACATCAGCAACTGATACGCAGTATCATTTTCTCTTGATTCCAAGGCGCCCTTTGCTAAGTTATCACCTTTCGCCATGTTGTTTACATAGATTACGTCATCTACGTGTATAAAATAGTCTACGTGTAGAATGTAGACTATCGTTGTTTACGCGTAGACGCACACCACTGATTCGCCCCCAGGACCCCTCAGCCACGGAGGTCTTCCCTTCTTATATATTTTCCTTTTCATTTCTCTTTTTTGTTCTTTTTCTTGCTTATCTTTTTAGTTTTACAGATTAACCTTCCTCTCTCTATCATTCTTACTGTTTTTGTGTGTGTGTGTTTCTTTACTTTCTTAAGATAAAACATTACTACAGTGAGAAATAATATTAAAATATTAACCAATACCGAGAATATATTTGTCTCTTGACGCATCTGTAGTAATCATCTCATCAAACATGCAAATCCCCAGAATTGGGCTATTTTCAATTTTCAAAAATGGGCCTAAATATAATTTTAGTCATCACCCGGTACCTTGCATATTATATCATGAACAAACTGCATGCAATATCTGCTTCTAAGGAATAAAAATAACTTTCATAGCAAGAATAAGGTCACGAGCGAAGCGACCGCGAAAACTTTTAGATTTACAAGTATTTCTTTGGAAACTAACAATACTATTAATTTAAAAGGCACAAACAGTTTCACGGAGGTAAACAATTCGTCTGGATGTTTCGCAGGACACTGTTGAAAAATAGGACTTATTTAGTTTTTTGGAGTAGCATCGCAGACCGCAGGACACGACCATAAAAAAAGGGACTCTCCTGCGAAAATCAGGACGTCTGGCCACCCTACATTAGAATGCTACAGCACATTAATCAGTGGCGCAGCGGTCGCTGTCCCCAAGTTGTCAACAGCTTGTATGGGTTTTCTTTTCATTCTTGATGCAACGAATTGCGGTGAAACTTGGTATGTAGGCTGTAGAGACAATGAGGAAACGAATAATGATGAAAAATATTTCAAATTTTCATCACCAGGTTGAAATGTGGCGCTGAATTAATGGTCGCACGAAGCGTTTCCGGTAGTATGGTGATCGCTGTGCATCAGATATCAGTCCATACATGAAGACATTATTATCTATGTCACAGTCAGATAGTACTTGATAGGTTTCCCAGTCTACTAACTTTTATGTCTAATAGTTTCATAGGAGTCAATAAGTACACTGCGTAAGCACTATTTCAGCACCACAAAATATGATATTAATCACAAATTCTGGTCGGCTTTGTGGTCAACTTTCGATTTCGCCACCACAGAGGTTCTCGACTTCGAATCCCGGGCTGGACACAAGTCTTAATAAATTACACCCAATCATCACTCACCCTCATCGTCGCAATTAGCCAGAAGTGGAAGAAAACAACGTAAAATGACAAAAATAAAATACAAATTTGTATTTGAATTATTAAATTTCTAATGAATGAATTAAGAAGTTAACATTTTTGGCTGTGACGGTACATATGGCAATTTTGCACCCATCAAAACTACAAAAGGAAAAATCCCCTGATCTAACTTTCTTCTGCGATGACAAACATGATTTCTGAATTGTGACATCACATATTCCATACACATGTTTTGTATGTGTGTGGTAATAGTACATTTTAATATTAGACACATGGTTCGTCATATCCTGGACACGCATTGGTCAACTAAAAGAGTGAGGAAGTGACGCAGTCTGCTGTTCGTATGAACTTATGATTGAACGCGCCTTAATAAGGATTCCCGTCATCCGTCGCAATAACTGATAAGCATAATCCGAAAAGGGCCTCCCCGATGTCGCAGTGGTTGCGTCGTCTCCTTGTAATCAAGGGGTCTCGGGTTCCGTACGCGGTGGAGCCACATAGTGATTCGGATTCCACTTTAAACTGTAGGTCCACTCCCGATTAGCCTTACTGTGCATAATGTGGACTTAAAGCACCAAATCAATCAATCATAATCCTAATATTTAGGGCCAGTGGCGGTGATTAGGAGGGGTATGCGCCGGTATACGGCCTCAGGGGGGCGTCAAACCGGGGTATCCTCTCTGAGAAGAGTAAAAACTTTATTTTTTATTACATAAGCGTGGCAATTTGTTTTTGGAAGAGTTGAATTTGCGTAGACAAGAATTAATTGAAGTTACTGCTGCCTAGCATTAATTATATTGCAAAATCATGTAGCAATTTAAGGTAAAACATTACTGTTATGTTGATATCATTATGTAGGTATTAAATAAATTAACACGTAGGGAGATTTCACACCAAAGCTACAGGCGACAAGTAGAATACACACTGATGCGGAAAGCGACAAGCGACACGGCCTCCATCAGTCCAAAGCAAAATATCCACCGCGCATGCGCGTACCACGGACTAAGGCAACATGATGCATGGTATTGAGTCAGAGCGACACGTGAAGCTTGACTTGTTTCTTTGGTTCGAAAGGTTGCATTCATTACCGAGAGACCTCTTCCTTGCGACACGTGTCGTTTGTCGCTTCGGTCTGAAATATCCCTAGTAAAACATAAGGCTATCATTTTTCTTATTTAAAACCACAAATTACTAATATGGCCAAGGTTTCTATCGGGTATGGCAGGGGGAAGGGGGCAAAAATCCACCTCGTCCGGATGGCATATTTCACATGTGCACATTGAAATTGAGATTGGGAGTGTGGTTTGTAATGGAGAAGTTTCTGGTTGGCTGGAGTCACTTTTGTTTTACTTAGTTGAGTACTTCTATGGCGTGCCTTACAATTTGACTATAATCTTGAAGTTGTTGAAAGCTGAAAAGCACTTATATTTTTCTTTCCCATCTATTATCTACTTTTAATACATTGCTTTCATCTTTTCTACATATTTCTATTACAGCTTCACTTTCACTAAATCGATACTTATCCTCCAACGATTTATTTACATTATTTCATCTTGTGCTGCCATCTGCTTTTCTATTTCGAAGCTCCTTTCATTTCAGTTTGTGTTGTTATATCCGCTTTGTAACAACTCTTTTTAAAACAAATAGGCGCGCGCTTATATAGTCAAAATTAAGGTTTTGGCACTACTCAAGGGTTTGACAGATTTTTAAAGTAAGAATTCAAAATGTTTCTTGCTTGCATGTGACGAAAACCGGAAAATGACCCAATATATTTAGTAATTGTATAAGAATTTTCATGAAACGCAACATTTTAAAAATGATTTCCTTTATTATTTCGAATAAGAAAGTCTATTCGCTTTCCGAATATTGATTACTATTCGAGTGCGTTGTCTTCCCCGACAAGATGGTTCTGCTTTTGCTGGGGCATAGTACTCTGTGGTTTATAAAAAGTGTTTCGCCCAAGTCAATGAAAAAAATGCCAGTTTCCTATCCTATAATACAGATAATAATATATAATAATGTAGGTTATCATTGAGGCAGTCTGCTAGCCAATAGGGAGCATTCATGCACAAACCACGCCCCCAATCTCTATTTCAATGTGCACATACACTGCAAAAAAAAAAAGGTGTGTTTGGGGTGAGTTTCGCTCTTTGGAGGCTTCGAAGGTCAGAATACTCGGAATCCTCACCCTTTTGAGTGAGTTTCTCCTCCCTACCCTAGGGTGAGTGCAGATCTGTCGTGAAAACCTTCCCTATACACCCCTTTGGGTGAGTTTCGGCTGCACCGTGATGCCACATGTACAAACTTTCCCACTGAAAATCCACTCACAGGCCTTGTCATAGCGAAAGAATTTTGCCGACATGACAACGTTTGTCGTCCTGGACCCCTGCCGGACTCTCCGAGGCAATTTTTTCTACCTGCTGAACCCTTTTCCCAACAAATTACCACCCTGTAGCAGTTCTCTCAATATTCAGCAGAGGCGCTGTACTGCAAGTGGCGCTGATTCGAGTGACTAAATCGTGAAATACTTTCAAAATTGGTCGAAAACCTAAAGTCCGTCGACGTTGTTCGTGTGGGGGAAACTAGCGGTCGAGGGACCTTGGAATAAACCTGTCAGTTTTGAGATCACTGTGATGTTTTAATAATTAGAAAGTGTACGAAATAAATACCTGTATGTTACATGTAAATTTCAGGAATAATCTATTTGAATAGTCATTTCTTATTTTCAAGTACAATTTCACTGCTTTACGTCAGTAATTAACAAAATTTAAGCCGAAAGAAAAATATGATTTTTCCTCACTTAAACAAAGGAAATACATGTTTATAGCCTGAAAGAACGTGTGACATATGCAATCGTGCAAGTGCATACAAATTAAGGCATAAAAAAATGTGTTTTTTTTGTTTACAATATTTCTTCTTTCTTGTTGTTCGAACCTGTATGACTGCATCTTTGTAGTTATTTTCTCATGAAAATATAATGTGCCTTCATTATCAATGTTATCTTGGAGAAGTAAATTTTGTTACTTGGAGTCGGTATTTCTAGTGTTCATTCATAACGCTTATCTGTCGGGCTGCATTACACTTTTCCTATTCTTATTTCATTACTTTTTTCGGCTAGGAGGAAGCTCTTATGCAAAACACAGATTACAGATATAACACCAGGAGTACACAACCTGAGTACTCAATGTAATTGGAATTATTTTTTAACGCTTAAATAATTTGTTTAACCTTACTATTTTACAGTAAATTTAACGAGAGGCGTCAAGACAATTCTCTGTGCTGAGATGTAAAATAAACTTAATGTTTAAAATGTGACCCCACCACAATTAAAAATTTAATATTTCCGAAGTCACTGGGATTATCGTAAAGGATTATGACCATAAGAGAAGGGTTATGCCTTCTTGTTATGAGGCACGTAGCCAGGGGGAGGGCTAAGGGGGCTGAAGCCCCGAAATCCTACAAATATCTAATTTAAATAGTGCATAGAGGTAATTAATTTTACTTACTTAGCAGGATTAAACATTAGATCGAAAAAAGTTTAGTGTATAATAGAGAAACCAGTTTATATTGTTATATTCTACCATTTAATCCAAAGAATAAATGGATCCACCAGCTCTCAAAATTTATAGTTTTCTTTGTGACAAGTCATACTATATAAACTTTATGAGTAAAATTTGGGCAAAACTTTTAAAGCCTTTACTGACGGAATGTGTAAAGGATAATAACAAAATACAATAACTATGAATTTCAGTACACTAAGTGTACAAAATGTAAAAAAAATGGACAATGTGTTGGATATACACTCATACAGTGGATCGAGTAGCAGTCTCTCTCCATTTACACAATAATAATAACAATAACAAATAATTTGGATTAAAATTGGTTTATTTTCAATAACTTATAATAGTTGTTATTGTAAAATGATAATTATAACCGTGGTAAACTGGTAATAATTATTATTGTCATTATTCTTTCTACCAATCAATGGCGTGTCCCCTTCTGCAAATATTTCTGGCGACGCCTGTGGTGATAAGGATGAGTCCCCCCCGAAATAAACGGGCCTGTGTTATAGTCATGTTCCTAGAATTCCCATCCTTCCTGCATTTGAAATTATTTTTTTAAAGTTCTCTGCCAAACAACTTACGTACGCCACCAATATGACATGTGACGAATACTTCAATTTGCAATTTGACGAATGGCTTAATTGTAACGATGAGGATAACACTGATGAGACAAAGAAAAGGACATATTCAAACTTTACCCAAAATTTGAACCTAGAACCCTCTGCTTCGTAGTTTACTACACCAACGACTATCTTTTGCAATTATTCAAAAGGTATGCCTAAGTGCGGTAACGCAAACAACGAACAGTCTAGTAGAAAATGTTTCATCCCACTTTGCGTTTTATCCTTGCAAGGGACCGCAACTCCAGAAGACATTCAACTTTCATTACTTTTCCCCCACCCCTACATCACAGTCAATGTACAACCTAAAATGCTTATCCATATTTTTGAAATCTTTAGAGCTGCATAAACAAAAATCATAAAAGTTTCTAAATAGGTCCGCTTATCTAAGTATTCAAAAGAAATTTTGGTTAAGCTAATTAAATTACCATAAACGCAGTTCCAATTTGTTATTCTTGTTTCATTTCCAAATATACGCTACATTTAATGAGGCAAACTGGTTCCCTTTCTGAGCCACTGTCTTCAAATAGATGTGGCAACAAATAAATTTTGCAACGACGTGTTGAATACCACACGTGAATATCCTCCAAAGTTCCGTTTCTGGACTTTCTCTCCTTTTCCTTTGTAACGAGCAACCCCTCGCTGTGCGCGTCACGCGTCAATGCACCAAACCTGAAGTCTTCCCTGGGAATGACATTACAAGTCGAAGCAATGTTTTATTTCTGGTACACGATTATATTCCTCTGATAAACGCTGTGATTAAAATTTCTAACTAGCTTTGAAAGCTTTTTCTTGAACAAACTGTACAAAAGTTAATTGTCCTCGTCCGTGGCAGTGCGGTCTAAGGCGCTGCCTGTGCTTTGGCCTCCGACGGCATGGGTTCGAGTCCGCCTGGGTTCAGTCTCTGGGTTCTCGGCCTGTGCATAGGACCGGTGGCAACCCACCATCGTGAGGAAATTGGCGAGCTACGAGTGAGTAGTGTAACCCGGTCACGGATATCTCCTATAACGGCTGGAGGTTCGACGTGCTGACCCCACGTCACCCCATTACCGGTTGAAGATCTCCACACCTCTAGGTAGGATTGTGGGATGGAGCCTGGCAGCCGGGAGATAGGTCAAGGCCCTTCGAGGGCTGTAGAGCCACGGGTATTATTATTATAGAAGTTAATAACAAAATTTAATGACTATAAGCATCTCAGTCAAGTTACTGTTGCGCTGGAAATTCATTTATCAAGTGGATCGAGAAGAAAATTCTCTCCAAGGAGGATATAATAATAATAATAATAGTAATGATAATACATTTGGAATAAAATTGGTTTATTTCAATTAGTTTATAACAATAATAATCATAAGCATGATAATTATTATTGTTATTAATATTACTGTTTAAATTTTATTGTTGGCCTGACCACCCCTATAAAGAATTCTGCTTCCTTGTAATCCACGCGCACGTCACCTACTAAATCAAGAGATTATTATTATTATTGGTTTGGATATATACGTGGTTCTTTTCATAAGCCAACTAACTGACCGTCAAGCATTCGGTAGCAAAATCCTTGAGTCTACTATTCAACGTGCTCGGTCACGGCTAACTTATTACATTTATTTCAGACAGTTTGCATTATACTGGCACGTAAGATTTCTCAAAATATGGTCAACTGAAGTTAATCAATGCCATTGAACATAGGATTACTTTTACAAAAATTAATAAAAGTGCAACATGAATTTAGGTTACAAACTGAGACGAGAGTCGTGAATGAAGGAACCTTTCGTTCTTTCGTCGCTGTAAGCAGACTCGTTCTCGCTGCTCTTTCTTTCCCGAAGGAAAAGCCTCGGTCTCGTTTAGATTATCTCAATAATAAATATATAAGAAATGTTTAAAGACATTTAGTAATATAACTTAAAAACGAAAGTTTTAGAAAATTAAACATATTTAAATAAAAAGTAAATCAAGTTGCATATTATAGAAATTTTGATTATAACGAATTCAAATAATAATTTACACTACGATTTACCAAATCCTTGAACAATACAAGGCTTTCGGACAGTATAAGTCTCGATTATACAGACGGCTGTCACTCTCGGTCTTGTCTTCATTTTAAATTGTGCTCGGTTTCAGCCAAAGTGGCACAAAAGCGAAGTAAAATAAAGCAAATCAATCAATCAAAATAATCATAATACGTAATAATAAATTTTATACCAACGGCCGATCTTCCTTTAAAAAATTCTGGTTTTCTATTGTTCTAGTCAACAGTCGAAGGCAATCGATATATGTAATACCTCGAATGACGTGTCTGCCTGCCAGTGAGAAGGAAAAGAAAACAGCATTATTCCTGCTTACCACTATCTAAGATACAGTTTTATTAGTAGTGCAAGACCCTGCATTCAACGACTAGTTAAAAAAAATGAAGTTACTTATTGTATTTTGGATGATACGTCCTTCATATCTTCACATTCACGCTTGTTTATTAACTATCTGGATTATTTTTAAAAAATGTTATTTTTCGCAAGTTCTCGTGTCCATTGGCAATATGTACAAATACAGGAAAATAATTTATCTTATGGAAATGGCTATTTCAACAGTCACTCACCCAGGCTCGAACCCGGACACCAAGTGACGAGAGCGTTGCACCACAGCTCTGCACCCTGTCCGTGGGGGTCCCCTTATTGAGAAGAACTTATTGCTTACAAATCCCGCAGGAAGAGTACATTATCTTTGGTAACGACCACCATATAAGTTATATTTTCTGGAGTTCTTTGTTCCAATCAGTATATTAGGACACTACAGTAAATGCAAAGACAATATTTTCAACAATAAGACATTAAATACTCATTTATTATTATAAAATTTTAATTACAGATTATTGTAACGAACTGATAATAACCAGCATTACACAATAAACGCAGTTTGAAGTTTTCTTTATATAAAAGCGACAAAAAACATTCTCATGTTCACATTAGTTTTTTAGGGGGTAAAAATCTAGATTTTTGGTCAACTAATCATGTGTATTAGAAAGTATCAATGTCAACTATTAACTAATAAGTTCTGGGGAAATTTGAAGTTGTTTGTTGCGGAACCTGAATCAACTGCCCTTATCCTCCCACCCCCCTACTATAGGGCTGTTCCTGGATGAGAATTACAATATTATATTCTACATTAATATTATTATGAAGTACTTATCTCTGTGAAGGAAAGCCGGTCTCCATGGCGGAGTGGGTAGCGCAGCGAATCCAGGCCTGGGGATGTGTTTTCTTTGCGAGTGTCCCTTCATGAATTTAATCATATCATCAATTCATCCTCATCTTCGCGATTAGCCAAAAGTGACACAAAAGCGAAATAAAATAAACCAGCTCAATCAATTTGTGGAGGAGAGAAATTCTGTCCTTTATTTTCTTAGGACTTTGGTATCCACAGAGCGCTTTCAAATTGCCACAAACCAGTGGCGGATCCAGAAGTTACAGCTGGGAGGGGCGAATTTCATTCGAATGCCTCACCTCACCGAACCTCAATTCTAACATACACTACACTGCTATATATAAACAACATATTATACTGTAAACAGGAACGAAGCTGATTTTGTGTTCTAGAAGATAGAGAATTCCTTTGCAAAAATAGAGGTCGAGGACTGGAATAGGTGGTTATTATTGTATCATAATGCCTCTTGACCTCCTATTGCCACAATGTAATCTGAATGAGCAGATATGAGAAATATAGTGAATATTCACAGAACACGAAAGCCTATTCCCTCAAGGGGTCTCAGTTCGATTTCATTTTGAAGCATATTGCACAGTGATTCAATACAAATTTAAACTGTAGTGTCAGTTTCGATTAGCTTATCTTGATCATAAGGTTGACTTATTTTATAAATATTATGGAGCCTTTTAAATTTGGGGATAAAAGTCGGAACATTTGAGTCTCAAAAATATCAGGTATAATATCATATCCAAGAACTGGCAGT
The DNA here is from genome assembly GCF_977018435.1 of Lepisma saccharinum. Lineage (NCBI taxonomy): Eukaryota > Metazoa > Arthropoda > Insecta > Zygentoma > Lepismatidae > Lepisma > Lepisma saccharinum. The sequence goes on along the minus strand of NC_139231.1, from coordinate 10,702,478 downwards.
TGGGAATGGAGATCGCTCCCATCGCCCTCCCAGTGGATCCGCCTGCCACAAAAGTTGTCTAAACCACCCCCTCCCCCAAAGATCGTTGCTTTGTTTAAAGGACATTCACTTTTAGCATCTTTTGTTGCAAGTCACGCGTCGTATACGGCGCGCTTTTCGTGTGGACCAATCGAAGGACGTCTGGGATTCTCAGTGAGACGTATACTCGTCGTGACTCATTTCACACTCCACATGTGTTCGGCACATGTTGCCTCGAATCCACACCTGTGTAGGGTAAGGGGCAGAATAACAGCACACTTCGTGCCTCGCACATGTTCACGAGAAACACAAACAATTGAGGAACACCAATGCGTGCATCTTCGGAGTCGTACATGACAAATGGAATAGCTAAATCGTTGTCAGGTTTCTTATAGTTTCGGTGTAAAAATGACCGTAGCTAATAAACCTTTTCTTTAGCTTAAGTTTATCTTAAACTTTAAGTAAATGAGTAACTAAAAATTAGGATCAGAGAGAAAGTTCTCAGGCTTTTCTCATCTCTTTTCTAAATTAATTTTAATTATTTTAAAGTAAACATCTACTATTTTCGAACTTGAAACAAAAATGAATACGAGACAGGTATTGGAAATAGGTACCCGAACCCAATATGGCCCGGTACGCAATATGGCCTATTTGCTGTTCCCGAGTAGTTACATGGTTAATTCAACAAATGACGTTAGTATGTTATTTAGACTGTACGAATACCGTGATTCAAGCTGTTGGCTGTATCTATAGTGCAGTAACTTGAAGACATTTTCCCTGTTTTGAATCTTGCCACTAGTTTCCCCTTTCTGACGTTTTACACCACTAGAAACAATTGCAAACCTTAGGTAGGCCATATTGGGTCCAGGCAGGGTTGTTAAAGGTCCAGGAACCCATACATTCTAATGGGTTCCTCTGGGACCGGAATATTTTTTCTCTCGCACAATTTAAATTCGGTCCAAGTTGCGTATTGTTTCATTGAAAAAAGGTCCCGGGACCGTATTTAAATTGATCCGGAAAAAAGGTTCCTGGACCGAATTGAAAACTTTACAAATGAAAAGGTTCATTACGGTCCAGAACCCATTTACGCTTGCTAATATTCTCTCCTGGACCGGAATTGAATTTATTTAAAATTCCTGGACTTTTAACAACCCCTTGGTTCAGGTACTATACGTCATCTGATGAATTTCGTAAGTGCACTAAATGAATAATAAAAATGTCAACGATAATACAAAATATAAACTTGAGAAACTAGTTTCACACTCGTTGCCTTTTAAAAATAAATGTTTCACAGTTCTAGTTTATCATAGTGACGTCACAAAATAATTTTGTTCGTTGGATTCAAAATCGTAATTTATATAAATACATATATGTTTATATAGCTTATTTATGTCCTCTTCCGGGGCCGCGCGGTCTAAGGCGCTATGCTTTGGGCTCCGACTGCGGGACGGCATGGGTTCGAGTCCACCTGGGTTCAGTCTCTGGGTTTTCGGCCTCTGTATAGGACCGATGGCAACCCACCATCGTGAGGAAATTGTGAAGCTACGAGTGAGTAGCGTAACCCGGTCATAAAAATTTCGTATAACGGCTGGGGGTTCGACGTGCTGACCCCACGTCACCTCATTACCGGTTGAAGTTCTCCACACCTCTAGGTAGAATTGTGGGAGGGAGATTGGCAGTCGGGAGATCGGTCTAGGCCCTTCAAGGGCTATCGAGCCACGGGTTATTATTATTATCATGGACGTCCGCAGGATTTTTTCCAGGGAGGGGCAAGGAAGGTATTTTTTTTCCAGGGGGGCAAACAAGTTACATTTTTCCCCAAAAGAGTGTGTGTGTAGTTCCCTAAAAGAACATTGCTTAAATTTGAATTTATGGTGTTCAATAATTAACACATATTATTGTGGCTAAAATGAAAGTATATGTGTAAAATTCATAATTTTTGGTTGACTTTCATTTAACAGGGGGAGGCCCCCCTTGCCCACCCTTCCGGACGCTCATGATTATTATTATTATAGCTTGAATCTCTATCATTTCTTCTATTGTTCCTCTTCTCTTTCTATAATTCTATCTTTCCCTATTCATTTCTATATTTTTATCTTTGTCCTATAAATTTCTTTCTCTGTCACCCTCTATTTTTCTAGCTCGTCTTTGTTTCTTTCTCTATTTCTTGCATTTTCTTTCTCTCTCTATTTCTTCCCCTGTTCTCAAACCCATTGCTTCAACATTGTTGGTTACGACATTATAGAAAATGAAATAAAATATAATACAAATGTGTTTACCTCTGAAATCCATGTCGAGACATTTATGTCACTTCTTGATTTTCAGCCTAACCGAACGAAGAGCTCACATTCCGCCATCTGTTAGTGAACCGAGGAACTATGTGAATGAACATTCACTTGCTTGTGATGAAGTGCACGATAAGCTTTCTCTCTTCTCCGCAAGGGGTCTCCCAAGATGCAACTGTTTGAATCATACACCCCAGCCCAGTTGTCAACGCAATTCCTAAGTCTGATGTCCTTCGCGCAAATGGACGTCCGCAGGATTTCTTCCAGGGAGGGCAAGGAAGGTATTTTTTTCCATGCGGGGGGGGGGGGGGCAAACGAGGCATATTCGCCCCATAATACTGACCCCCCTCAATGTGTGTAATATTAAGTTTATGGTAACATCAGCCACAAAATTACCTACTCCATTACATTGTGGCTAAGGGTTACCCAGATGGTTCCGTGTGTTTCTGATTATCAGCGCCTACTGAAGGAACTTCATTCATATTGTACAGCAACTGGAGACTGTGCAGCAACTGCATCAAATGTTAACTCAAAGGAGTGCGGGTTGTCAAATTTTACTCCAGAGCCGCCCAAATGTGCTGCTTCCGGAGATCAAACCCGGACCACTTGATAACCGGGCAGCAGCTAGTGGGGGTGGGGGATAGGGGGCAATTTTAATCTTCCTAATTCTTAAATTTTAAGACTGATTGATTTCCACTTTATGCACAGTAAGGCTAATCGAGACTGGACCTACAGTTTAAAGTGTCCGAGCCACTGTGTGCCTCCACCGGGTATCGAACCCGGGACCCCTTGATTACAAGGCGACGACGGTACTACGGCACCATCGAGGAGGCCCATTAGCATTTAAGAAATAGGTACAATGGAACCACAAGCAAAAAAGCCTGCGCAGACCCGCGACTCCTGTGCACCGTACTCCCGCGTGGAAGGGAGGTGCAGAGTGGAGCATGCTTCCTTATGGCCCAAGTTGAACCCATGAAGGGGAAGGTGCGCGGGTACTTTTCGTCGAAGGTTATTTTCCTTGTGGTCACTCTATAGTTTGTCTACTCCTTAATTCCTAACGAGGGTCCTTCCTTAACGTCGTATTTCTCCCTCTCGGATATTTGCAACGATAAGGATATACAAAGCTAGCACTCATGGCCCTACCACTATTCAAATAAGGAACTAACAAACAGAAATTAAACTTGACTGTTCCTTAGATGTTGAACGTCCTTCTACTTATATGTATATATATATATATATATATATATATATATATATATATATATATATATATATATATATACAGTATGTAACATTCTTATTCGTACACACGGATTTTCAAAGAAAATGCTTTAATATCTGAAAGGAAATACACTCTTTTGAAATTGTTTCTTTACAATTCAATAACTAATATCATTAGGAACATAAAATCTTACCCAAATTCTGTATAACCAATGACAATAATAAATTAAATGAAACTGAAAGAGAAACATGCCATTTTTTGTACAACTTTTCTATTCGTACACTTAATAATATAAAAGAAAAAAGTATATTCAGAGCAAATTGAGTGACAGTTCTAATACTTTGATGCGTATTCTTTGGCTTTAATTACTGCTTGGCACCTGTTCTTCATAGAATTAACCAGTTTCCGACATGTTTCAGAGCTTATTTTATTCCACTCGGCTTGCACAACAGTTTTCAACTCTTGTTTGGACTTGACGCTTGCTTTATGGACTCGCCTCTTCAAAATTACCCATAAATGCTCAATGAGATTTAAGTCTGGACTTTGAGCTGGTGGTTGTAATAGTTTGGGCACATTCCATATTAGCCAATTCATGTTAACTCGCGCCTTATGCTTACTGTCATTGTCTTGTTGGAATCTGTAGATAGGCAGCATGTCCATTTTTTGGGCACTTTGCTTTACATTGTTCTTCAATATTTCCAAATAGACAATAAACTGGATGGTACCAACCATTTGGACGACATACAGCCCCAAATCATTAATGACCCACCACTGTGTTTAACTGTTGAAACTGTGTTAATGTGATTATTGTCTTTATTTGATTTTCTCCAGACCCTATTTATCCCATCTGACCCGTATATATTAATCTTGGATTATTGTATTTATTTGATTTTCTCCCGACCCTATTTATCCCATCTGACCCGTATATATTATTCTTGGACCCGTATATATTAATCTTGGACTCGTCTGACCATATTCTATCCCAAAATTGCTGGTCCTTGTGGATGTGCTCTTTCGCGAATGAAAGTCTATTCCTGCGATTCACTTTATTTACATACGGCCTCTTTCGTGGTATTCTGCCATGATATTCATGCTTCCACAAGGCACGTCGGACAGTTTGATCGGACATCATCTTGCCAGAAATATTTTCTACTAACGGTCGTAACTGAGGAACACTTAGTCAGGGGTTTTCTCGCACTCTTTTTAAAATAAAGCGTTCATCACGTTTATTGAACCGTCTCTCTTTTGGTTTTCTCGGCGCATTCTGTGTTGAACCTTCCTCTCTAAATTTGTTTACTATGTATTGAACTGTGGAATGTGATTTATTGACTGTTTTTCCAATTTTTCTTAACGAATAACCTCTAAGAGCCAAATTTATAATAACATCCTTCAGATCGGAACTAAGTTCCTTCACTTTGCCCATTTCAAACACGCTCATAAATAGACGATAGGCCTACAACAATACCTACGGGGAGCGCGCCTGCATGTTCAAACTTGTTACGAAGTTGCAAACTGCACGAAATCGCCCGAATAGCAGTGGCGCTGTATGCGAGGAAGATTGAAACTCTTGCCTGTACGAATAACAATGTTGCATGAAACAGCGTGTTTTTCTCTTTTCACACAAATTATATGCTCTGTTTATACACTTTGAACATACATTTTTATTGACATTTGTTGGTGAAACCTTCATTAACATTAATTTCCAGGTACATATGAAAATTATTATATTTACTAGTAGATATGACATTTTTTCCTCGGAAATTCTATGTGTACGAATAACAATGTTACATACTGTATATAAATCACACCTGTTAGACCTCTTCCTAAAACAGTAATTTGTAGGGGAGTACGTATATTCTTCGTCACCGTTTGAACCTCCAACAACCAAATAACAATTTCACAGCCGCTGAATACATGCACCTACCACGTAGGCAGCAGAGTATCATGTCAATTTAGTATCAAGTTTGGCGACTTAAGATTGGTCAGTTACTTTATATCAAATGATCAGCTGCCACTATTGATCCAGTCACATTCCTACAATTTTAGAACACACCGTAATAAAGTAATCTTGCGATCTTACTAATGAAATGTTCTTAAATATTGTAATGGTCCCTTGACCGAATGGAAGTTTTATAATGGAAAATATTGTATCATCTGATATATAATATCGGATGAACGGGTCCACTGCCACGATTCGTGTCTGAACAGGTGAATATTCCACGTCAGAGTTGCAGCTGCCTAACCATGGGAGACTTCTGCGCATGCGCACCTGCGTTCCGATAGATACAATATGCGCCACCCTGAATTATTGTGTATTAAGAAGTGGTACTGAACGACATTCCTACACAAATTAAGCTAAATAAACTATTATTTGTAATCATCTCAATTGGAAGATGAACTACGCTACATTTGTGTGATTCGTTTACAAGTATATGAGTTACTCGTACCCAGAGTTGGACAGGTAAATTTACATGACACGTATTTTACATAAATTACACATACGTTACCAGTAAATTACCTTGCGTAGAAAACACTTTTTCTACGTGTGCCCAAAGACTTTCCCTTAATGTATTTTTACTCAAAACATTCGGATGGATTCAAATACACAATTCAATGTCATTCAGATTGTGAATCAACATGCATTATGTTGTGCGTGTTAAGTAGGATCGATAAAATTACTTCCTGCTTCTCATATTTTTACAATTGGGAGAAATTCAGTATCACCTTTGCTTTTTCTTGGTGTTCCAGTTGTAATGTTTGTTGGCTATACTGTACAATCGACCCTTGTGTTATACCATTAAAAATTAAGGAAACAATGTATATTCTGTTCGTTCTGCAAGGCGGTTGTTTACAATGCTTTTGTTCTAAATGTTTAATAATTAGGAAAAAGTAACACAGTTTTGTGGTAAATATTTTCTTCTCACACTTCACTACTGGCGTAAAGTAACATAATTAAATTTGATAAACATAAAGCCCTAAACATGACTTGGAAAGGTTAATTTTAACTAATCTAATTGCCACTTTAAATTAAGATGGGCAATGTATTATCAGTGCTGCCATCTGCAATCGGACGGCGAATCCATTGAATATGGCTTGGCTCATATTGTTTCGCCAAGCCCTTGAACAGATGAAAGGTCATGTAAACGCAAAATACCCGGATTTGAACACGGGTCCCTTAGCTGTCGAGGGTGTCGCTTGCACTCCCGGATGAAGAGGGTTTACAGTGTAGACTCCACACTCTCTCCAGGGAATCTCAAGAGCAAGTGACTCGAGATGCAATGGACGCATGAGAGAGGAAGTGAGTGCAAGAAGAGGAAAATGCGGTTGCAGCTACCAGCTGTTAGCAGCAGCGCGAACTGCTTCGCTCCGGCCACTCGTTTTCTTCTCTTCTCTACCGCTATGCGCTGCCATGCCTCATAGATTCACGGGATGGTGCTACGATTGACCTTGAAGCAGGGTTGTAAAAGGTCCAGGAATTTTAAATGAATTCAATTCCGGTCCAGGAGAGAAAATCAGCAAGCGTAAATGTGTTCTGGACCGTAAAAAACCTTTTTATCTGTAAAGTATTTGAATTCGGTCCAGGAACATTTTTCCGGATCAGTTCAAACACAGTCCAGGACCTTTTGGGTCGGGTACCCTATTCTACACCCTCGAATTTTCATTTTTTTTCTTTCATTATGAAGATTATGTGATCCTAATTGTGAATAAAAAAAATGGAGCGCGGAAAGAAGTATTTACGACTGTACAGCCATTTAAAGTTGAGATTTTGTCGTTTGAAATTGTTGAGTCCAAATTTCCCACCGATTCCGGGCTCCGCCCCTGGAGTAATTGACTTACCGTCCCCTACCGCTACCGCGGCCCCGTCTTTATCTATAGAGTCCCTTTGAAAGACATGTTAGAAATTGGCCGGAGTCACCTGCCCCCAACACTATTCTCACTGTTTTCCGCATTGACACATGAAGATACCACAAATGAAGGCTAAAATTAAACCTAAGAAGGTAACTTACCTCTTTTTACCAAGGCCAGGTATTGAATTGTGGGTCGAAGTTCAATTTGTAAGTCCAAAAATGAAGTAACTCCTACGTTGAAAGTCCTTGTTGTCCTTTTCCACAGAATACCACCCTCCACTACCTTCCCATCATAAAAATAAGAAGTCGCAAATTATCCCATCCCACAAGTCATTTAGAAAAAACAATCCTCCCCTTTACGGCCTGCAGTTGCCAAAAGGAAATAATTATTTCCGATTTTTGAAGTCGCATAAATGAAATCCAATGTCTGAAATGTCCAACCCGCCAATATATGACACAAATAACATATCGCAATTGCAAATGTTCCCATTGCACAAGTCAATCATAAGAAGAAAAAGAAAAAATCAGACTTGCGCCTGTGACATGAATCCATCATTCGCCATCATAGAACTTCTGAAAAACCTTTTTGACATTACGCAAGGAATTTTAATTTCATAATAAACGTAAGTTCCGTAGCACATAGATCTAAAAAATTAACTTCCGCGCTATTTGCAAACACTGTTTGTTATGAGGAACTAAATATTTTCACGAAAATATTTGAAATGTGCCTGAATTCGGGGGTGTAGAAAGGGGTAGCGGAACAGACCTTTTTTCCAGATCAATTTAAATACGCTCCAGGAACCTTTTTTCCGGATCAATTTAAATACGGTCCAGGATAATTTTTTTCAATGTAACAATACGCAAATTGGACCGAATTTAAATTGTGCGGGGGAAAAAAGATCCCGGTCCTGCAGCGGAACCCAATAGAACCCATTAAAATTTATGGGTTCCAGCATCTTTAACAACCCTGCCTTGAAGGAATATTTTGCAACGGCGTGTCTTCACGCTGATTGCACCCCCAATTAAGGCGGTCAATATTTGGAGCACCGTTAACAACAGTGTTACAATATACACTATAGCCTGTCCAAGGGGTTTGTAGAAAAACACTGCACGTAATGGTAAAGAAGGGCAGAAAGTGAAAGGGTGGAGCAAACCAGTGCTCCCTGCTGCAAACTGCTACTGGCTGGAGTCACTTTTGCCCCTCAATGCAATCTCTTTCCCTCTCACGCGTTTATTGGTCGTGCCCTCTCGAGTCGCTCCTTGCACAGAGGACTTGTTCTCGTGTTCACATACTTTTGGGATGGAGTATAGGATCAAAGTTTATGTCCACTTTATGCACTGCTAGTCTAATCGGGACTTGACCTACAGTTTAAAGTGGGATCCGATCCACTATGAGTGTTGCGGCTTCAGACTGTCATCATCCTGTGTTACTACAGCTCTTGTCCAGCCTTACGGCGGACGCTCCATATGCTGGCGAGGAAGAGGGGAGCGGGGAAGCGACAAATCCAACGCGATAAGAAACGCAGCAGCCTGTAGAACGAGGTGCGCGTAGTACTTCCTCCCGTCACGTTGTAACTCTTGGCCCCACCGCTTATGTCCGTTTGGTCGGTCTGCGGTTCATTCCCCGCTCCCCACTTTTCTTGCCAGCATGTAGAGCGCAAGCCGTAAGAGTAGACAAGCGCTAAAATATTATGATAAGAAACATATACGTAATGATGAGACGTCGATTAATTTAAAATAAACATAAAATGATTGTAAGCTGCACCTGAAATTAAACAGAGATATGTACAGTCACCAGCATTTAATTAATGAAATACTAGCTTCCATGCAATGCGTTATGTGAGTTGCCAAATTTTTAACTTTTTAATAGAAAGTTCTGGTATCGCCTAGAGTTAGGCAACACACACAACGCATTGGAGCGAAGCCAGTATTTCAGGATGTAGGTGTCCCATTTTATTGCCGGCGACTGTACAACGACATTTCACACAGGTTGTGTCTGTCTGCTAACTCACTCGACTCTTCACAATTGATTGTTGGTTGTTGTTACACTAAAGGCCAACATATGTCACTGGTTGCCTTCTACACAATATCACGTTGACAAGTGACATGACGGAGGAATGAGCTTCCACCTGAGATCGAACCTGGGACCGATTCATTACAAGACAACAGCGATACCACTACACCATCGGGGAGATCGAGACTGGACCTACAGTTTAAAGTAGAATTCGAACTATTATGTGTCTTCACCGGGGATAGAACACGGGAATCCTTGATAAGACAACAGGGGTAGGCAAATGCACTAAAATCATTCCTATAGTCTCTTGCACATTGACGATCATTTGCGTACCAATATTTTTTTTAGTTATAATCAGCAACGCATAAGTACTGATCATGTCCCGTCTTTATTACTTTCTCGTCCATTTGTCTATTAAGAATAATAATTTTATTAATTCTTAAAAGTTTTCATTAACTGAGAAATTTTCACACGAAAACTAAACTTGTCCTTGATATCCTACAGCATATTTCCAAATCTTACAAGTAGCACCATCTCTCGAGGAATTCGACAATTTCTGGCATAAGGGGGTAAAGGCAGTAGGAGCGTATTGCTGATCACATCACCTAAAAATGGCCGAGATTGAGAATGTGTGGTGCCCTACCCCCGACATCCCCTAAATGTTCCTTCATGGCACGATGCTATATGCACGGGGAAATTTACGTTTTCACTTTTTTGTGCCCCCTGAACTCAATCCTGACATTTTGAAATGAAAACTCACTCCCTTTCAAGATACGATTCATCGCGTGCAGTAACAATTTCGGTTTGATTCACGCTTCGTAACGATTAATAAGAAAGAAAATAAAAGTTTCCAGCACAAAATAAAGAGTAATCCTACACACTTACTTTCACAAACTGCAGAAAATGTCATCCAGGATATTTCGCTGAGAAGACACACCAAAATGTCCCGTCTTGGACGAAGTTTTCGACTGTCACATCCGAAGCTGTTGCAAACTAGAAAACGACACGGGAGAAAAGAAAACGTCACGTCAGGAATACACCGAGCTGCGTATGTGGTGCAACACACACACACACACACACGCACGATCGATATGGTGGTCCTTGGATAGCGGCTTAAAGTATGCGAGGGGCAAGTAATAACATGCGAACAGCTCGTTCTTAATGTTACATGCCGCCTGACACTCCTCTACGTGTCAAATAAATCTTCTGGGGTCCCATTCCCATCTACCCCCCCCCCCGAAAGATAGTAGTCGGGAAATTCCAGGAAATTCTCGTTCCGGACTGAACGACGATGGAACATTTATTGGGAGAAAACGTACCGTGGCTGTCAGTATGGTGACAACGCCAAATACTTCTTATCAGAGGTTATATAATTCTTGAAGTTTCATTGTTCATTGATTTAGTTTATTTTACTTCGCTTTTCTACCACTTTTGGCTAAGAGTGAAGATAACGATGAATTGTGATAAGATTAAATGGATGAAGGGACAATCAGGAACATTTAGGGACGACAACACGATCTCCACTAAGGTGAGCCGGGAAAGTCCCTTTTTTTGACACACTGTCACGATTTTTTGACGTAAAACGTGACACCGAAATGTCGATTTTTTGTGATAATGACTTATCGACATAGAATTACTGCCAACAATGCATCTTCTCTACCATTACCATGAACTATGGTATTTCTGGTTGGAAATTATTTCACATTTCAATGTCAACAATGTGCCATATTCAATTTTCTTAAAATAATGGAATTTCTTCTCTGTTGACCTGCAACTAATGCTCCCACTAAACGAGTGTTTTCGTACAATAATGGTTTGTAGACAAGTGACAAAGACGCTCTTTGAGTACAAACTTTGAAAGCTATGTTGATTAATAAGGTGAACTTTAATCACACATGTGTAAACTTTTACAAAATGTTATTTGAAAAGAAGGGTGTACTGAAGCAGTGTTACCAACTATCTAGAAAGTTATCAGACGTGAAAGAAGTGTCAAGAGTAAATTGTGTTTGTATACTCGTACATCAAACAGTTTTTTTAAAAAATAAATATACGTATGTGTGTGTACATTTAATATGTACGTAATTTAACACATATAAATGAGTGCTCACGTGCGAACATTATCGAATCTTTTTCTTCTTAAAGCTGCCTTGAATAAACAGTCGAACATTATTGCCATTCTTCTTCTTCTACTTCCTACTTCAACTGGCCAGTATGCTCCTCAATTTTGATTGGTAGTTCTATGGTATTAATAATGGATTTAGAGACGGTTTCTAATTCTGCCTGGAACTGTATAAAAGAAAGCTCTCACAGTCGATGGCGAAGTGAGGACATACCTAACTGCCGTGTGAGACTGGCTTTACAGTTGTTTCGCACCATTTGTGCATTTATTTCAATATCGTCCGAATAGGCACTGCTACTAAAAAAAGGCGTATAGGGGAAAGTATGAATTTCTCCTCATGTTGCAAGTGGAAGCGGTTTTTTTTATGTTGATTATTAAAAAAAAAGGTAAAGTGTTCTCCTGTGCTTAGCACCACGCCATGAAGGCGTATAGGGGATGTGGGGGTAACGCCCCACACTTTTTTGATCCGGTCATGAGTGGGGGTGATGTGATCAGCATCACGCCCCTGACCGCCTTTACCCCCCAGGGTTTCCCCCAGGTACCCATGTTATTCGACGCTGGGTGGGCGCCGGAGCCGCTTCCAACGTTAGAAAAGTTCCCGGATTTGAACCGGCCGGGGATCGAACCCGGGACCTTGAGCATGGTAGTCAGACGCGTTACCGACTGAGCCACCGCGGCATTTGTCACGATTTTTTGACGATTAAGCTAGACACAATATTTGAAAAACATGATGAATAATAATTATCAGAATCTCATGTATTCCTTATGGGCAATCAACTTCAAGCTACGGTTAATCAAATGGAAATTTTTACTTTCCCGCCTGTCAATTACATCTTCAATCTGTCCTCTTTCCGCTGATTTTTTCTATGACATCGGAAGTTTAATATTCCAAAGAGAAGAAATAAAATGATGCTCCCTACCTCCTTGCTTCCTACGCCCATACTAGCAGTGTTGCCAAACCTGATGCGCACGAAAAAGCTAAATTTCACCTTAAATGGAGTTAAAACTGAGTTTCAAGAAGCTAGATTTGCGAGGGCTGGATAAAGTGCCTTGCAGGGTAATTTTAGGCGTCAAGAGAGTGGGGAGCGCTGCAATTATGACAATTTATTCTTTGTTTTCACCGCCTAGATCTGGCGGCATCACCCACCTCAATAATTCACCGATGGAAAGAGCCTCGCAAAAACTGTCTGTCTCTTTCTCGATTTTTAAGATATTTTTGATGTTAAATAGGCTTACCTACGTACCACGAAACTATTGCGAATATGTAGACAACAAAGCGAAAGCGTAGCGTCGATTATATGTTATAACCTTAAAATTTACAACACAATGGCTGAATATGGCACTAAATTTTATGATATTGGATCAGTAAAATTATTGGTGGTCTTACCGATAAGCCTATATCGGACAATATCGATAAGAGTACCGATTAATCTGTTGTACAAGCAGAAATAGGACAAACACACAGGGTGTCGTATTGACGGGGGATAAAGTGGGAATTTTCCCCCTCTAGATATTTTTTCAAATATCACACTGTATGTGTATACTACATGTGTAGGTAATACACGCACGTACCACTAACTAGCTAAAATAATGTGTCATGTTACATGACACAGGGTGATATAGAAATTACATGGTACTCACCCTCCTCTCTTCCTCCCTTGCCGCCCTAAGGTGTGACTCGATGGCATCCAGGTCGATCTTTGGCATCGCAGTCTCAATGTTGTACACATCGAATCCTCCTGACACAGAAAAAGACAACTCTCAGTTCTGGACAATATTAACATTGTACGCTTAACAGAAACTCACAACACGTAATAACAAAAGCAGAAGCATATCTTGTTTTCTTTATTTTAAGGTTCAAGGTTCAAACAACTTCCTATCCTTACTCTCTCTCTCTCTCTCTCTCTCACACACACACACACACACACACACACACACACACACACACATATATATATATATATATATACACACACACATGTCTTTATGTATAAGAACCGTTCTCGAACAGGACGTCCGCAGGATTTTGTTTATCAGAGGAGCAAGCAAGGTAATTTTTATCCAGTGGCGGAAGGCGCAAACGAGGCATATTTCCCCCCCCTTATAATAGTGTTCCCCGTCCTCCTCCTTGGCCGCGCTGTCTAAGGCACGGCTGCGGGACGGCATGGGTTCGATCCCGGGTTCAGTCTCCGGGAATTTTCGGCCTGTGTCTAGGGCCGGTGGCAACCCACCATCGTGAGGAAAATGGGGAGCTCCGAGTGAGTGAGCGTAATCCGGTCGCGAAGTTCTACAACGGCTGGGGGTTGGTCGGGCCAACCACACGTCCCGCTAGTCTGGCTGCAGATCTCCACGCCCTCCTGGTGGCCCGGGGGGAGGGGGGGGAGGCCAGCAGTCGGTAGGTAAGCCAGGGCCCAATATTGGGCTGTAGCGCTATAGGGTTTTAATAGTGTTCACCCCCTAGAAAAAAAAAAACCTCCTCCAGTTTGAAGTTATGTTCCTGCAACGCGTTTATAATAATTAACATAAATTACAAGGGAAGGGATTTTAAGGTGCAAATTTATGGTCGGGAAAGGGAGAAAAAATTCTAAAAGTGTTTTATTCAATACTGTAGCAAATAATAATTAGTAATAATTACATGAAGTAACCAGTATTTACGAAGTACACATGGCATTTACTGGGTTTCGATCAACCTGTTACACTGGATTACGCTCAACATTTCTGTTTTCGAATGTAAGTCACTGACGCTTTGAGCTCAGCGATTGACATTATCTTGGAAACTATTGGGGCTGCAATGATTATACAGGGTGGCTCAATATGTCACTTAACACCCTCAGTACAAGGCCACTGCAGCGCGCAACATGGAAATGGTGATGCCCAATCGTTATCAGGCCAAGGGGGAACCACATTGACGCCACCCGCACGGTCGGCGGCCATCTTGATGTCCGCCATCTTGAATTCAACTTCAGAATTTTAAATGGGAAGAGGGTCGTGCGACATATCAAAATGGGCTAGAATTTCACGAGAAATGCAATGGTGAAGGTTTTTTCGACGTATCTTTAACCAGTAAAAAGTTATGACTGAATTCTTGTACCAATTTGCTCCTTTTCGAGCTGTTAGAAAAATGCCTTAAAATTTGTTTAGCGCTTCGGTAATGCATCGAGATCAAAGTGACGTCTATGGAGAGACGTTCGCATGCCATTGCACATTATTTTAATCGGATACATCCATGAAGAGCTGTGCATTATGAATGGTTGTCGCGAACAATTTACAGTGTGACGCTTCCATTGAATTAAAAGTCCTTCACAGTGACAAGGCTAATGTTTATGTTCATAAGGAAGTTTATAAACAGAATATTCGATGATTTTTATCTGATAACCCATTTTCGACAGATCAAAGCTGAATGGTTAGTGTTGGTAAGTTAATGGTGTGGCGTGCTGTGTGGAACACGATTGGTTAGTCAATTTTTCATCAACAGAACCTTAAATGCTTAGGGCTACTTGGATTTGTCAAATAAACAGGTTTTTTCGTCCTTGCTTATGGAAGAAGGTGCTTTTTACAGAGTTTTTTCAATAGGGAAGAACACCAGAACACTTATGGGAACGTTATGAACCAGTTTTTGTCCAAAGTTAGTTATCAGATGACAAGGGTCACAAATTCTGTTTATAAACTTCCTTATAAACATAAACATTAGCCTTGTCACTGTGAAGGACTTTTAATTCAATGGAAGCGTCACACTGTAAATTGTTCGCGACAACCATTCATAATGCACAGCACTTCATGGATGTATCCCATTAAAATAATGTGCAATGGCATGCGAACGTCTCTCCATAGACGTCACTTTGATCTCGATGCATTACCGAAACGCTAAACAAATTTTAAGGCATTTTTCTAACACCTCGAAAAGGAGCAAATTGGTACAAGAATTCAGTCATAACTTTTTACTGGTTAAAGATACGTCGAAAAAACCTTCACCATTGCATTTCTCGTGAAATTCTAGCCCATTTTGATATGTCGCACGACCCCCTTCCCATTTAAAATTCTGAAGTTGAATTCAAGATGGTGGACATCAAGATGGCCGCCGACCGTGTGGGTGGCGTCAATGAGGTTCCCCTCTTGGCCAGATAACGATTGGTCATCGCCAATTTCAAATTCCATGCCGCAGTGGCCTTGTACTGAGGGTGTTAAGTGACTTATTGAGCCACCCTGTATTATACCATTATATAGCTCTCGTTCTGCCTATAAAATGAGACTATATGATTTTTTATAGCTGCTCAAGAAGAGTGAAAATCATTTATTTTTCTTTCCAATTTTTTAACAAAACATGAAATAAAAAGAAGGGAAAAGGTTCTAAAGTATCAAACAGGGGGTAAAAAGGGGATAAATGCGCTAATCTCACGAAAAGGTGCAACAAAGTGTGTTCATTTTACTTGAATTCATGCCCTAAAATACATATCTCAAACGATAGGTATGAAAAAAGCTATATGCTTGGAAAGGTGCTGCAACTTAAAATCTGTTTCCTGTAAATTATCGTGACTAAAATGACATATATTTTTACTATATAGAATTTTAGATTGAGATTAAAATTCAAGGAGGCGTGGCCTCCATGCCACTCGACCTCCATGACAATAACTAAAATGCACATATGTTGTTATTAACTGGATATGTGCAAAAATATTCGTATCCTGCTTTTATTATAGGTTTTGAATATTTATTTATGCAGTAATCCTGCAGAAGTTCCGAACATTGATAATCTCGGATAATAAAATGTTAGCAATTTAAAACACATTTTAAAATTGTTAACATCTTGTATGTACTCAGTGTGTATCACCTTAGATCCTATCATTCTCACGTCACATAAAATATGACATGTGAGCAGAAGCGGAACCACGATTTTTTTCTGGGGGAGGGGGGGGGGCAAGTACCAGGATAAACGTACCAATAATAATAAAAATATTATTATAACATTATTATTATTATTATTATTGATTTGCTTTACTTTGCTTTTTGTGCCACTTTTGGCTAATTTTGAAAGATGGGGATGTGTGATAACATGATGAAATTGATGAACAAACACTCACAATCATCCATGCACAAGCCGGGATTCGAACCCGGAACCACTTTATTATTATTATTATTAGTAGAAGTAGTATCAAAGACGTTATTACCCTCTTAAATTATGCAAAAAGAAGGTAGAAGTTGGTGCTAAAGCATTTGTGTTCGAACAAACAATTTGAATTATTTTCTCAACACGTACAAGTTCACATTAATCATGGAAAACAAACACAAACTATTTTTCAAAGACAGGAAATGCTTGATACATGCATTCCAAATATAATTCTTTTTTACATTAACATGTATAACTTTCATGCACGATATACGTATATTTCACACATATGCAACATGGAGCGACGTGGACACTAAATTGTGTAGGCTACGTATTCAAAGTTTGTTTAATACACATCATATACAACATATATTATTTAAATACATTACACAACCAAATCATCCATCTCAGAATAAACCAACGGCAAAAATTATATAAATTGTCTCAAATGTGCACGCTCCCTGTCCTCAAAACAATTGTTCATGCATTTAAAACAAAATCAATGAAGACAAGTTTTATTTCTCTGATAATTTACAATGCATTACAGAGAAAAAAAAAATATCCAATTTTTTTGCAGGCTGAAATCAATATTGATTTAATATTGCACAAACAATTTCACGGGATGCCTTTTGTGCCTCCCCGATGGTGTACTGGTAACATCGTCGCCTTGTGATCAAGGATTCCGGGTTCGATACCCGGTGGAGCCACATGGCACAGTTGTTCGGATCCCACTTTAAACTGTAGGTCCAGTCCCAATTAGCTTTTCTGTGCTTAAAGTGGACTTAAAACCACAAGTCAATCAATCAATTTTACAACTTATTTTCATTTAGATCGTTCTGCGCCCAGGAGTGGCTCCTGCTGGCCCTTAGCTACGGTTCTGAACTTGATAAGACTAAGAAAAGCAGGAATTGCGAGCAAAGCGAGCAAGAAAATTTTACGAGAAGTATTTTTATTTGCATAAAATTTGAAGTTGTGGGTGATAATTGTCCCCTGCAGGTACACTTGACCGTCAATGTTTGCCCCCCCCTTTCCCCTTTAACTCATCTCCATCCAAGGTTGGGCGGCACTGTAGTTCCGCCACTGCATGTGAATGTAACGGATACTTAGAAATTAATGCTTCTTACTATAAAACTCTCCAACAGGTGGCAGCACTAACGAGCTCCAAGAACTCAAGAATATCGCCTACTTTTTCTTTACTGTGACAAACAGTTGTACAAAGAATATGTGTAAGCTATTGTTCCTGAAACAGAGGTATCTGTCGTGAAATAGAGGTATGGAACTACTTTAAGTAACATGCTGTGATTGAATTTCTCACTGTTAAAGGTAATGTTTCAAATGATATTCTGCGGCCTGCAGCATTCTTACCCAAACAATATTCATGTACGGTTTTCTCTTGTATCTTGTATTTACCTCGTGCGTATATCATTCATGTATTTCCTTGAACCTTGCATTGTATTTACCTTGTGTATAACTCATGTACACAAATGCCAACTGCATCCTTCGTCACACCCAAAACAAAGAAACCTACCAAAGCCAAACCATCCACACCAGCCGAGGGAGCCAGCACGCTCAGCCTTTAAGGAGGCAAATCAATCCCTTTCGAGGACAAAACCTCAAAACCCCACACTCCAGGCAAGTTTAACAGGAGCAAAACCACTTTCCTACCCTCGAAATTCCAGCAGTTGCAGCAGGAAACAATACATCCCAAACAATCTAACAACGCAATTAACCTCTACTACCTTAGCACCACTCTTCAAAAGAAAAGCTGAGCCCCAAGGGACGTTACTTACACCCAGTGATGTGCCGTACACTATAAGTTTACGTCTACATGCGTTGTCTATGCGTAGATTACATTGGGTTGTAGTTTACATAGACTACGTAGACAATCTAAAGTGCATTAAAATTAATTTTCAAGACTCTCATGAAAGGAAAGTGACATTTTCAACTATGTTAGTTCCTAACGAACTGACAAGAATCCTATTTACAACAAAATATCTCTTCTCTTCTATCATCAACTATGGATGAAGATAAATAGTATGCAAGAAAGACAACAGATGGCAGTCATGAGACAAAACTAGTCTTTCCCTATAAAACACTGGAATATTTTATGTTAGGTTTTTTTCCTAGGTGAGAAATTGTTCGAAGTTGGAAGGAAGAGCATGAAAAGGTCTCCTCACACATCAGCAACTGATACGCAGTATAATTTTGTTTCACTTTCATGGAGGCCTTTGCTAAGTTATCGCCTCTTGCCATGTTGTTTACATAGATTACGTCATCTACGTGTATAAAATAGTCTACGTGTAGAATCTAAACTATCGTTGTTTCCGTGTAGACGCACATCACTACACCCCCACCCTAACCAATAAGAATGATGATGATCAGTGGCGTAGCATGAGAATTTCGGGTCGGAACGCCAAATCCAAAAGAAGGCTACACCCTTTTTGCCTAATAGTTTACTTATGGGATTAGTCGATATAAGTATTGTCTATTTGAAAGTACAATTTCATTATGTTTTATTGCCTGAAGTCGGCCGAATTCCGATAAAACATGATCTATGCATATTTAAAAGCTAGCAAATGAGGTGCCTCACTATGCAACAAAGGTTTGGAAGGCTGGTATTGTATAGCTCTTTTTAATTAGGTTGTTCAACTCGGAACGCCATACGCCATTCGGAGTCTTTTGCCCAAAGGATAGTACATGTGTAGCAAAATAATATTTTGTTTCTCTCAGCACACCCAGTTAACCAAAGAAACATTTCGGCATGACGTCTATCATTAAAAGACCTACTAGAATCATAAGAGCTTCTAGAACAATAGTAAACGCATTTCGCTTTTCTGCTACTTTTGGCTAATCGCGAAAATAAATATTATAAATGATGATATTGATGAAGCTGAAGGGACTCTCACAAAGAATATCCATGATAACCACTCCACCACAAAGGTCGGTGGATGATCCACCTATCGTACACCCTACTGACGTAACAGTGCCTGTCTGACATACATCACGATGCGTCATAAAAAAACGTGATAAAAATTTTAAAATAATTTCGTCCAGAGATCATTCGATGTTAAGAGTTTTGAAACGAACGCTCAACATTTCCATTGGCAAAATATAAAGGAACAAATAAACTATCTTAATGATACATTAGTTTTGCGGGTTAAGTGGTAAGCAGCCACAGGCTGAACTTCGCCCATGAATCTCTGTTTCTAACCCTTCATACCACGAGGGCTGAAAACTCTGACGAAAACTTTTTTTTAATGCACATTCCTGTTTGTGCAATAAATTACACAAAGAAATTATACATTGGAGTTTGGTAAAGTTACGTGAGTCATATTGCGTACTGTAGCATCACACAGCACGAGCGCGAATCGTCGTCGTCGTCTGAATCGGAAAGCAGGAAGGGTCACATGAGCCCTAGAACCAATCAAGTTGTTCCGTACGCCAGCGTTCGAGAGAGCATTGCGCCCGTGCTGTAGAGATCCAAGCTTTCCCTCCAGGCAGGCTGAGACTAATGCTTTATACAGGGTGTCTCGAAAGTAATAGCGCAAACTGACACAGGTGAAAGTACACGATAATAGAAGCAAAAAAGTCTCAGTAAACATGGGTCTGCAAACGAGCCGTTTTCGAAATAATTGCAAATGTGTGATTACAAGCCGCTACTGACTTCATTGTTTGTAAACGTCGTCCTAGTTGCTAAATACTAATAATACAGTAAGACAAGTCATTGGAGATCTCATTGCTTTTATTGAACATTCTACTTACATCCTGTTTGATTCCAATGCCACCTCTCGGAAATGTTCTGTTTTGTAAACAAAGAGCAAACATCGGACCGAGCAAGGAGTAAAATCACTCGGTGTTTACAAAATGCAATCAATGACGGCTTGTACCCACACATTCGCACACATTATTAGCATTTTACCAAGTAGGACGACGTTTACAAACAATGAAGTCAGTGGCGGATTGTAATAACATATTCGCGATTATCTCGAAAACGGCTCGTTTGCGGATCCATGTTTACTGAGACTTTTTTGCTTCTATTATCGTGTACTTTCACCTGTGTCAGTTTGCGCTTTTACTTATGAGACACCCTGTATATTCCTTGGGCAGAGTGTCCTGTACGCCAAACGTCACCGGCGTCCGGCCAGCAAAGGCATTAGAAGATTGCTATAACGAGAGCTGTTTGGTGGAGCGTTGTAGGCGTACCGAAATAAATAGCTATTATAGTACTATATAGCTCAAACATGTATATAATAGTAATGTTTTGATTTTGTTTACAGCATTCACTCATTTTTTACCCATTGACGTTCAATAACCCTACGCCACTGATGATGATGATCTTACGTTGGCGAGTGACAAAAATGCGTAGTTAGAGATCGGGTAGTTCACCTGAACACTCCATCCTAACTACAGGGTGTCGAGCAAAATAACAAATCCAAAATTCTTGACTTTTTCATCATGACTTTTTCTTGAACTTTCTTTCCATTTTCTTAACATTTATATAATCGGCCCCTACTGGTGTAGTTGGAAATTAAGAAAGTAGAGTAAGGTGGGCTAAGACTGCGCGGCGGGTAAGACTGCGCACCGGTTTTTCGAGGTGAAAGTCACACACAGTTGGTACTATTGCGCCACCGTTACTTCGTCCAAGATGGTAGCTAGCTGTGGACAGTGGTGAAGATACGTTTGAAATACGTTGTGCTGAGAGAGGCAAGTGAAAAGATTTTGAGGGTGTTTGCTATTTATTTTAGTACTACGTGTTGAGTACTACGTCACTGTGAATGTATACAATATTTCGATGTTGATGGACAGAGGAAGCTGTGTTAATGCCGAGTCCACCTGTGTATTAGTTTCCATTGCTTTGTGCAATGGCTGGGCAGCATCACGTGATTTGTTCAGGAATGCAGAACGGGGCACGACTGCGCACGTGCGCAGTTTTACCCCACAAGTGGGTGGCTTGCATGTGCGCGCTCCAGATAACTGTTAGATTTGAAACAACGATTTGAAAACAACAAATATTTCCAGTTAAGACAATGTTAAAGCTATAAAGGCAGTGGATGAAACAATAGGCTACAGGGAAAGGAAAAGTGCAAAGAAACCATGGATTACTGAAAGTATGCTGGAAAAAATGGAGGAACGGAGAAAATGGAAGAATGTAAATACAGAAGAGGGAAGACATAATTACAAGATACTGAATAACCAGCTAAGAAGAGAAACTGACAGGGCAAAAGAACAATGGATGAAACAAAAATGTGAAGAAATTGAAGAACTGGAAAAAAGAGGAAGGTATGACTTGATGTATCGTGAAGTAAACTGCTCGGGCTTCCAAAAGAAGAAATGGAAAACAATGTGGATGATAGAAGACGAGGAAGGATGTGAAATCACAGACAAAAAGGGAATATCGAATGTGTGGGGAAAGTACGTTGAAGAGCTCTACCAGAAAGAGAATCGCCCAGACAGTCTGAATGTAGAAAATGAAGACGACGTGCCTGACGATGAGAAAGGATATTATATCCTGAATGAAGAATTTGAGCAAGCACTCAAAGAAATGAGGAATGGGAAAGCAACGGGCACTGATGAAATTCCTGTTGAACTTATCAAATGCCTGGGAGATGGAAAAAGAGAAATACTGCACTTATGCAATGAAATCTATGAGAAAGGGGATTGGCCACAAGATTTCACGGAGACTGTTTTGGTACCTCTGCAGAAGAAAAGCAATGCCAGAAAATGTTCTGAGTACAGGACAATCAGCTTGATATCTCACTTGGCAAAAATTCTTCTAAGAATTCTGAACAGACGCCTATACTCGAAGGTCAGTGGCGAGTTAGAGGAAGAACAGTTTGGCTTCAGGAAAGGAAGAGGTACAAGGGATGCAATTGGTTTACTGAGGACCATTGGGGAAAGATATTTAGAGAAAGGAAAGGAGGTGTTTGTAGTATTTGTAGACCTGGAGAAAGCCTTTGATAGAGTGAATTGGGTTAAACTTTTAGAAATTCTGAAGAAAATTGGTGTAGATTGGAAAGAGAGAAGACTTCTAAGCAACTTATACATGAATCAACGAGTTAAAGTGAGAACAGGAGACGAAATGACAGAAGGCTGTGAAATTGGAAGAGGAGTACGACAAGGATGCTGCCTATCGCCTACTTTGTTTAATATCTATTTAGAAGATATAGTGAAAACTTGTTTCCAGGGCACAGGAGGTGTCAAATTAGGAGGAAGAAGAATAAACTGCATAAGATTTGCTGATGACATGGCATTATTCGCTGAGGATGAAATAACCATAAATAGTATGTTACAAGAGTTAAACAGCAGCTGTGAGCAGTATGGGATGAAGATTAATGTAAAGAAGACAAAGGCAATGGTTATAGGACGGAAACCAAGGAATATTAATGTGAGAGCAAACAGTGAAAGAATCCAGCAAGTGGATCTATACCTCGGATGCACTATAAGCAGTGACATGAGCTGCAACCAAGAAGTGAAAATGAGAATCGCAATAGCAAAAGAAGCTTTCAATAGAAGAAAAAATGTTTTTTGTGGACCCATGGACATAGGTCTAAGGAAGAGATTAGTGAAATGTTTTGTGTGGAGTGTAGCACTATATGGTGCAGAAACCTGGACGTTGAGAAGAAATGAAGAGAAACGACTCGAAGCTTTTGAAATGTGGACATGGCGAAAAATGGAGCGTGTAAAATGGACGGACAAGGTAAGAAACGAAGCCGTACTGAAAAGAGTTGGTGAGAAAAGATCTATACTGGAGACCATCAAGAAGAGGAAAAGAAACTGGTTAGGACACTGTCTAAGAAGAAACTGCCTGCTAAGAGATGCCTTGGAGGGAATGGTTGAAGGAAGAAAAGTCCGTGGAAGAAAGAGATATCAGCTTATGGATGATATTAAAGTAGCTGGGTCGTATGCTATTACGAAGCGTAAGGCAGAGAACAGGGAAAGCTGGAGATTGCAGTGAAAAACCTGCCAATTAGGCAGAAAACAATGAATGAATGAATGTCATGTTTGTCATTTTATCGTTCCAGGCTCATTCATGGCAAGCAATCGCAAGATGACCTCGACGAGAAAGACGTGCAGTGAACAGACGCTACAAGAAGCAAAAGAGAGGATTCAAACAGGAGAAAGTCAGAGGCAGGTAGCAGAGTCCTTAGGGATGCCTGAATCCACCCTCCGTTTAAGTCTAAAAAGAGGTCATGCAGCCCCTTCTTTAGGTCGGTTTAAATTAACATTTTCTCCTGAGATGGAACAAGATCTATATGACCACCTCAAAAACATTGATGCTATGTTTTATGGACTGACAACGAAAGACCTCCGTGCCTTGACATACCAGTTCGCCGAGAAAAACAACATTTCTCATCGGTTTGATTCCGGTAAGCAGATGGCAGGGAAAGATTGGGTATATGGGTTTTTGAAACGCCACCCTGAACTTTCTCTGCGTCAGCCAACAGCTACAGGAATTGGACGTGCAGTGGGGTTCAATAAAGTCCAAGTGAACAGATATTTTACAAATTTGCGACAATTATTGGACAGATATAAATTTCCACCTTGCCGTATATTTAACATGGATGAAACTAGTGTCAGCACAGTCCCTCCGAAACTTCCAAAGGTGATAAGTGTGAGAGGTAAAAGATCGGTTAACAAAGTTGCTAGTAGGGAACGTGGACAAACCATCACTGCGGTGTGTTGTATGAACGCATCAGGAAGTTTCATTCCTCCTGCATTCATCTTTCCGCGGAAGAGACTGAAAGCAGAGCTACTTGATGGGGCACTGCCATCTGCCATTGGAATGGTGTCCGATTCAGGATATATAAACGCAGAGCTCTTCACACAGTGGCTTCATCATTTCCAAAAAAATGTACGAAGTTGTGCTGAAAGTCCTTGTTTGTTGGTGCTTGACAGTCACGCATCACACATTTCCCTCGCTGCTATAGAGTTCTGCAGATCGAATCACATCCACATGCTGTCGTTACCACCTCACAGTAGCCACAAGGCCCAGCCATTAGATACATCATTTTTTGGTCCACTGAAGTCGTTTTATTCATCTGAGTGTGATAAGTGGATGAGTAACCATCCGGGTCGCCCAATCACAGTTTTCCAAGTGGCATCCATTTTTACAAAGGCATATGGGAAGGCAGCTACAGTTGGGAATGCCATGAAGGGCTTTGAAGTGACTGGATTATGCCCTTTCAATCAAGACATCTTCCCTGAGGACGAGCTTCTTCCCTCTACTGTGACAAATGTATCAGCTGAAACTCCTGTTGAGCAGCCTTCAACAAGTGGGGTTAACAATACTGGACCATCCCCGAATGACGTGCCACAGCAGGCAAATGTGGCTCATGCATCAGCTGAAACTCCAGGTGAGCAGCCTTCAACAAGTGGGGTTAACAATACTGGACCATCTACCTACCAATTACGTGCCACAGCAGGCAAATGTGGCTCATGCATCAGCTGAAACTTCAGGTGAGCAGCCTTCAACAAGTGGGGTTAACAATACTGGATCATACGGGCACATTTCCGTTAACCAGATATCACCACTTCCACGTGCAGAGCATATTGAGCACCGCCGACGAAAGGGAAGGCAGTCTCAGGTGTTAACAGAATCTCCATTCAAAGTCAACTTGGAAGCCTCGTTGGCTGAGAAGAGTAAGAAGAAAGTTCAGGGGAAAGAGAAACGGAACATCGTTGTTGAAGAAGATGTAGCAAGCAGAAAACGCCAGAAGAAAGAGTACAATTGCCCAGGTTGTAATGAGAAGTACAGCGATCCTCCAGTAGGAGATTGGATCCAGTGTTCCACATGCGACGAGGGGTGGTATGAAAATTGCACCTCGTATGAAACAGGAACCTTTATTTGTGATTTGTGTTAGCGATTCCTAACCCAGGCAAAGGACGGGATTCACTGTGCCTACTGTGAGAATGCCACGAGAAATGAATCCCATATGATAGAAGAACTTTTTAAGGTGATTTGTGTTTCTTTTTATACAAATGTGACTGTGTAGAAAGTGCGCATTCTTACCCGAACTTGATCGCAGTCTTACCCCGCGGTGCGGGTAAGACTACGCATTTGCATGGTCACAGTTTTGTAATTGTTTCATGCAGAAATATTGTTCATTCAGCTTTCGGAAATTTACTGAGAGTTAGCAAAGGATAATGCTATGTGTATTGCTTTTTTCATATGTTTCTGTAGTTTCATAGCTTGAATATAAAATTATGAACTCAAACTGCGCAGTCTTGCCCCACCTTACTCTATATATTTTTAATCAATGATAAAACTCCTACGACAAGACTGGTTAAGATGGAAACTGAAGCTGTACTTTAACAAGAGATTTAGACTTGCTTTAATTATGTATTAATGCATGTAGAAATTAATGCTTCAGACTTCATCCTGGATGGGGAACGGCCACATTACTTTAATAAGTTTACGAAACTTCACGCATACAAGAATGTGATTCTTTAAGAAGCAAAGTGAAAAATCTTAACCACAACCCAATACAATTTTAGATTTCCAAATATTTACTGTATTTTTATACTTTTTTTATACTTTTATTTTTACTGTATATTTACTGCGCTATTTACTGTACATTCTATGATTTAAAATTTACTCAGTGCATATTGTTTCAACTTACCATTTCATCAAATCCCAGTACAGGTATACAACAATGTAAATTCACTATACTGTAAAAAAAATAGCAAAAATTCTTGACCACAAGCATAATTTCTAGACTTTTTCTTGACTGGTAGACACCCTGAACTATTGCCTATATTTGGGGGAGCAGGAAGAGGTCTATCTCTTGCCTTGACTCATCTCAACCAACAGCCAACAGGTGCCATGGCTTGCCCAGAGTTGATACCTTCCTGGAGATAAGGCCTGCTCGAGAAAGTTTATTATCTCTTACGCTAGCGATTGTATTTGTATTAATGTGAATAGGAAGTGTTGACGGTGGAAAAATATTAGTTTCAAGATCCATAGCTACGCACCATATTAGTACACCCAACGGCGAAAGAAACAGTAGACGAATTGTCCACCACCATTGTAATTCGGTCTGTATCACACATTGTGATGACAATGAATTGAAATAAAGACTTCAATAAGCAAAGAACAATGCCTGCTTCGAACCAACATAGTTTCATTCCTTAAAACAACACAGGATGTAGAATAAAAAAAGTAATGAAAATGGCCGTGGACAATTTGCCTACCAATATCTTTGCCGTTCACTGTACAACTGGTTCTCACACACTAGCACAAAAATCTAGATATGTGCTTGTAGCGTGATAGATAATGTTGCCACTTATTGACGAGTTATAAGTTTTAGGCCTATTTTCATCATACCTTGTACATAATCTTTACTATTGGGAAGTACGATACATTTTATTTTTAAAGGAACGGTAAATTTTATTGATACTATTATGAAATTATCAATTTGTGCTGCGTATGCTTCTGTGCGCTATTTACTGTATATCCTATGATTTAAAATTTACTCAGTGCATATTGTTTCAACTTACCACCATATTGTATCATTGCTGTATCGATGTTCTTGAATTTTTCAGCTATGCATATGTATGTAAGCTGGGTGTACACGTGTGTAGCATGTGTAATTGTAACTGGCATTTCCCTGTATTGAGGAATAAGATGGGTGCGTGTGTGTGGTGGGGGAACACATGTTGGAGGAATAATTGTTAACTCTGCATTAGAAAATACAACTGTGTAAATATCGTGGTTCTTATTCACGCATGTTCATTTTAAGTCCATTTTATTCTAAGATAGTCTAATCCAATAGGAATCGAACCTTTGCTAACTTCCACAGCACCTCTTGTCTATGCTTTCACGCTACAATAAAATTTGAATTGTATTAACTCTTTCCAGATGTCTATTTATCCCCTCTGCGGCTTGCTTGATTCCTTGCTCGTATAATCTTAACACACCGTAAAATAGTTTGTCCTCACTCATAAACGTCAAACATACTTACCTAGAAACTAGAAACCTATTATGACAAACGCACCCACTAAGGGATTTTTCGAAATTCAGCCCCTTGGGGGGAGGGGAGAGGACTTAAATTTCTATATCTTGATATATTTACTATCCAAACTTCTCGATCTAGAAACATGAAAATACTTTTTAATAAAGTCCTCAAGAGATGGCGCTGTGCGTATTATACCTCTCTTTATGGTAATGTTCTAAGGAGATTTATATACACGGACTAATAAACATGTCTAAGACATAAATATATAAATGTAAGTAAACGCGAGCCGGTTCTTAATATATGGATAAAGAAAATAGCGAGAAATTAATATGTTTCAAACAAAGTTCGTAAGGAGATATCTTCATTTTTACTACTTGTATTAGCGGTATACTGAAACCTACATGTTCCTCGTTTGTTTTGTCCGCAATACGTACCTCGGTTATGTGATTCCACAGTTCGTCAGTATATCCTTCTTTCCGAACGATATATCATTCCGCAAACGTCCAGCCAAAAGAAGGCCCGCTCAACGAAAGAGTCCTGATTAGGGCAGCCGGTAAGCCTGTAATCCGCTTGGTGCTGCCTAATGCTACTTTCGCCATCTATGCGGAGAGCGGGGGAAATGGGCTTCATTAACTTTGCTACAGTGCTGAGCGATGATCTGATAAGCTGATATTCGGATAGAAGAAACTAAATCTTCCCTATAAACATACATACTCTAGCTGCAGAATTTTCGGAAAAAGGATATTAAGTAAATCATATAATAGATTACACGATGCATTTTGAATCGTGTATTATCTTCCCAATATTAACTATTGTACACAGTGGCGGAAATACCGGTTATGCAATTTTTACTGGCTTGTATGGGGTTTTGTGGTTCGGTAATTGATACGTTGTATGCTTCTTAGCAGTGGCGGCGAAAAGGGGGAGGTGCTTTCTCTCCCATGTAGCGTTAGAATTGGCGTGGCTGAGTGGATAGCACAGCGACTACAACGCCAGGGGTCACGGATTCGAATTCCAACCTGGGCAAGGGTGTTCCTTATGTGTCCCTTCATGAATGTCATCATAACTCATCCTCATCTTCACGATTAGCCAAAAGTAGCTGAAAAGCGAAGTAAAATATAATGAATCAAATCAATCGATCAATCAATTGGTATAAGTAGTACAAGCACTCGGCAATGGATAACGTCCAATTATCATTGCATCCTCAGTTGCTCTATTTTTTAAAGATAATAGAAGGTAATGTACGAGTAAATATAAAGTTTCCCGTGTATAGCACCGTGCTATGAAGGCACATTTAGAGAATGTGGGGGTAGGGCCCCAAACATTCTCGATCTCGGCTATTTTAGAGGTGATGTGATCAGCAGCACGCTCCGGGCCATCTTTACCCCCAGGGTTGTTCCCAGGTATCCAAGGATTTGATGCTGGATGAGCCCCAGAGCCGCTTACATGCGGGGACAAAGCCGGAAAGATTCCGACCTTAGATCATCCATCCCGGGAATCGAACCCGGGTTTCCCCGTGGCAGTCAAGATACCCTATTTTTTTCAACCTAAGCGACAGCCTTCCTCACACATCAAACTCGCAAAAATTCATCTGAATTCTCTTTTTCATTCAGGACAGACGAGTACAAACATACATGTCCGATTCGGGATTCGAACCCGGGACCCCGTAGCGCGCTGTGATAACCACTCCGCCACTAGACCACCGCGGCTCTTATCTTTAATATTTCTTTGAAAAAGTTGATAAAGTTTAAAAACAATGCTAAATCGTTTACTTTTGGCTGCATTTCACCCAAACTAGACAGACCTCTGTCCATCCGAATAAATTAAAACAGCAGAAAAAAGTGGCCCGGGTCAAATTTGGAGATGAGAAAATGTTGTGACGTAGTTTGTGGAGAAGCAAAGTATCTGCATCGAGAGAGTTCAGCTCCGGCGAGGTATTGATCGAAGTTCTGGGTTCGGCTCAAAGTCTCAGGACGCTTCAATAGCCTACTTGTTCCTGCCCGATGGGAGACACAAATTTATATGTTCACATATGTGGAACTTCCTTCCCCCTAACATCCTCCAAATGAAGAAATACTGACGCTCCCTAGGCTCCACGTTAAACCAGATGAGGTCGTGGTCCGTCGGCTTAAGGTTCGGTCAGGACTCAATTCTTACAGTTCCCGTTTGAAATTCACATACGTTTATGTACAGTCAGCGGCAATAAAATGGGACACCTAGTTCCTGAAATACTCGCTTTTGCAAGGCATTATGTGTGTTGCCTACCTTTACGGCGATAAATGTATTTTAATAGGAAATTTTCAATAGCACCGTTGTAGAGTTAGGCAACACGCATGACGTCTTGCAGGGAAGCTACCATTTCAGGATCTAGGTGTCCAGTTTTTATTGCCGGTGACTGTACAATCAGGATAATAAAACGTGATAATGGTGTAGATATTTTGTGGGGAATATGTCAATGATAACTGTACCAAGAAGAGATTAACCCCCGCAAGCTCGCGATCTAAAGTGGACAGTCACTTGTTTTCGCATCTCTCTCTCTCGCTCGTGAGCTCTGTGTTGCCACATTCGTTGCACTCGAACAGGGGTGCCCACGGGGGGGATTATGGCGCAGGTTGCGCCATCGAAATTCTTTGGGGGGGGGGGGCTTTTTCCAATAATGTAATGTAAAATTCAACATTTAAATATTTTTTCCAAAATAAATGCAAAGACGTTTATACCTTAGGTGCACCATATTTAATGCATTAGATGAAGAAAACACAGTATTTAGAGGTAGTGATGCCCTGAGGTGGGTTTGTCCAAGCAACTTTTTTTTTGGCGGGGGAGGGTGCATTTTTTTGTGATGGAAATTTGATGTGAAACAGTACAGCATTTGGCCCAAGTTGAATTACGTTATTAACTATCCATTGCTCTTACATAAATAGCAAATTCTAGACTGCCAAGGAAATTGTAACGGGTAATATGATTAATTATAGGGGGATATCCAACTCTTACACATTGGGTCTTAAATCGACACGTGGATTCAGGTGGGGATTGAGGATCAAACGTTGGGGGAGGGGGGAAATATCCGACTATTGAATATCAGTGTTAAATCTTAGATTATCCTGGGAATTTTAGTTAGGGGGACTGAGCATTAAATTTGGGGGAATATCCAACTCTTGTATATTAATATTACGTCTGAGATTGTAGCGGAAAATATGGTTTGGGGACGGAGATATTTGTCTTTTGGAGGGGGTAATATCTAGGTACTCTTCAACATCAACAGTAAGTCCTGAATTTTGGTTCAAGGATTGAATATTAAATTTAAGGGGAGGAGATATACAGCTCTTAATAAAGTGTAAAATCTTAGATTATCAAGGGATTTCCTTAGGGTTTGAACATTATATTTGGGAACTATATTTAGCGATATGGTATGCGCACGTTTCGGCGCCGAACATGGGAAAGGAGTAAATATAGAGGATCCTATGAAAGTATTCACGTCCCATTAAATTAATTTTCTTGCAAGCCTGCAAAGAAATGGATATAAAAATTTTCTTGCTCGCTTCGCTCCCAATATTGCGTTACAAAAATGCGTGTCTGGCATTTTCATGAGACGATTGTGGACAATTATACTGTAGCTGCATTACAAAACATAAACAATATTCTCGATATTTATTAATAATATAATTTCTTAAAATATAATGTTTAGTGTCAGTATACTGCTTAATTTAAAGCAGGCGAGTCATTTTGAAGATATGGTTCTATTAGCAATATTATTGTATTATTGATTCCCTGTAGGCTATGCTGCAATAGTTGTACTAACTGTGTACTTCATAGTAACGCCTTGCACATTACTCGATAAAACAGGGAAATAGTGTCAAATTCGCATTTCTAAGCTATTGGTGAAGGGTAATTTTGAAAGCGAAAATTGCACTTAAGATGAAATCCATGTAATTATTGCTATGGATTACTAAAATAATTGTAATTTCCCCCAAGCAGAGGGGGTGAGTTCTTTGAAGGAGGCACCTTATTATATTCTCGTCCCGGCCTTAGGAATTTCTAGCTAGGTTTCTGTAATTCTTAAGTTGTGTAAGACTTTGTGTTAAATACCAAAATTGTGGGTTATTAAAATCTTGTTCTGTAACCACAAACACTTTAAATACATATTTATATAATTATGACACTTGAGATTGCTAGCTTTCCGTTATTTCGAAAATTTGAACCATTAAAAATTATGGACAGTTTAACAGGTTATTGTATTCAAATAAATATAATTATTACCTATTCACCCAAAATATTTTGAGGGGTAATGCATCCCACGGTCTAGCTGAGGGATGGAAAACTCAGTTTAAGGATGACGGGCAGATCAAGTATCGTGTTCAATGAAGCTTAAAGAAGCGTTACTTTCAGTAGAAACGCTATCGTAATTGAATACTTCATGTGGCAGGGGAGAAACGAGATTTGGGGGGGATTGAGCCATTGGCCTTGCTGGGGGATGGGTACTCCTGCACTCGAATGTGCCGAGGAACAGGATAACATCTCATGTTTTGGATGCAAGTGTAACCAGGGCTCGAAATGGACCGGAAAAGCGTTCCACTTAGTGAATATCTGAAACATTCCCGTTCCGCACCGTCGGATATGGCAACGGACCGTTTTGGTATAATTGTTTAGGTGTTTCACTACATTTTCCCGTTCACTGAGCTAAATTTTTAATATTCTCTGATAGTACATATTATAGTGTTTACATAAGCTTCCCCAGTACGTGGAGATGGATTGTTACCGCGAGTGGACTTAGCAGAGTATGATGGCATTTATGTTGCTTGCCTTCATCTTTTTGTTTCCTGAGGTTCTTGTTTTTTACTTTTTATTTGTTAATTATCGCTGGTCGGTATGGGTTTTCATGTCTCGCAGATGACTGTTGCATCAATGATTTCAGTATGATGATCCCAAAAATGAAATACATTTTACACATCACATCTAAATTTTAAGGAAACAGCAATATATCAACTACCTTCATTACACAATAAAATGCGTAGTTCCATTATTTTCCCAATAGATGGCTCTGTTTAGATGGTGGTCAAATATTGATTTTCTACAATACAAATCTTCCAATTTTGAATTATAAATGCATGTAGAATAGTGTGCATTTAACCCACCTTCCATCTTCACATGCACATTGGCGTGAAAATTGTGTGAACTTTGATTATGTAGTTATATTTTTTAAATCCCTTAGGAAATTCCATGAAATGTCCAATACGCAATGTTATTATATGTGGGTCGATTGGTGACGTGGAGGGAAAAACCCATTTGCGTGATCAGCATGTACTAAATTTCCCTTGTATAAATTCCCTTTGTTGCGTTGTGTACTAAATGTGATGTTATGCTGAATATGAGAAATTTGATTGTGAAATTGTGAAAAATTCTGACGTGATGGGAAAAATGGATGTTATTTCCGTGATCAGTATTCATAATACTTCTAGAAACACTTATTGATTTTAAAACATCCGAACTTTTTTCTCAAATTGTCGATGAGTGTTATTATTATTATTTGTCTTGTCTTGCGAATTCGATTATCCTGACAGAGAACACTCCAGCACAAGATATTAACACAAATTCGGTATTTCATTTATGGTCATTCTTTTTTCTTTCATACTTTCGTATTTTATAATTTTCCCTGATTAACCTAAAAGTACAAAATGGGCTGGACATCCCAAGTCAAATTCAAATCAAATCGTCCTATTATATTCTTGATACTAAACTGAGCATTATATATTTTGACGTTGGGAATTACATTTCTAAAATTGGAAGACAGTTCAAGAACACTCGTTTAAGGTGTTTTACATTATTTGACGTTTGTGTAAATATTTTAATATTAACTATTATTAATTGTAGTACAGCGCGTCATTTCACTAGTGGTTAATCTCGTTGCTGTGGTAATCAGAGGCCCCTTCCCAAAAAGAAAGGCAACGCCACGTTAACGAATGTAAAGCGTCGAGTTACGTGAAGATTTCCACCTCGAGCCCTGAGTGTAACGAACATGTGCTTTAAGTATTTATTCATATTTATTATGCATATATTTACACTGGATAAAGTTGAAAGCAACACGGTTTGACAGCGCTGAGCATTTTGGCAACTTACTCTCCCCCCGCTCGCATAGATTTGAAAACTCGATGACAGTGTCAAGGGGTTCTCTTCGTGGTACAGATGTACGCAAAGGATAACAAAAATTGTTGTAAACACATACAGATAGAGAGAGAGAGAGAACAGGAGAGAAAGAAAAGAATGATATTAGTGAGATATAGAGAAAGAGAAAAAGGGTGAGCGAGAAATAAAATGACAATAAATAGAGAGAGCAAGAGAATGAATAAGATGGAGAAAGAATGAGAATGGATAATGAGTGGAAGGGAAATATAGATAGAAAAAGACAGAGAAAGTAATATCGTGAGTAAAAGAAAGGGAGAGAGAGAGAGAGAGAGAAGTTAGGAGAAAGAAAGAGTGAGACGGAGGAAAAAGATTAGAGAGAAAGTGTCAGATTGAGGAGAGTGAAAATTTAAAGAGAAAGAAATGAGAGAGAAAGAGTGAGAAGGGGAGAAGATAGAGAGAATAAGGAATGAATGAAAGAGAAATATAAATAGGTTGAGAGAGAGAGAGAGAGAGAGAGAGAGAGAGAGGAGAGGACCTACAGAGAAGCAGTAAAATGAAACTACGTAGAAATAATTATTGCAGAGGTGAAAGAAGTGTAATGGGTAAATATATATCAAGTTGTAAGATGTACATACTTTATATAAAATAAATACAGTGATATGATCCTCCCGAACCATATCAAAGATTCGGTCATATTTAATATTATTCTTAATTATTTTACTTTTTATATTCACTATGAAAACGTTATGAAAGATGAGATATTTAATAGTTGAACTAATAACCTAATTCTGTCATCCGAGAAGTTTAGAATTTGTTATTTGCAAGCTTCTTGAAAGCAAAATCTTTCATTGTTGACAATTAGTCAAAAATATGTGTTCTCAGTTTTAGAATCAAACTATTATGAAAGCCATAAGAGCTAAATTTCAATTGGAGTTATTAGTAATATAAGCCTTATGGACATTGGAAAGAAGTTTTTAAGAATGTGACAACTTTATAGTAGAGAATATTATAGAAACTTTAAGGATCATAACTGTTGTGTTAGACATAGAAAAATGAACCTTATGAAACATACTGTTTAATCTTTAGAATATTGCCATTATACACAAATTAGTTCTGCATATCACAGCTGTAGCTATGTTTATCTTTTGTGTCACGGGAGGCGCTCTGCTTGACATGCAAGGATATAAATACAGCTTCGGAACCTAATTCTGGGGCATTTTCATCACCGACTCCGATGGATTAACATCTTAAATACTCAGCTCCCTTTATGGGAGGGTTCAAGAACTCAGTCTTCGTTCCCAAATTAGCTTAGAGACATAGTTATTCTGTCGTATGGGTAGGTTCGCCCTGTGGACATGCTAACATGTCACCATACGAAAGAATAAGTTAATTTCAACTTTATTTTGAAGTTTTCTGAAATTTTAAATAAAATCTTCACAAAATAATGTTAAATTTCGACTCAGAACTTACTGTTATTCTGACGCATGGGTAGGTTCGCCCTGTGGACATGTTAACATGTCACCATGCATGAGAATAAGTTAATTTACGATTGCTCACAACTTTGTGATAATTCAGTTTGATTTCTTCGAAACATATAGGTAATATATTTTCAATTTTTTGCATAAAGCAACAGGACTTAATGTTATTCTGCCGTATGAGTAGGTTCGCCCTGTGGGCATGCTAACATGCCATCATACGGAAGAATAAGTTCAGATTATTTCGTCTCCATGATTATTATTTATTGATCAGGTTATTCATTATTGATATCTGGCATGGTTAGGTTTCGCCCTGTGAACATGCTAACATGTTGCCATACCCGATATCAAGTCGATGTCTCTAATATTTTACGAATTATAGCAGTTTGTATTTCTGCATATATCTTGAAGCCAGACCATAATGTCCAATTTATATTAAAATCGGAGTCAATACTTAAAACCTTCGCCAGTCACGTCGAAGTTATGCTTCATTATGTCAAGGAGCGTTCATAAAGTTCCAAGCAAGCGCCTCGTCGTCTTTATATAACTGATATGACAGCTTGATCCATATTATGTAAATAAACTGCAAAGGTCGCGTACATTTAATTATAAGAAAGAAATCTGTTCTGTCCTTTATTTATGGAGATCTGTAACTAAGATGTAAATTTATAAAAGTATCTTGAAAATAAACCATCTTCAGGAAAAATAATTGCCCATAAAGAAGCCTACTGAAGACGCAGACCTTTCTTCGAAAACAGATGTTATTCATTTATAAAATCTCCCTTTTCCATAGCCTGTCAAATGATTTAGTACATAACAGTCGAAGCTTCATATCCCACGTATTTCTACTACTATACCCGTACCTGAGAGGGGTCAGAGTATCCCATTAACCCACTGAGTTTTAGCCGAGGTGAAGAAACAGATGACATAGGATATTGAAAGGTGATTGAAGGAAACAGGAAGGTAAAGATGAGGATGGACGCTTTGTCTTCGTGATTTTTTTTTTTCAAGTAATAGCTGCGATTGTATAGTTTTTCGAAGGCGATCTATGCTTGAGGACGCTGACGACAGAGGGTGGCCTAGAGGTTCGAGAGAGGAACCGCCACGAAGCCTAGTTCAGTATGAGAGCAGCCTAAAGTGTCGCGATGGATGTTTCCGCTCACTTTCTTCGTCTCCTTCGAAGTTTAGAGCTGGCGATCGAGCGCAGGTCTCTCCCCAGCCATGCAGCTAAGCAATGATGATTTTATAAGGATAGTATTTGTTTTATTTTGATTTTGAGCGTTTTCCCTCATCAGTTGTTATGTTTTCCTTCCTAATTTTGCGTAACGCTATGCGTCGCTCTTCATAGTCATTCACCTGTTGATATGTGCTGATAGGAATATTGGCAGCCCTGAAAGGACTCCCCTTTGGAATTGGAGGAAAGGAAAACTGAAGGGAGAGATAGTGATCACGAGGGCACCTTACAACAGAATGCATAATAAAAGATTTGAATACTACAAAAATCCTTCATTATGCTTTAAATGTGTATGCATATACTGATGTGAATGTTTGACGCGTGCAGTGGGGGAAGAAAGTACAGATAGTAATAAAAATAGATTGAAACATGAAAATACTGTAATATAAAATACAATCATAGACCAAAATTAAATACAAAATACAAGTTCAAGGAATGAGGTCTATGACCAGGTGCAAACTGGTTCAATCACGATTCCGGTTCCAGATTCGAATCCTGGCTCGAATGTGCTTCCATAACGCCGTGTAATCATCATTTCATCCTGATACAACTTAAATAGTAGAAACAGTAATTAATATTATCGTGCATATGATTAGTCTTATACAATAATAACAATTATAAACCAATGAAAAATAAACCAATTTTATTCCGATGAAAATATTAGTATGTGTATTCTTGGGGAGACTTTTATACTATATGCACCAGACAAGTGAATATCCAACACAGCTTTTCAATTCATTTTAAACTTTTTCTACATGTACGGGTTCCTGTATGTTACACTTTCGTTGTTTTGTTCGAATAATAAGTAACTGAACTTCTTTTCTTTTATTTCAGTTATCAGTAATTAAATATAAGCTTTCTGATTTTTGAAACTTGGAAAGAACAATGCCAATTTTCAGGGGTTGGGGTCAATGTTGTAACGGGTTTGACCATTCGTCCTGGAGACCGAAGTCCCCAGTTCGAGGTGCCAAACAACTCTACCGCTAGTCCGTAGGTTCAGGGTTCCGCGGCCGCCCGATTGGACGGTCGTCGGTCCTTGGTTCGCGTCTCCGGTTAAGGAAACACGATTCCTACCACCAGCTAACGGTTTAAGTCCAGGTTCATGTCACCGGGTCGGTTATTTACACCTCCGGCGGTAAGCCACGTCGTGCATAAAGTGGTGCTGTTATTCATTTATAGCAATAATAATAATAATTGTTGTAATAATAGAAAACTATAACCCTTCTGGTCAATGGAGACAAGCTTTACAGCTTCAAACTCAGGACTGAAACCAAAAATATCGACCATACGAGGATATACATCTATACATACATATAAATGAATCAAGAACACCTGTAGGATAACGAACATATATACGTGTATTCGGTAAAAATAAACACATCAATGATAACGTAACCATTACATGTCCCCTCACTCTCATTCTATCATGCACTCACACACACACACTGCAGGGGTGGACACAATATAGCATTACATGATAAAATATCTAACCGCCTCTTTGGTTTATTTCCTGTGTACCTTCGAATTTGAGATTTCTATTAGCCCCTTAGGCTTGCTTTCAATGTAAATACGCGCGGTTAGCGCTCTGTCACGTATGAGACGCGATTAGCTAGGCGTCATAGTTACCAAAAGTGAATAATAATTGACATTACACTTGTTGAGGCACTACTATGCAAAAATAATAAGCATAGACTAAATGAGTGACAAGATGAAATAAACTTGATTACAAGTACACGAGTGCTGGTAATACAAACGTCAGTAATATAAACTAGGATATATTCAAAATGATTAACTCAGCTATACTATTTAGTACCTAGTTTTTCTAATACCTATATATATCAAAGAGCACGGTAAAAGTCAAATAATTAATTATATAAATACTCGGCGCGAGAATAGGAAAACAATAACAAATAGTAGGTCTTTTACATTTATAGAACTTCGAAGGGTGAGCGAAATAGGTTCTTAATTTTTGAAGATTTATAGTACTTTCGATTTGATTGGCCAAAATAATTAATAATTGCAGGCAACATTGTTCGATTTCATCTCGCTTTGTGTTAAGACGAACCAGTGACGACGTAGGTGGACAAATGTTCACTCTCACACATAAAGAAATAACTGGAGGATACTATACCGACTCAATGGCGGCGTGGTCCTCGTTGCGGCGTCCCGACGATACTCGTGGCTATGCCAGTATGTCCTCCTGGCGGGCGAAAACGGTCTCTTCGACTTAGACGTAACATTAATTTTTATTCCCTTTTTCCATCGCGGCGACGAAGATGGGCGGAAAAAGCACCTCGCTTCCATCTGTCTGCTCGGGGCGTTGCATCCGATCATGGCTTCAATGGCCGTTCGGGGATACGCAGGGCGTCGGGTCGTCTAAGGGCGGACGTCGTTTCATCTCTATCTCTTCTTCTTTTCTCGGCGTAACATCCGTCTCACCGTAGTGGTACTTTCGTCTCTCATCTGGGTTGGCAATGCGAGTTGTCGCTGCGGCGTGGCTTTCATCTCAGACGCCGTTATGCAAGCGTCGTGTTGCGGTTCTCTTGGCTTAAGGCGTCGTATACTTAAGCAGGCGTCGTGGCTTCTTCTCTTGGCTTCCTGGCAGCAGTAATCGGAAACCCGAAGGTCCCGTCCCTCTCGTAGCTTTCTCAGCCGCCCATATTTATTCAATGTCCCTCCTTACAAAAAAGGGAAAAACACAACTGGAGCACGTGAAACACGTAATTAACACGGCCTCAATTCCTGGCACTGTCACTGTGATCACCACTCACGACAATTAACACGACGCGGTCGAAAGGTTAAAACAAAGCAAAGTTCCGAATCTCGCGCAAAGTGACGCGGAGATGGTGTTCGGTCTGAATATGGCGCTAAACTGTTTCAGTCCTCTGGAGTCCAGGGGTATTTAAGGAAAACTTGAAACTTCAAAAATCAACCGCCTCGCAGTTCGTTAGCTTAGAAAAAATGCTGGACGGTGGTCTTTCTTCCAGGCTCGTTGTCCACTTGGGAGGTTTGGGGGTGAAGAAAAAAAAACAGAGCAGTCCTCACACGTGTTGCGAAAGAACTCCCCCTCGGTCAGCAACTTGGACGTTGTTCCCATTGCTGGACAAGTAAAAGTCAACCTTAGTGTCAAAAATTCCACAAGTCGCTATTGTTTTCCTACCCTCGCCG
Source organism: Lepisma saccharinum (assembly GCF_977018435.1). Lineage (NCBI taxonomy): Eukaryota > Metazoa > Arthropoda > Insecta > Zygentoma > Lepismatidae > Lepisma > Lepisma saccharinum. The sequence goes on along the minus strand of NC_139231.1, from coordinate 10,662,916 downwards.
TCTAGAACCGAAAATCCAAGAAAAGCCAAAAAGCACAACTGGCTACAGAAAGTTGTTAAGAGTATTTACGAAATTCTAAAATACGCTTACATAAACTACAAAAAAGACTGGTGACAAAAGTAATTGTCACAATGTACCTGTTCGACCCCACCCTCGCGACGCCCATGGTCACATGTCATAATTGTTGGGGATTTTCTTCCAAATTCCTATCTACAGTGTACTTTATTTCTTCTTTTGAATTAGCGGCTGAATGACACACTCCGTACTCTATAAGGGGCGCCTCCAGTACAACCCAACATAGCAGAAATGCCGAGTAGCAATGGCGGTGCGGAGACTTGCTACCTGAATAGGGAACGACTTGTCAACATATTAGTCCGCTAGTTGCAAGATGGCGAATAGGAGGCACGTGCAGTATATACAGATATACTCGTACTATAGAAACAGATGGATTGCGATGAAAGACAAACATTTAGTAAATACGGTTTTCGTAGTTATTGATGAAAATTATGCTAATTTATGAAAATGTAAATTGATCAGCATGTTAACTTTCGTAGCTTTCCCGCCAAGTGTGAGGTGCAGGTGAAAGTACAAGTCCCAACATGATTGTCAATTGTCATCAGCCGTAAACACGCTACATTTCTAATTTGCATCCAGTACAATCCATAAAACCTGTCCTCTCTCTTTGGCATTGGTGTCGCCAGAAATTTTTGTAGGGGACATTCATAAAACTTGAATAGTAGAAATACTTTTTCTTATATTATTAAGTTATAAAAATAAACCAACTATATTCAAAATTATTATTATTATTAATATATCCTTGAGGAGACTTTTCCACTCTATCCAGCTGTGACGTACTCAACGTGTGCCAGTACACACTATGGGAGTTTCGTCGCCTTGATGAATAGGTATGCTAAATGGAAACTACCACATTACGAACAATCCCATTTAGATGAACACTGAAATTAGTTTAATTCTGCCCCCAATTTCAATGTAACCCATTACTCCGGTAGCGCTGGTCGCCGTGTTCGTTAACGTACAGAATTACGTAACAATAGGCATACTAAGCAAGAAAGTAAAATTTGCAATATTGTAAACATTAACGGATGAACTGAAACTGGGTCTTAAGAAAAGTTACCCAAGGGAGGCTGTGTGCATAGATTAAGATCTGAACTTCAGTGAACATAACCCTTTAGCCTGACCTAATTGATAACCCAACTGTCAAAATATTACTGGGCATTATTCATACTTAAGTGACCAGCACAAAATGAACTTCTTCCTGAAAAGCAACATTTACATTAATTCATATATGTATATTCATAATGCACAGAAGGAGCCTTTGTTTTGATAAATGTCAACACAAAGATATGAGATATTAATATGTTTTATTATTACTAGAGAGGAAAATAAACCAATAAACTAATTTTCAGTTCTTATGGCATTCAATTTACCTACTGTGCCCTATAGCAGGTTACATATTGTTTCATTCAACTTGAGGAAAATTATTACTCCCTGTGACTAAAATAACAAAAGAAAATGTGATACAATGAATCAGCTGTTTTAGGCTGTCATCTCATGACCTAATAATCCAGCACAATTAATTCGACAAATTCTATCGATTACTTTTGTGGATATTATTAAAGAAATTCAATAACAGAACTTTGTTTATACCTCGCTTGAACCTACATTAATTACTTAGTCCTTAATAGCTCGTGTATTCAATATTGAAACACTTCTACAAAACTTCAACTTATCGTGCTTACAGCAGGCATAGTTATATCTATATGCAGCACAATGTTTTACCCTCGTTCAGCTAACAAAACTATGACAACATAGTAATAATATGAATTGTGTGCATTGAGTAGAATATTCAACGAATATTTACGTTTAACGATTTACAGTTTGCAATTGCTGATCAGCTGTATTTTTACGCCAATATGGCTACCCCACGCGCTGCTTTCCCGCTCAAATTAACGGTGCGATGCATACTGATTAATGGCCAATAACGACGCACACGAATGCTAGCATATTTTGCGAAGTAGAAATCTTTAGTGCAGTTATTCCTACAGACGTCTGGGTGCACTTAATATATAAAGTTTGGTACTTACAGCCAATGCTCGAACCACAATCCGTAGATCATTTGCACAACAAAGTTATCAAATATCGGCTGTATCCTTACTTGGTGAACCGATATTCTTTGCGTTCTATGTTTCCTGAACCTTTATGGATCATTTACGCCATATGGATTGCATGGCAAATTTCCATATGTTTGGATATTCCTTGATATTCTTGTCCGAACAAACCTTATGGGCTTTCCATCTTCCTTTTCCCGGACGAACGAACGTACTGAATCGATCTTTTACCCGTTCGTCAACAAACGAGTCCGCTCTTCGATTCGCCGTAATAAGTTCAATGTTTCGAACTCCGCTGCTTCAAATTCACTCGTTAAGTTCGAGTTTTCACTTAAATCCATTTATTAGAATATCACATTACTCACATAATTAACACCACCATTTTTCTGTCCAGAATCGGCCCGGAAACTGTAATCCCGTATGGTGTGGGAACCGATTACATGAATCATTCCTTTAACCGTTCCTTACACTGTTGCCTTTTCATGTACAAGTTTTTAACTACAAAGTTCACCAGTAGAATGATAAGCGTAGTGTGGCAGTTTTGATGAAATTTACCAAAAGTAAACGTGAATTATTGAAGTACACTAAAATAAATACATACAAATATGTTCATTATAACATTTCTTGTTATACAGCACTTCTGTTTCTCATTATCATTTTACATTTCATGTAGTTAGTGTACTGAAATGCAAATGCAATCTCTTTTTTTATTAACTTGTACATACCTCGATCAAGAAAAAGCGTTAAAAGTTTGAGGGATATTTTAATAATAATGTTTATTTGTCCTCCCGCATAAAAGTCCAATTTTCGGAATTTTGGAAAATGTGGAATCATTCATTATTTGAATAAAAGGTAAAATATCAACAGCTTAACCGTTTCTGCATTTTACACTCATTTTTTTAAAAGCTAATGTATTTTGTACTTTAGTTATTTGAACGTGGTTTATGTTATTAACTAAAAAAATAACAAGCTTTCTGCTTTTGTGTAACTTCAAATGAACGATGCCAATTTTCTTCCGACGCCCGTACCCTGTGCGATGTGTTGACGATGATTTGCCCAGTGTTATTATGTACACATATCTCAAACAGGACACAACATAGCAAAAATATAGCACACTGTTACATTCTTCCAACAAGTCCTGTATCTTTTCTCTCATCCTCTGACGTCACTATGTAATCCGGATTTAACTGCGTCTGGAAACTTGCCAGAAGCAATATACCCTTCCTTCTCGGCTTGTCATAACGTCATGAGCCAGAGGAAAAAATGTGGAATTGTTGAGCAGCAAATCGCAGAAATGGGTCCATTTTTTATATTTTTATTCTCGTATAAGGTCGTAAAATTCCTGTCTGGCCAGCAGCAGTTGGATTGACTGGCTGGCGGATGCATGAAGAATGTGCCCTCTCGTTAAATTGCCCCCGGTTGGTGTAATTTCTCGATTGATAGTTCCAGAAGAGCTTTAAAGTTATGTCGCTTGCGGTATGCCATGTGTGCTGTAGCAAGAAATCCAGGAATTTGGGGGGAAATATAATCAAAATTCATAACAGTGGCGCCGAATTCATTTTAAAGGGAAGGAGGAAACGCAGTGGTCAAATAGGTAAGGTGCCTGACTGTCGCGCTGGAGAGCCAGGTTCAATCCCCGGGGTGAATGACGACACGGAATATTCCTAAAACAGCCTCGCAAAATTGGCTCTGGCGTTTACTCAGCCTCTGATCAACGGTTATCTGTGGGATAAAGTCGACCAGAGCTTGGTTCTGAACCACTATGACCAAGCCCTTCTCTTAACAGGCATTATTATGCATGGGGAACTGGCAGCTGTGGCCAATGTAATAGTCTGTGCACAGTTACTATAATGCACCTTGTTTATGTAACTTTATGTATGATTTTAAGTGTTAAGATGTAAATCCACCTTGTTAAAAGTTTAAATATACTTTTTATGAAGTTCCAATCTTGACATGTGTATTTATGTTTATGTCACGAAGATTAAGACATAACACCTCCCGCAGGATATTCTTCCGGGGAAGGGAGGGGAAGTACTTAAAGTGGGGGAAAGGAGGGTGATGCTTTTCTCCAGTTAAGACAATTCTCATAAAGCATCCCCAGCACTAATTTGCATAGGCACTTAACTTTTCCATTTTTTCCTGCTACAATTTCAGATTTTAATTGTAACAAGTATATCTAGATATCTCAGGGGTGGGGGCAGTGGCGGATTACCAAATAGGCCCACTAGGCACGTGCCTAGGGGCGGCAACTTTTGGGGGCGGCAAATCTTTTTTCCAGAATATCAAGAATAACAAAAGGTGTCTTACGTACACAGTGACAATATAAACCTATGAAACCAACGTTTCAAATCAACGGTTTGCAACACTTTCGCTTCATACGAAAGAAACCTTGATGTATCGGATTTATGTGTTGGAAGAAATGTTTCGTCTGCTCTGCTTCCTTCAGGCGCCAATCAATTTGTTTTTAACCCACGCTGTGGCTTTTATCGCTTAAGATTACAATGCAAGCCGCCCTGCCTTTGTTGATTTGTTTTTGTAAATACATTCCACTAAGCTTTTGTTAATGGCCAAGCAGGAAAGAAGATTGTTTGAAACTCGCATCTGTAACAATGCCAGTCTTAAAAAAAAAAAAAAAAAAAAAAAAACACAAACACTGCTGATAAGTGAGTGAGTGAGTGCAGCTTTCGCGTGGACCGCAACTAGTTTTTGTCTTACTGTATTCTCTGGCTGGTGCATTCAGTTTGTTGCTAGCGCGTTTGCGATTTGGTGGTTTTTCTTTTTTTTTTATGCAGCAGGCAGCATGAAGCGAACGAAGTTAAGTGGGGCGGCTTATCGTAAACTTGCAAACGAAAAGCGCGAAAGAGGAGCAACCTTACAGAAAAAGCTTGGTACAGTGGACACGTTTTTTAGGCGAAAGGAACAAGTGATTTCCGAAAGCAGTTCAAAAATTGAAGTGGAAGCGGCTACATCGAGTGAACTCTGTGAAACGCAAAATGTCGAAAATATTGTGGGTTTAGTGGAGGAAGCAAGTGCACCTGAGGTAGTGTCCCCTCAGTTCGTAGGAGTTCCTGATTGTGACAGTGAGAGTGCAAATTTCGTTAGTGACGACCCTGCCGAGTGGTGTCTGAATGAGTCTACAATTGACATTCTTCTGAGACGTGGAATTAATCAGAATGCTGAAAACGATTTTTCTAAATCGCAAAGACTCATAGCAGGTAAGACAAGATTTTTAAATAATAGTGTTTTTTTTTTCGTAAACTTGTAAACGGCGAATCAATTCTGCGGAATTATTTGGTATATTCGTGCAGCACTGGTGCCGTTTATTGTGCATCATGCAGGTTGTTCAAGGGCAAGACAAACATCGCAACTCACGGCATTTCAGACTGGAAAAGCATTTCAAATATTCTAGCATCACACGAAAAGTGGTGAATTTAATTTCTCAATACATTACATAATTTTAGGTATAGCACATACAGAAAATGAATTGTTTGTCATTGATTTTTATCTTTTGTTTTTTATTTCAGTATGTTCACTAATTTTTATATTAGCCTGTAAAAATACTGCAAATAAGTTACCACTTTTCTTTGAGAAGGGCGCACATTAAGTTTGTGCCTAGGGGCGGCGAGGAAGCTTAATCCGCCACTGGGTGGGGGGGATGTCTCCTCTGCGGCGCCCTTGACTATGACAGAGATCGATAATGTGTGGAGTCTTATCGTGACATCCTTATATGCTTTTATGGCATTTTGCAATGCATAAGGTATTTACAGCTATATCTTTTTGAGAGAGAGAAAGAGATAGGTTCTATGTCAACACTTATAGCTGTATGCGTGTGTGTAATGAGTTGGAAAATATAATCTTATGAAAAATATGTCGTGGATTGCAGTAATTGCAAAGATGAAACTTGTTATAAATATAAGTTTTTCGAAGGAATATGCACTTCGGTGACTTATAGTATGCGATTAAATCTTGCACTGTTCTGCTCTAATCAAGCTCATAACTCTCAAAGGGTACTTTTAATGACTTCATCTATAAACCCTGACCACACATTCCAAATATAAATTGTTAACCGAAAGTAGATATTTGGGAGACAAAATATTGGGTAACAGTAGTATAAGCCGGAGACACATTAAACTCGTTTGTTTTCAAATAAAATTCATTGCTACTTACGTCATATGCATAGCGGAAGATTTTTCAAGCTGGGGATCACTTTTTTCCATGAAAAAAGCGTTATTTTTAACATTATAATAATTTATTGGTCGTTGCTAATTTGGCGGGCAAATTTTGACTCACTTTGTCTATCGTCAGCTGATATGCAGTATCGTCAGTTGATGTGCAGTGTTTCAAAACATATGAACCGATAAATGCCGCACAAACTATTCACAAAAGGTTTTTAAGCGAAAATTGAGGCTAGATTCTACTTTACGTCCTTATCTGCATGGTGATTGCTTCTTTGCGTTCGCGGTGCGGCACCCGGCATCTCTTCGGGTAAGTACCTTTTTCTTTTTACCCTTTCTGTTCACGATAGCCCCACTATCCATTCACGGGGTCGAGGTATGCCTTCGAAGTTAGGTTAGGTTCCATTAGCACTCATTTCACCCCTAAATATGTGCTTCATCATCTAAAAAATTCCTCAGTACGTTCAATTGCGCATATCCGGACAACATCGGTTTTTCTTGATTTACTCCTTCAGGAAATTTTTGCTCGCTTTGGGATTTACGTTGTTGAATTCCTTATAAAATAAGCTTTCCAACGATATATGACATGTATTCCTTATGAAAAGGACGTAAACTAGAGTCTTACCTTACATTGGAAAAAAAAAAACCCGCTCACACGTCATCTTGTCAAACTTCCGCGTGGTTGCTACACTGTGAGGGGGTTACATAACCGAACGCACGGAACATTTGATTCACGTAGTCGACGGTAATGGCGGCACGAGCTATCCTACAGCGGAGATGCATGATTGACGAAAAATACCTTATTTACAGGCAAAATACGTTGCACGATTCTAAAAAACAATTTCCTCGGCTTCAGAAAGTCCTCAAGAACGCAATTCCGTAAGTACTTTCTCGTCTTATCTCCTGTAAATTTTAAGAAATCCGTCTCCGGCTTATACTATCGTTACCAAATATTGCTGTGATAACCTAAATCACCCAAATCAGTACACATGATCCATATGGCACCCTAAGCAAGTAAATAGCTAATTCAAATATAATTCTAAGAAATCATGAATGGGCGCTATTCACCGGATGTTTACATTTCTGTGCTTTCTTGGCGCGGGCGGGGACTGCACTTCCCGTTTTGAAAAGAATAACATGGAATTCAAAGATGTAAAGCCAGTGTCTTCGGAAAAGCGACAATCTTTGCGTGGCTTTTGGTTTCAACATGAGATAGGGAATTGTTCTCAGGTAAAAATCAGTGGATTTAGGCAGTGAAGCGAAAATATTGGACACAAACGTGAGGGAGGAGGCTCTGCAGTCGGCACTTCATCAAATCAAATGAAAATATTTTACGTGTTTCGAAAATTATAATTGTCTAACGCACATTTGTTGATTTAAAAATTGGATAACGCATTTGCCTTTTGGTTGTTGATAAGCGCTCTCTCCATGGGCGTCGGGAGGGGGTGCCGAACGGGTCAGTCGACGCCGGAAATTGGTATTGTTCATTTCAAGATTCAAAAAAGCAGAAAGTTTATTGCTTTTATTGTTAATAACAGAAATAAAGTTCACTTGGTTAGTATTCGAACAGAGTAATCAATGTAAAATATGCATTAGATCGAAACAAATGAGTGAAAAATACATGAACCAAGTTACATTTTCATATTCTACCATTTAATCCAAAGAATAAATGGTTCCACAATTTTCAGAATTCGAAAAAATATAATTTTAGATGAGGTCTCACAATATAGAGGAGAAGGTCTAAATATGGGTTTTGGAGTTATCAGCGCTCTCGGGTGCTGCAGCCTGGCAGAGGCTATTGGAACTGGTTATCTGTCAAGGACAAAGGTTGCAGCGCCAATTCGCAAGAGAAAGTGCTGGTTAGTTTCGACCTTGCACGCTGTTATAGAGTTCCGACCTCCAAAAACTTTTTGCAGGTACGTTGTTTGATTTGATTTAGTTTATTTTACTTCGCGTTTTGTGCCTCTTGGCTAATTTGCGAAGATGGGGATGAGTGATGAAATGGATGAATGGACATTCACAAACAATCAAGCCTGACCGGGATTCGAACCCGGGACCCTTGGCGTCGCAGCGCGATGTGCTAACCACTCGGCCACAGGGTCGGGCGCAGGTACGTTGTAACTCAGCGTTTTGTGAATTCTCATCTGCTTTGTATAGGTTATGATATTAGCGGTACATAAAACAAATGTGGGCTTTTATAATGTCATGATTTGTTTGTGAAATATAGTATACCACAGAGAGCGAAAATAAATTGAAGAAAAATATCATGATGGTCTAAATATGGGCTATGACATGAGGTCTAATGTTGAGATCCCATTTTCAACAAATATTTGGATGTTTTTCTTAATTTCGATTTTTTCCATTTTCAAAACAACAGATTATTCATAAATATGAATTTTATAATGTTTTAGAGATAATTGACTGTTTTTTACATTGTAAATGCTTTTTGCGATATTGCCACTAGTAGCCCATATTTAGACCACAATTTTGAATTACATCATTTTACCATTTTTTGGAAATTGTTTTTTTTTTTTTTTTAAATGGAGACCTTCTATACTTTAGCATGCTATTACATTTAAGTATATATTTCATAGATATGTTGTATTTTAAAGGCAGGTGCTGGATATATAATTTTTTTCCTCCGAAAATGACAAAATAAAAAGGGGGCCCATATTTAGACCTTTTCCTTAAAACTTCTAAAGTCCTTTCTTGAACGACACTTGAAAAAGTTATAACAAAATACAATAACTACAACATTTCAGTATAGTAACTATGAAATGTAAAAGAATTGATGGAAAATAGTTGTGCTGGATATTCACTCGGCTTGTGAATCGAATAGCATGATAATAAACAACAACAATAATAATACATTTCGAATAACATTTATTTAATTATGTTATATTATTAGTGTATAATAATTATAACCGTAAGAATTATTATGATTTATTTTACTGTTGTAATCGAAGTATTTCAATGTTTATAATTAATGTAAGCTTCGTTTCAAGCTGCAGAAGTCTTATCAAGAAGGAAACTGTTGGTAGAAGATCAACATTGCCTTGGAAAAGATTAGTATTTATTGTCCCTTATTCTATCTGCATCCAAAAGATCCGGGAACTTCCTAATTTTTTTAGGTACTTTTGTTTCTCTATATCACTTAAAAATTTGTATCCGATCTTTTATAACAAAATAAACTCCAAGACAATCTGTATTCCACTTGTTTACACTGGAGACTTGGCCAAACCGGAAGTTCCATCCCCGCCTTCGACAATCGAATTGTCAGATGGATTTGTTTTGTTTACTTAGGAACATCCTCCACACATTTCTCAATTATTTATAGTGAGAATATTTTTTATGTTAGCCAAGTAGAACCATTTAAATTAACCAATGTTGAAACTATTTAGTAAAATTCGAGAATGAAACTGGATTCCGTAGCAGCATCTTCAATGAAGTCTCACAAGATATCATATTAATGAATACGAATTCCATGCTTAACTACAGTATAAGTACTGCTCAGTTGATTCTTTTGTGTATAAAGTTCATCCGAAAGACCGAAATAAGATGTTTCATGTGACATCATTCGGAATTTTTCCCAAATTCCTAATTACAGTGTGTGATTTCTTGCCTTTGAATGGGCGCCTAAAATGTCACGCACCCAGCTCCGAAAAGGGTGCATCCAGTACAACTCAACGTAGCAGCAATGCTGAGTAGCAACTCCTTTGGGAGCACTTGCTACCTGGGTGCTTAGAGGGAACGGACGATACTTCAGTCAATCTGTGGTCAACATATTTGCCCGATTCAGTCACAACAAACCTATTCTCGATCAACTGTAAGAACGAAGATTATAAACCAAATCCATGAGATTTCGCAGAAATAGTTATGTGTTGCTTTCGGTAGTGTGGGAATTAAGCTTTTCGCTTTGAGGGGATACCCACTCAGTGGCGTATTTGTGATTTCATTTCGGGGGGTAGGTTCTTTTGGAGTCGGCAAATTGGCATATGTTACAAGTTAGTACACGAAACTATTGCCTTGCGGTTCTAATAACCTTAAAACAGTCGTTCTAACATAGGACAATCAATTTGGTGATAACATTTACATGTAATTTAGAAACACTAGAATATTTACTTGTTAAGAAAACTCAAGCTCGCGTATAAAAGAGCTTTTAGACTAGCAACACAGAAAATTTGACCAAATTTCTCGAACCGTTCTACTCGATAACGGGGTGAAATGTAATCTACCTCCACGAATAAAGCTAACGAAATCAACTCTACTTGCCATGGCTGCAGGTTTTGTAGTTTATTTAACAAGGGACAGAGCAAATGCTCTTCTAGTGGTAACTATTCGTAAAACTTCTGCCCCCGACGACATATATAAACAAGTAAACAATGGCTATTTAAAGACGGAACTTCAGACGCAAAGTAGGACGCAATTGTTTTCGAAGTTGAAGAATTGTTTTCCCAAATGATTATTTTAATATTGTAGTTTGTTTCAATATTAAGAAATTGCATAATGTATGCTGACAATTCCATTTTCTTTGGAGGGGATAGAAACATATTTAAAAAAAATTCTACCGGGAATAAAAATGTTTGTGGGGTGAAATCCCCACCATTCGCACATTGGGTTTCGGTGTTACTTTGCCCGTAAATACATTGGTCGTAGATCTACACCTAATAATATGCGGTAAAACCATGGAGATAGGAAGGGAGTGGAACCCTGTGCGCAGTTTCTGAAGCAGCGGCGAAGTCCGACCAAAACATTGGAAGACGCCTTAAGGAAGCATGTAATTTTGTGTACTTTGGAAAAAGATTTAGGAAGCAATGGTGACCGCTCAACATATGTAGTATTTAAGTGTAAAGCAAACCTCAAGTTCGCGTTTGCAGTTGCAGCCTACTTCCATCAGGGGTGCCCATCCCCCCCCCCAAGGCCCATGACGCACTCCCCCCAAAAAGGCAGAACACCCCCCCCCCCTTTATGCCGAATTAATTACTCAAATTATTTTTGTCAGACAAAATTTGCGGAAAAATATAATACCAGAGGTGCAACCACGAATTTTTGTCTGTTGGGGAGGCAAGTACCAGGATAAACGTACCAATAATAATAACAACAACATTAATAATGGCTTTATTATTACTACTACTACTACTACCAGTAGTAGTAGTATCAAAGACGTTTTTATCCTCATAAATTACGCCAAAGGGGGTCGAAGTTTGTGCTAAAGCATTTATTTGGAACAAACGATTTGAAATATTTTTTCAACACCGTCAATTTCACATTAGCTAATAATGTAAATCAAGCACACAAACTGTATTTTTGAATGGCAGAAAATGAATGATAAATGTATTCCGAAGATACATGCGTAACTTTCATGTACAATATATGTTTTACACATATGCAACATGGAGCGACATAAAATACGCAACAAGCTAACACTAAATTGTGTACGTATTCAAAGCTTATTCAATACAAATATACAAAGATCAAATTTTTGCAATTGAAAGCAATATTGATTTAATAGGGCGCAAATAATTTCACTGGATGCCATGGCAGATCCCCGCCGCCTCTAGCTACGGCTCTGAACTTGACGAAAACGAGAAAAGCAGATAATGCGAGCGAAGCAAGTCAGAAAATTTTACAAAATGAATTTTTATTTGCATAAAATTTGAAATCGAAGGGGTTATTGCTCCTCTGTGCCCCCCCTCGCTACCCTAGACTTGACTTCTGTCGAAGGTTGGGGGAGAAATGGCCCCCCTGTAGTTGCGTCACTGTATAATACCTACATATTTAAGCAATACTGTTTACTTTAGATACTTTAGGCTCACTGCCATTGTTCGTCAACCTTATTCTGCACAGTTTGTCAGCTCAACTAACCTTGTATTAATGCCATCCAAACCGATTCTAAAGGCATAAGAGGTGGTGTTTGATTGCAATCCTATCGCCGCCATGACCCACAGGTAGGTAGAAAAACTATACATAATAACCAAAACTAAAAATCAGTAACAAGTCAATCAAACGATGCGACCTCCCATTTTTGTGTGAAGATATATAGAATTAGTATAAAATTTTGTCCGCCCCCCCAAAAAATCTCATGACGCAGACAAGTCATGAACACCCCCCCCCCCTGTGCGCACCCCTGACTTCCATGCTACTTCCAGCCGGCGTGCACTTCCGGCACGCGATGCGATGTTCTTCTGTCAGTTGAAGTAATTGGTTGAAGTAGGTGCGGCCATCTTACGATGACCAATTTAAGCTCCGCCCACTGGATTCCAAACCAAGGCTTTGAGTGATACAATGCAGAGGCCTGGGTCAAACAACTTCAATGAAGCAATATTGAGTGATGTGTCTATATAACATGCACTATATTTCTACAGAAAATATTGCACAGCTGTCATTTGAACAACCAATAGGATTTCTCGCAAATCACATGTATTTGTTTCCACTAACTTCATTATTATAGCGGACAGAGAATAGCAAGCTCTGGGATGATTTCAGATGTAGAAGATCGTAGTATTTCTATGATATTTATATTTTTTTCGAAAACCTCTACACCGCAAGGTAGAAGAGGACGAATTAAGTAAGTTAATACTGTTCATTTTTTAAAAAATGGAATTTGTTTACAAAGCCCCCCTGATAACCCGTGAGCCCCCCCTGAAATCAATTCTAGCTACGGGCCTGACTACAGAATGCAAAAGTTCTGGTAAGTGGAATCACGATCAGAGCACTTCATATTTTGTCAAATCTAACATAAATGGTCCTTGTGTGTTCGTATTGAGTTCCCTTAGAGTGCACGTGCAAACAGAACGCAAAACGTCAATTGACACATATATGTTTACTCCAATAACACCTTAATGCACATAAATTGCAAATGATGCACTTTTTGACGAGTCAAAATACACACAGAAATATTGGTTTGATCAGCTGTGTTCCGTGTCATGCACTAAAAATGTATCAATTGGGAAGATCATTGATTGATTGAGTATATTTTACTTCGTTTTGTGCCTCTTGGCTAATTTGCGAAGATGGGGATGAGTGATGAAATAATGAAATTGATGAATAGACATTCACAAACAACCAAGCCCAAGCGGGATTCGAACCCGGGACCCTTGGCGTTGCAGCGCGATGTGCTAATCACTTTTTCATTTTCTTTCTTTAATTTCAGAAACAACATACAATCATATTTGACTGGAAATCACATATATATGACTACAATTTTAGCATGTTAACATTTACTAAGAACTGTCAAAAAGTTACTAAATAAAGTTTTCCTCTTATTTTCACTATTTTGATAATATTCGTGTTTTATATACTGCAAGAATTGCTCATGAAAATCCATTTCCTTATATTTGCATACAAACCATATATAATGACCAAAAATCCACTGCACACTTTTCAATTTAGTCTCAGGATAGTAATGAAAGTTAGGTAACAATAGAAACTGTACGTTAATGCAATGAGGCGGCAATCGACACATTTTGCCTACGAGGACACATAAATATTTCCAAGTTTCTCTAGTTCTTATACATTCACTTAACCAATGTTGTATCGTCCCCTCACATTTACAATGAATACACAAGTTATCTATCATCGGATAAACCACTCGGCCACAGGGTCCGGCTTGGGAAGATCAGACAAGATCATTTCAAAGATAAAGACATTTCACTTTTAATGCAATTATTGACACAGCTAAATGTGTAATTTTGTTATATTTGAAATTATCTTGTCTGATATTCCCAACTGATACATTTTTAGTGCATCACACGTCACAACAGCTGATCAAACCATTTTATGTATTTGTGTATGTATTTTGACACACCAAAAAGTGCATCAGATGCAGTTTATGCATGTTAACGTGTTATTGGAGTCAACATATGTATATGTATCAATTGACATGTTTTGGGTTCGGGTGTGTTGTAATGTCAAGTGGAAGTGTTTTTCGGAAGAACTTGGTGCTAAGCCCCTATATTTTATAATCTTATCATCAATGTTAATGCTTGCACAGATTCAACTTATGTAGATGTCACTCAGCTTTGAGTACTATTTCTCAAATGGGTACTGTGTGCAGTCTTTGTTTTAACATAGGATAGAATAGTTCTTATCGCTAAACAAGGGCTGAAGCATCCAAAAACGAGGCGTGTCAGAAAAGTGAAGTTACAATCGATATATATCTTAGGGAAAATATGTACGGCACAAGTTGACAACACTGACAGTAACCTTGATCCTTACTCTTTCCAATAGCTTTCATTTGCAGTGCTGTGCCGAGTCTTGTGTGAGTCACACGTGCTGGAAATGGCTGCGGCGATAAAGAATCCTACCAAATGCGAAGTGTGGGCTGTGATATGGTTTCTCCAGGAAGAGGAGAATGACAAGCAGACATTCATCGTCAAATTGCGGCAGTTTTTGGGAAGATTACGAATCGTCAAAATAGTGTCGTGCCTTTGTTGACTATGAATGTCCACACTTCGCATTTGGCGGGATTCTTTATCGCGGCAGCCATTTCCAGCACGTGTGACACACAAGGCTCAGCACAGCGCTGCAAATGAACGCTACTGGAAAGAGTAAGGATCAAGGTTACTGTCAGTGTTGTCAACTTATGCATTACATATTTTTCCTAAGTTATATATCCGTTGTGCCTTTACTTTCCTGACACGCCTCGTACATAAACATGGCAGGAAGAAACTACAATTTAAAAATAACATTAGCTAAAACGAAGACTTAAATCTAGAACTTACCCATGAATTCTGGAGATATCTGCTTCTTTTCCCTTGCGGCCGGAACAGACCTTCTGTTCACCAAATAATCGCGACTGCGGGTCGAGGGACTGTACTCCCTCCGGAAAACCTGCCCGGAATTGTCTTTTATCCTCCGGTCACCGGAAAGGGGACTAGACGACACGGATTTCCCGAGCGGCTTGTGATGATGGTGATGGTTGTTGGAAGATGAGACGCCGCCGTTCGGCGAGGGAGGAAACTCCTTCACGACACTCGCGGGCGGGTCGCTGAACTTCACGCTGTAGTTTATCTCCATCTTTTCCTTCTTGCGGGGCACAACCTCCTCCCCGCCACTGTCCACCGCGCACTCTTTCTTCTGGGAGTTCTGTTCCTTGCTGAACTTCTCCGTTGCCGCTTCGTCCTCTTCCTTCTCTTCTTCCTTGTCCGGTTTGTTCGAGTCCATTTTATTGCTGTTCATCTCCTCGTTATTGGACACACTCGAGCACAACACATCGTTCATCTTCTTCTCGCGAGCCACTGCCGACAGACACTTCTCGTCTTCCTCGACGCACTCCTCCTTCTCCTCGTATTTGTACTTGTTCTCTTTCGCCTCGTAGAGCTCCGTTTGCAGCACGCACTTGTCCACCAGCACCTTCTCCGGCAGCTCCTCCTTGGCGCCAGAGAGGAACGCGTCCGCCATCTTGAGTTTCGTGTCTGCCATCTTGGTTGCTAGCGCCACCGTTGCCAGGTCATTGTTGCGGTCCACGAGATTCTTGTTGAAGTCGTCCCCCTCGGGACGGGGCTCCGCGGGAGGAACCTCTTCGGCTTCGTCGACGATATTGTCGTTGTCGTCGTTCGTCGCGACGACGTCCTCCTCTTCCTCGGAGACGTTGACGTCCTTCTCGACGGTGGCGGTCTCCGAAAGATCTACTGGAATGTTGAACTTGGATTTGTCGTAGAAAGTCTTCTGGAAATTTTCCACAGAGTCCAGCTGGTTCACACTGTCAATCTCGGGGTTGTTGTTGCAAGGGTCCGGAGTGTGACTCTCGGGGAGGTCCTCGACTTCGTCGTCGTCGTCCTCCTCGTCGCTGTCCTGGTGCAGCTGGTCTGCAAGGTGCTGGAAGCCTGGGTAGTTGGGGTTGATGATCCCCCTCGGGAGCAACTGCAGCTTCCGGCAGTTAAGGTTGTGGTCTGGTCCGTCTGAAAACGAGTCTGAGTCGCTGTCTTCCTGGCTGAAGCAGCGATACTCGTCCCCCTGCGGCGAAACGTCTAGAGAGCTCGAACTCTGTTGACCGTCTGTGGAAGAAAGTACAATAAGATGTGATTATTCGAGCCATATGTGACATTACATTGAATATAGCTTAGTCTTAAGGCTTGACTGGACCTATGGCCGATGCCAGGTTTTTCGAATTTTCCTCGCTTTTGAAAAAAACAGCTAGAATATTCCAAAAGTTCGATATTGCTGTTACAACCATTTTCCCTCGTCTTCTTTTAAGGGAACCAAACGCAACAAGCCTAACCTAACCACCACAGATTATTACTACCCCAAAAAGCTACCAGCCAATGGCAATGCTTAAAACATTTGTAGCAGCAATCACTACCATTCCAATATCTGAAAAATTACATATACTTAGAATTCCTTCTAATACATTCACATGATTCTTCTTCTTCTTTTATATGACCCTCTCAATATCATGTTGACCTTGGTCAGCGTTTCTGTTATTGCGATACTTTCGGTTCCGGTAGATTGCGAGGACTTTTTATATTTCAATCCTACATTTTCGTTCATACCCGTATAGAAGCCAAATAAATTGAGGAGATAATTATGATAAAAGGAAACGGAGTGATATGGGGATTGGAATTTTCAATTGTTGCATTCCTTTGTAGTGTGTGATTCGTTGTGATAAAATTGGGAATTAGAAGAATAAATGTTGCGCGTTACGGTTTTCATTAGCACATTTGCATTTATATGAATCTTCGGGTGAACTGTCACACACTCGGCGGTGAGGGTCATGAAGAAAAAAAAGAAGAAGAAGAAGTCTTCCTGTGATTTGCTTTCGCAATTGCCTAGATATTTGTAATAGTCTTGTATGAGGAAAATGCGAAAACACCTGCCCTGGCGTTGGTCAAAGGTCCAGCCCAGCCTTGTCCAAACATCTACACACCATTTTATTACTTTACTTGCTCTTACTTAAAGTAAGCTCTAAGTAAAGTTTCTATTTATAAGTTTACTCATTACAAAGTATAATACAGGGCATACACTCGAGCGGAACTGACATCAAATGCAAGCTCGCCCACTGAGGTGGAAACGGGGTGAAGCAAAGTTCTTTCCTTGGAGAAACCTCGAGACTTTTGTAGATGAAAAGTTCTCTCCGTTGTTTCGCCTCCGCTCCAATTGGCTTGATGGCAGAATTTTTAACCTCCTCACTTCCCGTGTGTCTTTGGGAAGTCATTGTGACGTATTGTTGATGTTAGTTGCAGCCATGATTTGAAAGCAACTACTGCTCCGCCTGTACTTTCGAAAATGTAAACATATCGAATGCAACCTATTCTTTCACACTTCCGCCTGTGTTCTCTTTGCAGATCGATTCTCCCCGATGGCGCAGTGGTAGCGTCGTTGCTTTGTAATCAAGGGGTCCAGGGTTCGATACCCGGTGGGGGCACATCGTGGTTCGGATCTCACTTTAAACTGTAGGTCCAGTCTCAATTAGCCTTACTGTGCATAATAAAAACCTCAAATCAATCAATCAGAATAGAACACCCCGAGTACAATGATAGTACTTTCAGTACTTGTATGCCAAATTAAATTATAAATTACTACTTTGTCAAATATTTAACCAATACTTGAAACTTGGAACTGTCTCAAGTAGATCGGGGACCATCCCAACCTTTTATTTTTTATATAAAAAATATATTGTATTATGCAGATATTGTTTGACATTGTAATATTGTCTGTTTGTTAGTGGCAAGCCCTGCATTAATTCATATAACCTTAACGATTCGGAATGGTTATTTCCAGTGCCTGCCAAGTACATTTAGGTAGGGCATATTCAACCAGCATTCCCAAAAGCATTACATGAAAGATTGCTTTGCCACATGCCTGCACATTACATATTCCTGAAATTAGAGGCGCCACTGGCGACTTACTCGCATTAGGCGCACATTCTTGTGAATTGAAATATTGCATCAGTGTCAATGATCTAAAAAGCAAAAGTTGAATCCAGAATATCAACGGTGGAATACTTGATCTGGATGTCTCTAAATGTGCGAACATAAAAATGGGCCAGTTTCACTTAGAATCAGTGTTTGAATTGAGTGTGATTCCTCATGGACGTTTTTCCTTCTCTGTACTTTCCTTTCCCGGGTCTACATTCGTAAACTTCTTCGCAATCTGGGAAAGAATGTATCCTCTACGAACTATCTAGAGGACGGATTTCTAGGCATCAAAATCTGCTCAAATAGTCACTAAAATTTAGAGAAAACGCACAATAGTAGGCACATCATAGGTGTGAATTTCTAATATGAGACAATTGCAATTTTCTCTTGATTTACTGAAGATATATTATAAGTTAGTCGTCTGAAGGAAAAATTAAGGGGATCCCCAATTCTGCACCCCCAGCAATCTGATTGCGGGATAACATCAACAGGATGCCAGCAAATGAACTTTCCACAATTGAAAACACTACCTCCTCCTTTTCGGAACAATTTAAATATTAGATAGGTTATAACACAAAATATCTCAATTTGGGTATCACTGCTAAAACTCTTATAGGTTCATGAGAAGCATTGTCAAGAATCTGGAGGCTAAAACAAATCATCATAAAAATTGTGACAATATATAGGAAACATTGTACATTACAAAACTAAATTCAGAACCAAAAACTCAATATGCTGACCAAGGCAGAAATTTATTTTATTTGAAAACATAAACTAAACGTTCCGTTTCAACTTTCTAGCAAAGTCTTCTTCAGACTCTCTTTTCATTTGTATTTGGTACAGAGTCTGAAGAAGAACTTGCTAGAAGGTTGAAACGTAACGTTTAGTTTATGTTTTAAAATAAAAAATAAATGTCTGCCTTGGTCAGCATATTGAGTTGTTTGTTATCATGGAAACAAGGCTTAATGGTGTTATAAATTTATAACTTTAAGAACAAAAAATAAAAAAAAATAGTAAAATTTACTAAAACTACATCGACACTACTGAAGCTAATCTCGCTCGTGATAAAAATAAATTTTGCTTATTTATCAATAACCAAGAGACCAATGCAACCAACAAAATATGAAGATGACAATATCTGTCAATATATAGATTGGAATGGCATCAGTCATCAGACGTTTAATAATAATCCTTGGATAATTTCTTATGTATTTTTCTCACCGGAAATTGGCATTTTGGAAAAACTTTAACACTGCCTTCCGCCAGTTGTTAATTTGTAAAATTTTCTTTATGGGGTAAACTGATAATGAAAAATATCTCAATGGATGAGGCTTTATAATGCTGAAAACCCGTTGTAAATATCTCTGACGGTTTTCATGATATAAATTTTCAAATCTGGGTTGCGCGACTTCTGAAACTCTCTCTAGTAGTATGTTTTTCATGTTCTTTTTTGTTATTTTTGGATATGATGTGATCAAAACCATGCCTTTACCTCCCAGGCTTACCCCCGGGGTACTCATATTTTAAGAGGCTTGGTGAACCCCATACCCATCCATATGATTCCATGCGGGGGATAACTTTACTTTTTATACGTGTAGGGTGTTTCAAAAGTTGCGCAACCCTAACTTTGAATTATTATAACATATTTATACTGGGTTTATGGCACTATAAAGGCTCATTCATTGAGATATTTTTAAACTATTTTGATTATCAGCTTATTCCATGCAAGAAATATAGAAATACAGTAAAACCTTGTTAATCCGGACCCCGATAAACCGGACTTCGCTTAATCCGGACAGACAAAAGGAAAAAAAGGAAAAAAGGGAAAAAGGGAAAAAAGGGAAAAAGGGGAAAAAAGAGGGGAAGGGGGAAAAGGGGGGAAAGGGGAAAAAAGGGGGAAAAGGGAAAAAGGGAAAAAAGGCAGAATGCAAGGTTTTAAATGTGGCTAGAAGCACTGCATTGTCGTATTGCTTTACATTTTACTGTACTGTATAGTGTATTTAGGCCAATGCCCTTTAAATACACTATAATAAACGTGTTTTGTTGCTATAAACGGAGATTTAATAGATTTTCTACTGTTCTGTTAGGTTATTTCAGTTAATCCGGACTTTCGTTAAACCGATCAACTTATCCCCCCGGATTAACGAGGTTTTACTGTAAATTAATTGCTGAAGTTAGTTATTTTAAACTATTCTTTTACTTTTTAAAACAACAAGGAATCTATTCGTAGTTGCGATGGTTACCTTCGTAGTCCCCTAGGCTGTCATCTGGAGAGGAAACGGACATGAACTCTGAACCGTCTCCTGTCGAAGTCAAGGTCACACCCTCTTCCCTCCGCAGACTCGCGAAGTTGTTGTTGTTGTTCCCTCTGTTGAAGAGATCGATCACTTTTTCCTGGATGTCTGTTGTAGGAGTAGTGCTGTCTGTCGTTGTAACATAGTTGTTTGGCCATTGTGTGCTGGAAATATAAGGCGAAATTAGTCTCTAAGTAATAGCCGTAATTTAGGCACTTTTATTAAGAAAATATATGAAAAACCTACAACTACAGGGGGTTCGTCGTGCTGACCACACGTCACCCCGGAACTGGTTCGATAATATCACACCTCTCCAAAACTTGCCGTCGCTTAGAGAAAATTTAATATTATAAGAAAAAAAAACCGAAAGCATTTTGAAACTTTGCATATACGAGATCACAGTTGGTTATATATTTTTAATTAAATATGAATATAATAATAACAATAAAAGCAATTATTACAAGTAAGTATATTAAAAACTACAAGTATGTAGTAATGAAAACTTATATGACACCGAAATTGTATGCATGTTTAGGTAAATACAGGGTGATTCATAAGTCTTGGAAACATTTTAGAAACTGCAACTGACAGTGGTAATTCTGATGCCGATAAAACTACTCTGTCTTTTTAATTATTTTTTTTGTCCACACCTCACAATTGCTCCATGTGTCCAGCTTTGCTGATGTGGCAGATATCTGCATTTCGTCCCACATGCGTGTAGCTTATCACGATTGATGAGCGGCACAGCCTCGGTGATACCGACAAGAGTCTAAGACAGTATTCTTGACGAATCCCCAGAGGAAGAAGTCAAAGCTGACAAAGTTCTTGCGTATCCCAACACACAAGAAAGTCTTCTGAAGTTTACCTAGCGCCATATTGCTACGGCAAACCATGGCAACTAACTATGTGCTCGTGCAGTATCCTGCAAAAAGTGTCCTTCTATAGCAAACAGAATCAACAGTTAAAAGTTGTATAGCTAATCTCAAATGTTTCATGGACTTATGAACAACGCTGTGTATTGTGTAATAAATATTATTAATATATAGAAAACAGGATATAACTTATGCTACATTAAGTTATATATAACTTACGTACTATATAGTCAGTGGAGCCATGGTGGTATAATCAATACGGGTGGGTTATCTAAGGTCGGAATTTTTTCGGCCTTGTCCATACATAAGGCGGCTCTGGGGTTCACCAAGCCTCAAATTAAGGGTACCTGGGGGCAGTATAGGCGGCCGAAGCATGGTGCTAATCACATCATCTCCAAAATTGACGAAAAAAAATCAGTGCCTTCTTTTGGTAGGAAAGTTATTCGTACTCTTCAAGTTCGTTTTTTACTGTGTTCATCACAATAACTATCCCAAATATTGTGGTATGTTCATAAATAATCACATATAAAAAGGTGCTTGTCACCAGAAGGATTGTATATAGTTATAGTCAAATTTGGCCCCCAGTCTAGCAACGTCCCTCGAAAATATACTTAATTCAAGTGTTAATGTTCTAGAATGTTTCACTTATTTACAACTGATTTCTATCTCGTTTAATGAGAAATATATTAGGTCTTTTGTTCCGCAAAACAGCCACTTTTTGGAGAACCAATATTTTAATTACATTAACCTTTATGTCTCTCACCAACTCAACCTTCTTGTGCAAAAAAAACTTTATGTGGAACTTACCAAGCTATGAAATTGTGCAGATTTTGTCGTATTATAAACCTCTTGCATTAATTTATTAACATATTACTCTTTCTTATCAAACAATAACAAATTAAGGCATTGAATATTTATTGACAAAAAGCTGGGTACATAAGTTACTATCAGCTTGGCAATGGTCTACTGGCTCAAACATGAAGGTTTAGGTAAAGTCTCTGAGACGTAACTATTTCTATATTTCTACGAACAACACAGAGTTACATATTCCATAAATTTAAAAAAAATATATATGAGGAGATTTATTGAAACTACTAGATACATAATGTTAACGTTGCAGTTATTCCTAAAATATATTTTTCTAAAAATCAACACATTTCTTACATATGCATATCTGCGTTCAAGAAATAATTTCAAACTCTCCATAATCAGAAAAAATTCTTTATTATGCTATTGAATGTTCCTGCCATCTATTGGACATTGGTTGAAAAGTTATAAAATGTGACGTTTATTTATTCAAAAATTAATTTACGTATTTATACAAACTTTTTAAGCAATGAATTTTAAAATACTATTCATTAGAAGCATATATTTCCCACAATACTACGAATCCCTTCCCTTGAAGCAAAAAACATGGTATGTATTTATCTTTAGACAAGAAATTGCACTTCGTGTTAGAAACAACCATAGATGAGTTTGATGTGACGTCAGGATTCGCACAGCCGCCATGTTTGCGGCCAATTTTATTTGTTTGCAAGGAAATATCCACCATGTAGCGTTCGTTACATCTGCACCAACTGCCCGTTTGTTTTAAGTATATCACGAATGTTTGTGTGAGTATCTCCCGCTTCCGTGTGCTTACAAGAACTGGCCTCAATGATGGCTGCTCGAAGCCACAATCAACAGGTTGTGACGTAAGTGAAACGCCTATAGTTATTCCAGTGGGCTAATATGAATTCTGCAAAAATATTTATATTGACAAAATGTAGCAATATTCAATGTGGTATTTAATAAACTATGGTTAGCCGAACGATCATGAAAAACTTCGGATACACAGGTTAGGAAAATAGTAGAAGTAGTAAACATGGAGGCATGGGACACTCGCCTTCCTTACAAATTGTCTTGATACTCCGGTAAACTTGACGATACAAGATCAAATATTAATTGTAGTCTATGGACACAGCTGGAAAAGAATGGCTAAGAGAAGGAGGATAGACTGGACATAAACAGAAGAAGGAAGAAAAGTGGCAGGGGAGAATTGGAAGAGAAAGAAAACGAGGAAGAGAAAGAAAAAGAGAGAAGGTTTTGAATAAGGAGTATGGGAAGACCACAGAAAAGATATGCAAAGTGCTTAGGAAAGCGGGCATTAAACCTTACAGGAAGGGAGGGAGAAGCATCTTAAGACTAGCGAAGAATGCAAACAAGAAAAAGGAAAACAAAGAAGAGGAAGAGGAAGGGATTATCTACGAAGTGAAGTGTAAAGAATGTCAGAGTGTGTACATAGGAGAAACGAAAAAGAGGCTGAAAGACAGGTTGAAACAACATAGGGATAATGTACGACTTAAGAGAGAGAGAAATGCGATATTTAAACACACGAGAGAAACAGGACATGACATAGAGTGGAATGAGGCTAAGAAGATAGGAAGGGAGAAGAGAATACTAGTGAGAAAATGGAAGGAGTCCAAGGAAATAGAGAAGATAGGTGACGAAGACACAATGAACTGGAATGGGGGACTGAAGATAAACAAAGAATGGAAGTAGGTGTTAGAAAGATTTGAAAGGACAAGAGAGAAAGAGGAGAGAAGAAAGAAAGAAAAAGGAAATAGAGCGTGAGATAAAGAGTCCAACCACTTTCCAGATGAAAGAAAATGTTTAGCTACATCGCCCGTCAGGTGAAAGTACAGTTGACATGGGAAGGCCACCTGCTGAAATGTTCCAGGAAAACAACTTTCTAATAGTCTGGAGGAGAGTATTTTTTGTGTATATATATCGTCCTTTTTCGTACCTTGTTTCAGTTGTACTTGGTACAGGGTCTGAAGAAGACCTTGCTAGAAGGTTGAAACGTTACGTTTAGTTTATGTTTTATAATAATATAAATTTCTGCCTTGGTCAGCATATTGAGTTTTTCATAATTGTAGAAGTATAAAACTTAAACTTCTTGCTGAGGAATGCAATATATAGGGTGATTCAATAAAAGAGTGCAAAAAGGAAATAGGTGATGCGCCGTTGAACAATTTGAGATAGGGAACCTAGAGTCGGAGTAGCCAGTGTAACGCGATATGGGCTGAAACATGAACTTAACATCGCCCATAGGAATGACAAATGACATGTATGGACAGGTAGTGATATTGCTGAAGTGCAATGAGTAGCGACATTGATTTGTGGGTATGAGTTACTTGCGTGACATTTGGCAACTGTTGTCATAGCATTGACAAGCAGATGATAACAACGTACAATTATGTTCCTCGCACCAGTTGCTCAAAATGACGCCGACCAACCAGAATGCAAGCAACGCACTCTTTAAAATATCCCTGGCGACAATCCTGACAACTAATTCCATGTCTGTGTCCACTGGGGTCTCATAGACAAGCGGTTCCAGATATCCCCTGTTGTGGGTTGAGTTGATTCACACATGAAAAAATGCACACGCTGATTTTTTAGGATTATATTCTACCTGTCGTAAACTATACTGAAAACTAGCTGAAAACAAATGCTAAATAGTATATTAGTCGGCGATTGTCCTTTATATTATCCAGCTGCACAATTAGCACCGCGATTCGCTCCATGTTGCTTCTTCCACACTAACGGTTCTCTCTTCGCCTACGCAAACAGCTGAATCTTATGACCACAAACGCCATCTCTTGATAACAAAAATCAAAAATAATTAAACTCACAGATCGAAACCAAATAATGAAAACAAAAATAAATTACACACATTCCTATACATCGCCAGAGGAAAAATCTAGTAGATTCAGGTCGGATAACCTCGCAGGCCGGAGAATAGAATCTCTCTATCCAATCCAGCGAGCAGGAAAGACAACATCCAGATGATTGCGGACAACAAAATGAAGTGAGGCGGTTTTATGTATCTCGGTAAGCTGGCTCCTCCGATCTAATGTTTTGCCTATCTCAAATTGTTTAGTTGTAACCCCACTTATTTCCGGTTTCCTTTTTGCACGTTTTTACTGAATCACCCTGTATAATATTTATGCAATAATAAGCTTTGTGGCAGAGCGTTTAGTGCAGTGAACTAGAACACCAAATATTCTAGGTTCGATTCCTTGGTAAGGCTTGAACACGCATCTTCATTTATTTAATCAATCCCCTAATCATCTTCCTCGTCGCGATTTAGGTAGAAAAGCGAGGCAAAATGACCCAGAGAAAGGAAAAGAGGAGGACAATAATTCCTAATGAAACAGTGTGTATCCAGATTTTTTGACGGCCGAAGAAAGGTGCTAGCAGGCTGTGGCTTTAAAAGTAATTAAAAAGTAAAAGGAAATTTTTGTATTGAGAAAATATGAATATGCAAGTAGGGGCGCAACGATCCTACTTCCGGATCGACCCTCGTATTTAGAGTACGGTAAAACTGCGTCATTACCTGTGAATAACCGCAGACTTCGACTGTTGGTCGCCAGAGGGCTGGTTTCTGTTCCGATCTCTCTGCTCTCTGCTAAGAGCAACGTTGTGTCTATAAAGGAAGAAAAAGAAAGCCCATGTTAGAAAGAGAACCAGCTACATTACAGAGTCAGAGCATTAAATAAATGGTCATATTTCCGGACCTCTGATAATGTTGTTTTACACCTTCAAAATAAAATAACTCAGCGAAATCCTACGAAACCACCATGTCGTCACACTACTTGCAAAACGATATGAAGCTAAAACATATAATTCCACAATAAGATGTGACATGGAAACAACAATAAGGTGTAAGTTTATGTTTGTAACATTGTACAAAAACATGAGCTATTAATTGAATACAATTCAAGCATAATTAGAACCAAAGAAGGAAAGCAACATACTTTCTTCATGATATAAAACAATTGATGAATCAATATTGATACATGGAGCCATCTTGTGCTCCACTTTGTACATGAAGTTTCAATCTATTTACACATTGCTTTTTGTTAAACATTATTATGCATATTAATTATACATACTAGTGGCATATTTGCTCGAACGTTCGGTCAAAAAAGTTTACATATCGAACATTGACCATCATTTCATGTAATTAGTTTATTTCGAATCATTAACAAATTGCAAATGAATTGCTTGCATTGTGAGCTTTTTACGGGTCTTGGTAAACCTAGTTTTTCATTATTTTATATACTGAACAGTGCCCCTGCACTATGGTCTCTTAAGTTTTAGCCTCGTTTACCAAGAGAAAGAAAACTCTCGTTGCTCATCCTATTTTTGGCACCAATCTCCGCTACTGATCTTGTCATTAAAGGGAAATGATAAGTGAAATAATACAGTTTTGAATTGGCAGACGGCTTGTTACACCAAATTGCTACATCTATTACTACAATTACAAGTGTAGATGAAAGTCAGAGATGTAGCTACACACAAAACTAAATGCACCAAATCTACTTGATGCATGAGAACGCATTGGTTGATGCACTCAAGTGTGTTATTTGGCCTTGCCAAGAATCAGTTTACAGTTTGATGCATTTTTAATATCATTTGCAAAGGTAAGACCAAAGTACACATGATGCATAATGCAAGTGAGAGTTCCTTTTCATGTCGAGCTGCATTATAATGCATCAATTATGATGTACCTTCATGCATCTTTCTCGATGATGCTCTTAAAAATTTGGTCTGAGCTACACACTTCATTATTTTGTGGTTTTAGCTGATGCATTCACTTTTCTCTCTGTATAGTAAGTAAGAGTTAAGTTATTTCCGTAACATCCAAGGCTGTGATGCATTTGTAGCATGGAAGCGAGTCATAACTCTTCAAGCCTCCAATGAACAAGTTAGTAGTTGATGTCATCTCAGTCAAGCATCATTTGCTAGCCATCTTGCACGCTCCACACTGTTGGTAGGTTTGCTAGCTAGACTTAAGGAACACGTCAAGTATGGAATTTAGAATACAGGAATTAAAAGAAAGATGCAGAGAAGACAGAATAATATTATGGGAATAGTAATGTTCCAGGGCCTGGATTTTGACGACATTTCATCTTTTAACTGGTGCAACATAGACATTGCTAACTAGTACAGAAATCCTGAACACCCTCCTCAGGTTGATGAATTGTATTTTTTGGGGTCATTTTTTGGTCATTTTTAAAAATTTTGTGTCATTGCATGCTGAAACATGAGAAGTTCAACAATTTCTGTTTTTCCTGAATGTTATCTTGCGGTACTTACTCTGTGTTTAACTACCAGCGCAACAAAGCCTGTCTGAAAATCGCGAAATGCAACATTGTCGAGTTTCTTATTCACAGTCCGTACAACACACCAAGTTGAAGAAGCAATTGTTAAGTAGCTTGTTTCGGAATGATTGTGTAATACTCTGATATTTGTGAATTCTTCCCAATGTTATGGATTGTGATCCATAAAGTAAATGTACACTATAAATACAGTAAAAACTGCATATCCCGGAACCTCTATAAGAAGGAAACCTGTAAATACGGGGGAAAAAAAGTCCCCAGAACGGACTGATTTTATACCTTAAAATGACCTGCTTAAGGTGGAAACCTCCTTAACGCGGAAACTGAACACAATTTAAAGACCAACGAGATGTTTTTATTCTCAGTAAGACGGAAATTTCTTCCTTTATTTTTTTCGCTCGCAAGAAAACAATGCAATACTGTAAGTGGAACACGCCTCTGTTGCCACTCGCTTATCGGTAACATTGTCGATATGAAAGAATGCGCTACAATACTCATAGCTGTTACGATTCCGTTTCTTTCTCTTGTCTCTTACCCTCTTTCTCCACCTTTCTTTGTCTATTTCTCCTCTGTTCTTTCGTCATCTTTCTATTTTTCTTGTTATCTCTCTTTGTTTCTTTCTTCACTTTTATCTCAATCTTTCTTCACCTCTCTTATTCCATCTTTCAATCTTTCTCTTTCCCTCTATGCACATCGCGCTACGACGCCAGGGGTCCCGGGTTCGAAAAGATACATAAGTACGTACTGTACGTTCTTACAATACTGTAAAAAGTGTACCAACATGTTGTGTAGTTACATAATTGTAATCTCTGCTATGCTTATTGCGACTGTATCGCATTTTTATTAATGTACGTACATGCATTAGTACTCTACATTATAAGTAATGCGAGATGTAAATCTGTCTTTCCATTATTTCCTGCAGCGCTCTATACTGAATTTAAAGTCAACCCTGTATAAGAAGGAAAATTGTTAAGACGGAAAAGTTTGCTCGGAACCATCATGTTCCGGGATAGACAGGTTTACTGTATATATATTTTCAATAAGCAGATTGAGTTTTGTAGGAATTTTTGGGTCATTTTTCAAAGATTTCAGGCCATTTCACAGGATTTTTGTTGTCATTTTAAAGGTCATTTTTCAAAGATTTTTAGGTGCATCAAAATCCCGGCCCTGACTCACTTAATAATACAATTACCGCAGATGTTAGTTAACTAATTATAACTAAGCTATATCATAAAATCTAATGTCTCGTACTCAAGAGCCAATATGGATTTTGAGGGTTACAAAACTGTGCCCTTTAGCCAAAACCTCTGTTTAATTATGATTTTTAAAAGAACGTCAGATACAATGCGTATGCAGATGGTAAAATATGGCTCTCACTGCTACAAAAGAGGAACAACATTATTCGTTGGAGCTATATTCACTTCCGATATTCCATAGTAGTCATTTCATTTTGGGAGGTATGTTTTTTTATGTGCAAATTTATGTATGTTACCAGTCAGTAAACTAAACAATTGTCTTGTAGTTCTAAGCACTTAGAGCATTGGTTCTAACCTAGGTCATTAAAGCTTGCGATGACATTTACACGTAATGTTGAAAGAGTATATTTCAACGTGGATTGATTTAAATAACTTTAAATAAATAATTTACAGAATAATGTGCATAAAGATTTTGTATATATCAGAATCACTTTCGGTGAAAGTACATTCATCTTGTAATCATTAAATTATCTTTATTAGGCTCTAAGGAAGAAAAAAAAAGGAAACAAAATATAGAGGAAAATAACCAAATCAGGACCCCGCTCCCTAAGCCGGACCACCTTCCTGTTTCCGTAAGTAGGTGCTGCCGCGTGGTGGCAATGGGCGAAACACGTCAAGAATAACGAAAAGATTGTGTAGGGAAGGTATCAGCAGTAGTGTGCAAGTATCACGTGCTGTAGTCCGCCATGACCTGTTTCTGTCTGAATGAAAGTTTGTACATCGGTGCACAACAGTGGGAATTTTGCTAATTAAGAGAGAGAGAGAAGTACAATTTAGACAGTAGTAAGTATTGTACTTTCAAATCATGGTAATGGTTTGTTTGAAGATACGTGTGGTTTTACTGTATAAACAATAAGACTCCACGAGTAAAATGCCCTAAGTAGGACCCCTCAATGAATGCCTAACATTACAATTGTAATTGAAGCAAAGGGTCGTTACTCGTTAGTAGTCCTTTTACATATTGTTTAAGATGTTCAAGGGAAAAGGCAATGCAGGTGGGAGAAGGTGGGATGTCCAACAAATGGAAAGGGCGATGGACGCAATTAGGATATTGGTAGTCTATATGATATTACCTTTGTACATCTATATTCTTTATGCAAGCTCAATAAATGTAATTCATGTACTACATATCATATATTTACATTTCTTTGCGTCTTTTCCAATTTTTGGAACTTGTTAAAGGAGGGGTTTGACTTTGGCCATTTTTTCTCCGTTGTTACTTTTCGTCTCTTTTTAGAGAAATGCTTCCTGGCAAAGCATCATGCTCTTTAAAGTGGATTACGTTAGCAAACATATCAAAGAACCCATTTTATTAAATTTCTAATAGAAATAATATGCCATAATGACACCAGGGATGAAAAACACAACGGGGGTCCTGCTTTGGTCACTTTCCTCTATGTACTGATGGTATGAAGCTCAAACGAAAGGAAATGTAAACTGGAAACGCACGTAAATTTATCTTGAAATAAATTTCAATAATGTTTATGGGCAAGAAGAGCAAACATTTTGTGTAGAAAAATATACAAAATACTAATCATATTAAACCATAAATAGTGTCACCATCATTAAACTATAAACATGACAGCTGATATTTTGTAAAATATCATTAAAGAAATTGCCAAAATTCAGCTACAAAGACTAAAAAAATGTAAGTTACAATTATAGAGTACATCCAGAATGTTTTAGTTTCACTGGAATAAAAGTTACTGAAATTATTATAGTTTCATTAACACACAAATATTTCCATAGTAGGTTCATGTATACAGTATCAGAGACAGAGAAATGTATGTTTACATATATTGTTTATTTACTTTAATGAAACTGTTCCAATATTTTACATGGCCGTTTACTAGAAAAGCTTTTCTGTAAGAAAAAAAACATATCCATATGTATGGTGCCAAAAACCATACAAACAATTTTAAGCGTGGTTTAAAAAAAAATCGAATTAAATAAAAAATCCAATTAAAAAAACTCAATTTAAAAAAATAAAAATCATGATGTTTATTCACCCTGGTTTATTTACATCCTAAGAAAGCCCAAACTCATACACAGAAAGAGATCTAACACCGAAAACGTCATCAGGTTTATATTACGAAGTTCAAACTTTACGTCCATCTAACCTGCCAACAAGTTTCTTGTGAACACTTTATATATATCCTGCTGTTGTATCTGTTCGATGAGGTTGATCAGTTGCAGAATGGTGTCCTTAAATCCACAAGGCTGCATACTTTCCGACGTGGAAATCTTTGACGACAGGATCATTAACAGGCACGAATGATTTTTCAATTGTGTTTGTTACGTAGTTAGGAAATGTTATACCAGATGCTTTCAATTTGATATTCTTTGGGGCCTCCTCGTCGTCGCCTTGTAATTAAGGGGTCCCGGGTTCAATACCCGATGGGAGGCACATATTGGTTCAGATCCTACATTAAACTGTAGGTCTAGTCCCGATTAGCCTTTGTGTGCTTTAAGTGGACTTAAAACACCAACTCAAACAAAAATCATATTCTTTGATGGGGGGATACAAACATCCCTGGCAGGAATAAAAATAATTTTCTTTTGCCGGGGATATTTCTCTTTAGGGAGGAAATCCCTTGCATTGCTCCGTTAATTCGCGCACTGTCCCAGGGATAGAAAAGCGTCGTAAAATAACTGAAGCAGAAACAGGAAATAAGAATCACCGCTGTGTGTAATGTAATTTTTCGTTTTCGTTTACGTTAAGGTGGAATATCTGACAGGATCAAATTCTAACTGGGCTGTAAGAGGGTGACCGTTTCGGAAAGCAACCAAATATCAACCTCTCTTCTACGTGGTACACCCGGTGATAGAAATGTTGCAGGACAACGAGACCTCTGGCATCTGGACCTACGACCAGCAGGTCCAGTACAATCCTATGCAGGGCTGTGTTTATCTTCATGCGCCCGAGTGCCCCCTTTACACGCTCAGCTTTTAGCCTCGGGGTAAGGCTCTTCAGTCCTCTTTAGTTACGATAAGCAGCTGGGGCCCGTATAACGTCACGGGTTTGCAAATAACACAAGTGTTGACGCACCCAAAAAATTATAGCAATCAATACATTTCTAACTAACTTTTGTTCGTGACTGTACACCCAACGGCAAAAGAAACAGTAGGCGAATTGTACACCACAGTTTTAATTCGGTCTGTATTACACTTTGCGATGACAATGAATTGAAATGATGACGTCAATAAGCAGAGAACAATGCCTGCTTCCAACCAACATAGTTTCATTGCTTGAAACAACGTAGAATAAAGAAGCAATTAAAAAAGCGGTATACAATTTGCCTACCAATATATTTGCCGTTGAGTGTACAAATGGAATCCTTGAGCCATGACGTGTAATGGGAGCACAGGATGCGAACTGCTCGTTGACGTAATCGAATGACGTTGCTAAGGTTTATCATCTCCTTTGTCACAACTTTCCGACTCACTCGTGTTCAGGAATCTGGCAATTTCTTTCCCAAAAGGTTATGCAGTTTCCTGAAGAAACCCTAGTAAAAGTTCAAGGAGGATTTGAAAGAGAAAAGTATTTTTGGAGCTTCGAACAGGAGAACGGAGTCCGTGGACAGTGAAATACCAGAGGATCCTTGCAAGAAACAATTTTCAAGCACAAGGAACAAGTTCTTGCTCGTAGACAAAACAAGACAGTATGGTTGTTTATGGCACTGTCTTGTTGTTAAGTTTCGTCAGTTCTTTTCCCAGCGGGGCCACAATTACGTGCTGATCCAGTCCCGATTATCCTAAATGTGCATAAAACTAAATCAAAACAATAAGGAACAAACCTTGACAAGCAAGCATAGAATAGGAATTTCCTGTGCAGCGTTTTTTTTAGAACACTTTAAATAACGAAACAACATTCAAACACCTTCGGCTGACAGAGTTGCTGCAAAGATCAAAACTATTTAGTCAAGTAATTGGCATCGAAATGCTCGGGTTTCAAGGCAGATTTTATCGCTATCCCAAATTTTATAACACAGGCACATTCCTTTCTTACAACAAATTGTAGCCTACATGAATATTCCTTTAGAATGAAGAGACATCTCTTGGACTGAAAAGATATCGCTGTGAAAATTTCCTAAATTTCACACGGAAGACGCATTCCTGCAAGATTACAGGAATATGTATTGAATTGTATAATTTATACAGGAGGTTCTTTTGAACTGCTTTGAAAAAAAAAACTTTTCTTAATGGCAATGGTCGAGCGCTAATATCGAAGCACTCATATTATCACAATATGTACCGATACTAGTTCTTTCGTGATATTATTTTTGTTATAACTAGACCTCGAATTTTTAGGTTCCTAAAATAGGCTTTAAAAATCCTAAAATAGGTTCGAAACACCCTACAATAGGTTCGAAAACTCCTAAAATAGGTCCTAAAAATTTTAAGTTATGCTCGAAAAATCCTGAAGTAGATTAAAAAAAAACTTTAAAATAGTTGAAAATTCCTGATTGATTGATTGATTTAGTGTTTTAAGTCCACTTTATGCACAGTAAGGCTAATCGGGACTGGATCTACAGTTTAAAGTGGGATCCGAACCACTATGTGCCTCCACCGGGTATCGAACCCGGGACCCCTTGATTACAAGGCAACCACGCTACCACTGCGCCATCAAGGAGGGCCTTGAAAATTCCTGAAAAAATGCTGATTAGGTATAGTCGCCGGCAATGAAAATGGGACACCTATATCCTGAAATACGCATTATCCAGCATAACGTTATGTGTGTTGCCTAACCTTACGGTGATGGAAGAACTTACCATTCGAAATTTGCTATTAAAATCCACTTTTCTCCGTATAGTTAGGCAAAAATCTTTTTCATGTTATCCACAGTCAAACTCCGCAATTTTGTCTGCGATGATCATCTTGAATGTTGAAAATAATTTTTCAAGAAGAACATAGTCAGTGGTGCAAACTTTAATGCTTAAATGTTAGTTTGCAAGGCGCGAATGCCGCAAAGCACCGAAGTGACGCGAAAGTGAGCAAGACCACACAGATCAGAAGTTTGCACTTTGGACTGTAAAGGTAACAGTGACACCAGACATTTTGCTTTGTTTAGAGTTTTGAAAAATCACCATGGACATGGAGGAAGGGAAATCGACAGAGAGTATGTTTCAAACACGTTCGTCATTGGATTTTTTCGTAACCAAACAAAGCAAATGCCTCTGTTTGACATAAAATTCCTGTAGAACCTTTAAAAATATATACAAACCTTAAAAAAGGCTTGATTTAGGGACATAAACCTAAAATAGGTTCTAACAAGCAAAATGTTTTTTTTAGGCACTATAAAACTATCAGTTGTTGCGTTATTTAACGAAACGTCGACATAACTTATTATTTTTTACATACCTGTAAAGGAAAAAAATAGCTTAAAAATCTAAAATCCGAGGTCTAGTTATAACTACTAAAAATTTCGCAGGGTTGCAGAGCTTAAGATAGGGGTTGCGCGAGCAGCCCTTTGCATCCCGTTGTCAACGCCTGTAGCTGGTACCGGAAGGAGACAAAACATGTCACAGTCATGATCGGTCTTGATTTCCAAATGCTTGTTCAGTACTCGGACTCGACTCCAGTAAGGTCACAGTCCTCATTGAAGTTCCGAAAGATCAGTTTTCC
The DNA here is from genome assembly GCF_977018435.1 of Lepisma saccharinum. NCBI lineage: Eukaryota > Metazoa > Arthropoda > Insecta > Zygentoma > Lepismatidae > Lepisma > Lepisma saccharinum. The sequence continues at coordinate 10,628,540 of NC_139231.1, read as the reverse complement.
TGTGACAATCTAGTAAATCCTCCCCTCAAACCTTTCCCACCAATAGCATCCGTTTTAGGAACTGACAATACTTGTCAAATCCACGTGGAGTAAATGAGATGTTGCTGATTCAGTTTGATACGCCTTGTTTATTTTTACCATATGTAATGTTTTATTTGTAACACGAATATATCTTATCTGTTTGTGTTAATATTGTTGTTAGTGTTATCAACTTTATACTTTCTGGTATTATGTGTTATTAAACGTGATGCCGCAAGCGGGAGTCATTTCCGGTTTATAGACATTTGTAAAAGTGTCCAGTCTGGCACAGATAGGTATATCTGTTGTTGACTGGGTTGCCATGACAACAAAGAACGATAAGACAATAATTGTGAAATGTAAAAAGATTGCGGAGCAAACAAACGCCAAATCATCTCTTCTTCCGTTGCCCGTTAAGGAACAAGCACGGACACGCTCTTTTTAACAGACAACACAGAGCCAAGATACCATTTCCTGTATCCATACCCTCCCCATTATCCATTTCCTGTATCCATACCCTCCTTCCCCTTGTACAATGTGGTTATTATATAGTTTTTCCCGCCAGAGTGGTATTCAATTTTGAAATTTGTGTGTATATGCAAGTTTATGATCAGTGTTACAGTACAGCAAAGTGATGTTTAATATTGCATATGTTTACGACGACAATCACTACTACGATTCTATGGTACTCCCCGATTCCCCGTACTGCCTTGATTTAGATCCTTGACCAAGACTGCCACATACCCGGCGGTGAGGGTCACGAAGAAGAAGAAATGTAAAAAGATGTGTATGTGAGTTAAACCATAATTTACCAGAGAAAGGTTCGTTGGATTTTGTGTTTGTGTTTTGTGATTTGATTGTGTTTCTGGTCATAGTGATATTATAACGTTGTGATTGATCTTAATTAAGACGAAACGACAATAAACGTTATAAAGGCAAGGAATTATGTTTTAATTTCTTCAACATCACGTCCTGAGTGTAGTCGCAACATGAAAGAGAGTCTCATAACTCTGTCACGCACGGGGATTGGGCAATTACGGTGACATGGTAATCCAGTGTCGCGCACCAAAAGGAACGTCACAAGTTTGTTAGAGATATCTGAACGTGAGATTGGTGTTACGTTGTCTTTGCTAGGTTATGTTATTGTGTTGTGCTATTTTTATACAACATGGAGACCTTGGGAGTATAATGAACGGATGCCTAAACACTGCAGGTAAAAGTGACATACAACGTCCCTCTAGTGCACTGCTTAAAATAAACTTATACCACGGCTACAGATATATCTTAATCTCAGGGGATAGGTTCTTTATTCGAGAATTCCAAATAAAGTTTTATAGCCAAGAGGATATAGTTAAATGCAGATCTATATTCTGAAAACTGTACACAATATAGAGAAAATATATAGCGAAGCTTGTATATACATTGAAATATACATATATTTGGGAAAATACTACTTCTTCTTTTCTATCGTTGATTAGCGAAAAGGCTTCTTCTTCTTTTCTATCGTTGATTAGTGAAAAGGCTTCTTTTCTTCCTTCTATTTTGGTAAAAGGCTTCTTCTTTTTTATTTTTTATTAGGGAAAAGGCTTCTTCTTTTCTATCGTTGATTAGTGAAAAGGCGTCTTCTTTTCTTCCTTCTATTTTGATAAAAGGCTTCTTCTTCTTTCTATTTTTGGAAAAGGCTTATTCTTATTTTCTTTCTTCTAATTTATTGTCCTTGCCTTTAAAGCGTAATCTCACTTATTACATGTATGCGCTCGCTTTCCCCGCTTCTTTGGCATTATTCAAACGACACAAGCTATACTTATAGAAAAATTAGGAGCGTCTAAACTGACAATAGCGCCACCTCCCATGTAACGACCAAAAAGGGGATAGCCCAGGATCGCCAACAGCAAGCGCTGCCTATTGCCCAGTGCATCTAATAAGAAGCGCAACCGTAAGTGCTTCGGGGCGTCTAATTGAACACAGCGCCACCGAGGGACGGACAAATACAAAAGCTGACGATGTTCTCCTCGTCAGAGGTATTAAATCAAATTTTGATCACTAGGATCAGAAAGGAGATACATTTCTGAATTCATTTGCTCAGTTATTAACTTTCCTAATTGTTTCATATACGAGCATATTCTTAATTATCTTAATTGGCTATTTACAACATTTTATTTACTCCTTCTATAATTTTTATACTCTTCCTTTATGTATTTTGCATTTACTATAATATATATAATCGGTCTTCTCCGCTCCTAGTTTCTACAATGAACTCTGCTCTTCTTTATATGGCGTGCTGCCATCTATCGTCGCTCTCGGGAAACAGTTCTTCCTTGCATTTTTCATTGTGTCGTCGGAACTGGCACGTGACAGACAACAGCGCTTTTCAGAAAAACAGGTGCTGTCTCGAAACCAGATACGCGTCCACATACTTTATACCAGGGGTGCCCATCCCCCCCAAACCCAATGGCGCATTCACTCCAAAATCATGTGATGCGTCCCCCCAATTCATATCATTCGGGCCCTCAAACCATATGGTAATTCCCACAAAATATTTAATTACGACAGTGTGTCTACCGAAAGTAACTTTTTCTTAGTTTACGAACACTACATTGTATACTTGACCTGCCCATCACTCAAGACCGCCCCTAAAATCGTTCATTATAATCCCCCAAAATAGTTTGGATGAATACATAATAATTGATGTACATAATAATACCATGTTAAACTGTCCATTTTTTTAATTGTTCGATTTTCGAAAAAAACCAAAAAAAACTTACAGCTAGCACATTGATTGGCTAAATGTATCAAATTAAATTATGTAAATACGCGTAAGTAGTGTTTGAGAGTCGGTTTAGAAAACTCACAATTTGAGTATTGAACACAAATTGTTACACAACTTAAGGTAAAGATAAAAAATTCAACCTTGGAAAACCAAATAACATGCTCCAGTCGTATGACAGATTCCATTATTGTTTCAGGTGACATCACAGAACCCTAGCTAGAGATCTACGGTTCCTATTTCAAAAAACTTCCCTCCCCCCCGTTTTCTTGGTGTAAATATAATTATCTTAGTAACCCATAACAATAATTACGTGGATTTTATCTTCAGTGCAGTATAAGCAGTATACCAACACTAAGCATTATATTTTAAGAAGTGATGTTATTAATGAATATCGAGCATATCTCTTACGTCTTGTAATGCAGCTACAGTATGAAATTTCACATTCACCTCAGTAAAGCGAGAAACACGCATTCTCGCAACACATGAATGCGAGTGAAGCGAGCAAGAAAATTTTTACACCCATTTCTTTGCAGGCTTTCAAGAATATTAATTTAATGGGGTGTCAATACTTTCTTAGGAGCCCGATATATTTAGTCTTTTCCAGCTTCTCTTTTGGCACGTTCGGGGTCGAAAACGTGCGGATACAATATCGCTAAATACAGTCTCCAAAATTGAATGTTCGAACTCTCTCTCCACTACAGAAATCCCTTCACAATCTAAGATTCAACACTTTATCAATAGCTTCCTATCTCCCCCTTTAAATGTAATTCTCATTCTTACCACCAAAATTTCCAAGCCAATTTTAGACTTACTTTTGATATTGAAGAGTAGATATTGATTGCCTCCTCCAAAAAATATTTCTCAGTCTCCACACCAGAATTTCCGCAACAGTCTAAGACAATAGTAATACCTAGGGACATTGAATTTTCGCGATGCGCGAAATCGCGAAATGTAAAAAAAGATTCAATTTTGAACATTCTGCACGTAACTACACCCCCAATGATGAAATATGCATGAGTTTTATTCGCGAAGTAATGCGAAATGTGTGCTTTTCCACGAAATGAACGCTTTTTCGCGAAATAACCGTGAAATATAATCAAATTAAGTAGAAAATACGCAAAAACCGCCAATCGAGGTTGCGCGCTCAAACTGTCGATTTGTAACGAAACGTTTGCGTAAAGTTTCCTACCACTAGCAGCTGAAGAACGTTTTATCTTCGATCACATCAGGAAGACGCTGCAAATTGGGATTTCCCATGCACATAATCTCAGTTCGAAAACTTCGTTCCCTGTCAAGCTGCATTCCTTTCTTCCCCCGAATGTCTACTCAACTTCCAGATTCATTGAACTTGCTAGCTGTAGCAGCGATAAGATTAGTATGTTCCCGCACATCAAGGGAAACAATGGTGTCATTCGTGTTCAGTCATGAATGAATTTTGTTTATCATGTGATTTTTAACATGTGTTTGTGTATGTGCAGGAGTGATTATTTTATTTGTTGGACAGCAAGGATATCCTTTAAATACATACAATGAATAAATCACTTGAGATATGCAATTTAGAAATGAAGTGATTTTGTGTTGATGTTTTCTTTTTGGTTGGACAACTAAGTACTTGTGCATGTGTACAGTATATAAAAATGAAGTAGTTTATCAATTTATAGGTCTTTTGTATGTTGTTTCCTTTCATAATGAAAAAGTGTGTGCAATTTTTTTTCCACCGCTTGTATATACCTCTGATCTAACATTTTATTTACCGCACTCCTCAGTTTTTATTTACCATAAATTTGTGTCCCTAGTAATACCCAAGAATTGGAAAGCCCTAAACACTTCCTTTTCTTCATCTAATGGATTAAATATGGTGCATTTAAGGTGCAAAAGTTTTACATATATTTGGAAAAAATATGTAAATGTTGAATTTTATATTATTTGAAGGGAACCCCCCACCCCAAATCTCGATGGCACAACCTGCGCCATATTCCTCGCCTGTGGGCACCCCTGCATTATGCATACAGTTTCCTTCGCGAGGTGAGAGAGGGATAGGCTATCTACAGGCTTGGCGACTGGATCTTTACAGGGGCGTTTGTGAAACATGTTACTTAATGCAACTGCAAAAAAGCACATGGACAGAAAGAAGAAAGATTGAAGAATAACGGGCTGGTACATTATCACGATTAGTGAAAATTTCAAGTTAAAGAGCAAGTTTTTTAAAAAAAAATCCATAAGAAAAATATGTGATTCGATATGCATTTATTAACCATATGTTTAACAAGGCTTTAACTTTCTCGAGACACCCAAATGCCAACATCACTTCCACGTAGTACACTCTGAACTGCATTTTTCAGACTAATGAGGCTCTGGCGCCTCTACTTGCATCCAGGACAATCCTCTATAGGAATTGTATTGTGTCGTCGATATTTGTTTGGGATTGTCCCTTCATGCATCTCATCGACACGATTAGTCAGAAGGGGCGGAAAGTTGAGGTAAAATAAACCCAATCCATCTTATTCGACATAGAGATCTTCTTGTAACTGTACGTGGGGAGATATCAAAAACGTACTCACCCTGTTCTCCGTGGCGTAGTGGTTAGCACAGCGCGCTACGGCGCCAGAGGTCCCGGGTACGAATCCCGGCCTGAACCGGGGTGTTCTTTGTGTGTCCCTTCATAAACTTCACCATATCATCTCTCATCTTCATTTTCGCGATTAGCCAAAAGTGGCAGATAAGCGAAGTAAACTAAACCAAATCGTTCAATCAATCAATCTTTTCTTCTAATACTGGCCAGAATATTGACACAATTGAAATAAATGTGGCGAAAATGTACTTCATCAACTTAAGCAAAACATTAAACGTACACTCTGTCCCAGCTATCTGTGGAGCAGTCGAACGAAAGCAAGTTTCTGCTCAAGTAGTGACGCGAGACGGCTCCACCAATGAACACGTGAGAGGGAAGGGGATTGCGGGGAGGGGGAAGAGCGCCTGTAGTTACCAGTCTTCCCAGCAGCGTGTACTGCTTCGCTCGGCTTTCCCACTCGATTTCCCTCCTCCTCTCTGCCGCTATGCGCGGCCCTGCTACATAGTTAGCTGGAAGAGGGTATATATAATCGCCGCCCCCACCCTGTGTTATGTCAAATAAGTTGTATGGCAAAGCAATTTTCATTTATGCGATATTTTCATACATCTTACCTTTTGATTACCATAACCTCATACGAGACGAGCCTTTTGACCAGAATGACTCGATCTCAACTATCTTTAAATGCGATCTCGGTGTTTCTCAAATTTCCGTAGGAGACGTGACAAAAATCTCGGTACCATCTCTAGCAGTGTACATACGCACTGCCTTGTCTCATTCTTTGGTTGGTACGTACAGTCACCTGCAATAAAAATGGACCCCCTAAGCCCTGAAATAGGCGTTATGTGTGTTGCCTAAGTCGACGGTGATAAGGATTTAAATAGCAAATTTTCAATGGGAACTTCTACCACCGCCGTAGAGTTAGGCAACACGCAACGCCTTGCAGGGAAACTAGTGTTTCAGTTACTAGGTGTCCTATTTATATTGCCGTTGACTGTACGTGGTCTTAATCTTCGTTAGCTCCGTCTAGTTCGTGCACTTTTTGACTCTCTCTGCACCAGTGATGTGCCGTAGACTATAAGTTTACGTCTACATGCATTGTCTACAGGTAGATTACATTGGTTTGTAACGACCCTGCCTGGTCGCCATTTAATTATTATTAATTATTATTAGACCTTGCGTGGTCACTATATTCTTTTTAATCTGATGAAAGAGTTAAGCGGAATGTCCCTGCGAGGCGTACGCTTTTAGTTTAAATGTATTCAGTAAACGTTAACGGTTCCACCTCTACGTTTACTAGCTTCACTCATTATTAGACCCTGCGTGGTCGCTATATTCTTTTTAACGTTATCAATTATTGGCATTTTCACTGTTCAACGTGTTGTTTAGAATAGCAGAGTCCTGCGAGGCTAATTATTAATTGTATTGTCTGAATGCACACAGTTTTAGTTTATATTGTCACGTGCATCTAGTGATTTTGCCACTAGTGATTTCTCAATGTCAAAACCTTGATATTTCTCAGTACGAAGTTTGCAATATGTAAAAAAATGAATTAGCAACGCGTACTTGTAGTTAAAATCTTCACCACCCATGCGCCACCGCGAGTATAAAACCCAGCGCAGCGAGGCCGGAGCTCAGTTGGCTCCCGGAACCGGATGTCAACTGGCAAACATCCTGGGAAAACCCGGCCATCCCAGAAGGAAGGAAGGAAGGAAGGAGGAAGAAGAAGAGACTAGCAGCAACCTAACTACCCTGTCTAGGTGCCAGGTTCTACCTGCCTGGCTTGTCTAGGACCACCTAGACCTCCTTCCTAACCTGCCGCCCTTGTACAGGAGACACCGGTCGGCTTGCCGATTCCTAGCTAACGCCGGGGGTGTCGCGGGATCCTTTAATCCTTTACCCAGCGCCCGCTTGTCGGAGGTGCCGGCTGGCTACGGCCAGTTCCCAGCTGTGGTTGGGGGTACCGCGCACATTCTACTTTCTCTTACAGGGGAGCCCGTGACGTCGGCCGCAAACAGCGCCCTAAATAAAATTAGGTCCCTATACTCCCCCTGGCGCCTCACTGCGAGGAATAAATTGAATGGTCCCTGCCCCCCTTTGAGTCCAGAAGTGGTGAATGCACGTGTAGGGTAAATGTAAATGCACTAAAGTGATAAAGGTTAAAGACTAGTGTGCTAATAGATTTTCTTATGATAAGTTTATAATATATATATATATATATATATATATATATATATATATATATATATATATATAAAGCTGTTGTTCACGTTTTACCCAGCAAGCCCTGAGATACTTGAGTATATGTTCAACGACTGGAAGAAGTTAGCACTTATGGGTAGACTTTTGCCGTCCTCCTAATTGAAGTGTTTAGAGTGTGGTAATTTTGTGTAAGTGTGGGCGGAACGTTGCAGGTTCTTGTTTACATAGACTACGTAGACAATCTAAGGTGCATTAAAATGAATTTTCAAGGGTTTCATGAAAGGAAAGTGACATTTTCAACTGTATTGGTTCCTAACGAAATGAAAAGAATCCTATTTACAACAAAATTTCTCTTCTCTTCTATTATCACCTATGGAAGAAGATAAATAGTATGCAAAAAACAACAGATGGCAGTCGTGAGGCAAGATTGGTCTTTTCCCCATAAAACACTAGAATATTTCCTATATTAGGTTTCTTCCTAGGTGAGAAATTGTTCGAATTTGGAAGAAAGAGTATGAAAAATTCTCCTCACACATCAGCAACTGATACGCAGTATAGTTTTCTTTTAATTCCACGGTGCCCTTTCGCCATGTTGTTTACATATATTACGTAATCTACGTGTATAAAATAGTCTACGTGTAGAATGTAGATTATCGTTGTTTACGCGTAGACGCACATCACTGCTCTGCACTCACGTATCTAAACTCTGGTGCAACCTATCTTGACAGTGACGTAGTAACAGCATTGCAAACTTCCATCGTTGATACTTTCACTGTCTGCACTAAGAAAAAAGACAAACAAGGGAAAGAATTTCAATAGGAACGAATGCAAGCGAAGGAAGCCCAACATGTCGCAATGCGAGGTTTCTTTTAGAATGGAATCATGTAAAATAAAGAGCAATTAAAACGAGCACGATGTATAAATACAAGAAAATGAACGGAATCGGATAATGAATACGAGATGGCAACGCGCGTTTGAACGGAAAGTTCGCGAGGCTTGAGCACAAAAATATAGTTCCTTAATGAAAACACGTTACAGCGTATACAGAGCATATAAATGCGTTGAAAATATTAGATACTTAAAAACTTGTTGAAATGTAGAGTATTCGGCACGATTATTTTGTTACAAGTCAAAGTTAAAATTATATATACTGCTCAGCAAAGAAGAGAAAACACCCGGAAAATATGCGAACTAAAATCCACCCCCACCTGTTTCTGCCGCGGTGAAAGGCAGCAGACGAGAATATGGGGGAAATTTTTCTTTTTCTTTGCTCTCAAATGGCACGCTGTTGCCACGATGCCTCACAGCTGTTCTCTGACAGATGAAATTCTGGTGGACCTGCCGCAAAACACGACGTTCAGGGTGGCGCGGTCAGTGGTTGAAGAAGTATGGATAGCGTTCGTGACGATTCCCGATTTAAATAATTAATGACAATAAAATCTATTGTCATGGTTGTGATTCCAGTCTTATTTGGGAAAGTTCTGAAATTCTTCTCTTGCAACTTGCAGTACTCTGCCTAAATTACGATCCACATTTTGTGATTCAATACGACCCTTTATGATACCTCAAACATACTCAATAGGGTTTAGATCGCAATGATAAGGTGGAAGACGAAGTACGGTGTGGCCGTTTTCTGCTGCAAGAGTGTCGACCCGATATTGCGGGGGCCTTTTGTTGGGTTTGATTAGCTGATATAACTAATATATATATATATATATATATATATATATATATATACACTATATAATACTATATAATTTATAATACTATATAATCCTAAGTCATTGCAAATAATGTTGCGAAGAGTTTCACGACTACCCCAAAAAATAATTTCTTTCTTTAATTTCGAAAGCACTTCATGTTCAACCGTATAAAAATTACCAATAGTTCTTCTAATCAAACACTTGTCAAAGTCGTCTACAACAATTCTACTCTTTTCGGCAGACCTGTGATTACCTGGTGTAAATTTCCCCCCGAATTTCCTTCCTTTCTAATTTTCTTAATGAAAGTGTCCGACATTTGAACTGCAGCCGCCGCACGCTTTGTAGCTTGATTGACCGGAAACGTGTAACATCCTTCTCTTGCTTCGTTGTCAAAAAAATTAACAACATTGGAAATCACCTCTCGGCTCTCACTATGTACGGTTTTGCCCTTCATTTCGGTACAAACAACATACACAACAGACGCACTCGAACTCAATGACCTTTCGTCCATGTAAGTTAGGCAACATTGAAAGGGTGTCAGAAGTCGAGCAGTTTACTACCCCCCACCTCCCACCCGACCCAACCCTCGATCAGCTGTACACAAAAACTGTGGTTCCGTTCCTCCTGTGTGTTTTCTCTGCGGACTCTGAGATACAACTGTGACGGAGAGAATCTTTCATGCTTTGCGCGGAGTGATACAATGGTTTCGCATCAACCTGTAGTGCGGTCCCAGCTGACGTCACTGTCAAGATAGCTTGCACTTTAGTTATAGTTGGTTACACGGTGCACCACAGACTCGTCTACTTCGTTGATTTGGTGTCAAGTAATGCATTTGGTGCCCGCACAGTTTGCACCACGTTCTGGAGGGTTGTAATGTGTGGTGTACGATCACGTGGTGCGTGTTAACTAATCAAAATTAACGTTGAAAGCAGCAGACAGGCATTGGTTGAATCTTCTGAACTTGAACACCGCTATCTGTCTACTCACACCGGGATACACTTGCGCTACACCTAGTGTCAAAATGTGCAGCGAACTGGACGGGGCTGTTTATGCAACGGTGAGAACTCGTCAGAGGGTCGATTTTACTGGTTTAACTCACCAAAATACCAAAACAACTGACCAATTTAGCGATAAATTAGCCTTTTAGAAAAAAGTTGGATTTCATTAAAATATATATTACATGGCATCCAGAACCCCATACTTAGCATTCGTAAATTTTTTATTGAACAGGAAACTAATATTTTTGTTTACGTAATGTTTATTTACAAGTTGTTTGTTTATAACAAGACTCTTACGGATATATTGGAGATGCCAGAATCCAACACGATAGTGAAAGCAAATAGAGAGAGAGAGAGAGAGAGAGAGAGAGAGAGAGAGAGAGAGAGAGAGAGAATCAGAGGTCACCTTGTAGCTTTCGTGGAATCGATAGGTCTCGGAAATAGTCCCCTGTCGAAATAATTGTATTTACGAGCGGTAGTCGGCGCCACCGTTAGCAAGTATTGCTACATGGATATCCCAATCAATAAAATGGTCTGCGAGCCTTGTCTTCGGTCTGCTCTTCTGTTGCGATTTCCGTGTGTGTTTTGCCGAAACTCAGTCTTTGAAAAGTTACTTTTTAAAAGTGACAGAGTTACATTTATTTGGAAAGTAACTCGCAGTTAAAGTTACTAACTTTAAAAGTAGTTAATTGAGTTAAATTACTATTCCCGTTATTCTCTATTGGATTGGAACTGTGTTGAACATTAAACGGGTAGGGATTTTGCCTATTTATATTTTCTTTCGTAGTAAACATGTAGTTTCGAGCCTAATAGGCGTATTTTATTGTGCCTATTATCCATGCAGTCTTGCCTAAAGTGCATGTTCAATGGCGGCGCCAAATCTGGCTGGCGCTAAGAGAAAAAATTCATGGTAAAAATAAAATGAAATTAGATCGCGTATAACAGTGACGGCGATTGAGTACCAAAACTGGGGGGCAATGACAGCTTACCTTCTCTTGGTATACACAACTTAGCATTACGAGGCCATAGTGCGCGGCAAAAAGTGGGGGACAACTGACTTCTAATCGCCGCCACTGGCGTACAATAATATTTCTTCACAATATTTCTTTATTTGAAGAAGTGGCCAGTCTGACTTTTATGCCTTTTTGCTGTCACTGCTTTTCGGGGTATTTGTTACAGCTTTCGCTCGCTGTTTTGGTTCTCCCTGCAGCACACTGTAGACGGCAATTTATTGTTAGTTGTTAGTGTTCCTGCATAAACTTCACGTAATTTCTTCTAAACACCATCATCGTCGGAATGAGCCAAAGGTGTTAGAAAAGCAATCCAAGACTTCACACACACACACATTATATTATATATATATATATATATATATATATATATATATATATATATATATATATATATATATATATATATATATATATATATATATTAGGGTGTGCAACATAATATGGGAAAAAAAATTCTATTTCAGTTCATAGTTCCTACCTTTGGTACATTTAGTCTAGACTGTGCAAAATTTTGTGGCAATAGAAAAATATTTAATAAAACAAATAATTGGCAACATTTAATTTATTCCACGTGGATTTGATATTGGTTGTCTTGTCAGAGGGAAACTGATCGTTCGGTACTTTCTTTGAAGCCAAATATCGTTCCGATGAGGACTGGGACCTGTGTTGTGAGATACCGGTTATTTCTGATTCTGCTATTGATGACCCTTCCCCGAGGGAGGTCGGGATTTCTTGGAGGCCAGGCTAAGGGAGCTGGATAATCTTCATAACCTGTAGTACACGAATGGTCTTATTTAGGCAATAACACACTTGCAATACCACGTGTGCATAACGCGGCCCAGAATTCGGCTGTGCTACGAAAAATACGGTCTCCATAACGATGTTCTGGATTCTTAAACCATCAGGTATAGTCTACGCGTTTACTTCGTTAACGTCGAAGAACTGAAGAAAGCGGCCGCCACAAACGTGGGTGGGGATAAATAGAGGGCGAGTTGTTTTCGTCCAATCACACTCAACCTTCAGCCAATGGGCGCAGCTGTCATTCTGCTCGTCTACTCCACGTGGAGTGCTTGTGCGCGGAGGGACAAGGTGACGTAGAGTAGATGTGGAGAGTAGATGTGTGGCAACACTTTGCGTTGAATGTGATTGTTGCAGCTGATGGGCGCACTCCGTGGACTTCAAAGCCAGTTGGTCGTTAACGTAGCTAGCGCGTCGACCATATGTGTCCACATCGAGCATTCAACCATAACCATCTCAGTGTCGAAAATAAAGAGGGGTACACTTCAGTTTACCACTCTCTACAGTACACTATGGAGAATATATCTCTTTTAGGTTGAAAATAGAATTGCCTTGCAAGGGCGCCCGCAGGGGGGGGGGGCAGGGGGGCACTTGTCCCCCCTGAGATTTCCGGAAAACATTAATGTTATTCAAATGGTGAAATTGTAGACATATTTTACAACAAAAAGTATTGTTCTCTGTGACTTACAGCCCGTAAGTTGCAGCAACTATTACTATTATTTTACAGTACCCTTCGGCATGTAAAAACATGGATTAGAGGTACCAATAAGGACAGTAGATTAACTGGTCTCTGACTCTGATTGATATCTGTGCGTTGTGCAAAAATACAATAAGAAAAAGAACTGTTCATTAACAAAGTGAGAGGCCAGATGCTTATTGAAAGGAAGAAAGGCGAATCTTGTTTCTATCTAAATAGTAGACTCAAGTCTGAACTTGTATACAACGCCAAAGTATTTTCAATCCAATTTGAATTTTATGATTTGTAAAGTAGTAGTAGTAATAACTAATAATAACAACAAAATTGCAATAATAATAATAATAATAATAATAATAATAATATCAATAATAATAATAAAAGTTTCAATGATTTTGCCCCCTGAGAGAAAATCCTGCGGACGCCCTTGTTGCCTTGTGCATGATACTTCTTTATTCATCAGTTTCTTGTCCTCTTTCTTTCACATCAATTTTGTTTCCATAATAGCCAAAAGAACGAAAATGCAATGCATTATAAGAAATCGTAATCAATAAATTTAAAACTGGCAACAAGAATTCAAATTAGCTATGTTTAAAGCTGTAAGAAGTTTCACTTAGAAATAACGGTTTAATACCGTCAATCTCAAATGTCATCCAACTACCGTAAAAAATGACTGACCGTTTTTAAAATTTTAACGTCCATTAAATAGTTACCTTAATTAATGTAATTTTAATGGGACAGTTTAAAAAAATATTTATAGTGCATGCAACTAATTTATAATCATTATCTGTCTTCATGTACGAAGAAACATTCATATGTAAATAAAAAAACGGTTGCGCCAAGTTTTTGTAAATTAACACGTTGACTGTTAAATTTTAACGGTAAAAATGTAAATTTTACGGTAACATCTAGCAGGGAATGTCAATTGTGGTCCTTGGGTGGCTATTGTCATCGTTTTTGGTGCATATCTTCCTTGTCATTCATAGAAGTTATTAGCACCTCGCTCCCTACAGATGACCACCCCAAATTTACATTAAATTTCGCTGAATTGTAACAAATTATGTTATGACAGTAAAGGGGGTTAAGGTTTCTTCTTTAATTAGTCAGTGCCATATTTTTGACCATCTTTTTCTAATAATTTTTTCGACGTTCCTTTTTATTTTTGGGAAGACCGGGCAAAACGGGTAGGGCCGTAACCCCACCCCCTCTATCTCTCCCCATTCTTCTTCCCCCCTCTCTCTCCATCCTTCTTCCCCTTTCTCCATCCTTCTTCCCCTCTCTCCCCCTCTCCCTCCTTCTTCCCCCCTCTCCCTCTCTCCATCCTTCTTTCCCCCCTCTCTCTCCATCCTTCTTCCGCCTCTCTCTCTCTCTCTTTTCTGCTTGCTTTTTACTTCTCAGAGATCTTATTGATTTTACTTCGCTTTTCTGCCACTTTTGTGAAATCGCGAAGATGACGATAAATGATGATGAGATGATATGGATAAAGGGACAATCACATAAAGTAATGGACAACATAACACAGGGCCTACAGAAGATCAAACTGGCTTTAGGTCTAGGCGCCAGAGCCTCTTTAGCCTGGAATAGTGCAGTTACCGGGGAGTACTATACTCTATCCAGCAAATCTCTGGAGCAAGGCCGGGCATAAAAGGAAGAAAGCGAGTGGGCGGAGCTAGCAGTACACGCTGCTGCAAAGACCGGCAACTGCAGTCGTTTCCCCCTCCACGCAATCCCGTTCCCTCGAACTTAATCATTGTTCGAGCTCTCTCGAGTAACTACTTGCTCAGAGACTTGCTTTCGTGCGCTCGCTCCATACATCCCCGGGACAGAGAATACATGGAAGCGAGGTTGACGGGTGCATTCCAGAAGGATCAGCCAATACGCGCCTTCTCAGATACACACAGAGAGAGAAAGTAAGTTAGTGAGACGCACTGGCGGATTTATCTCCGTCTCTCTCCCGCATCTCTTCGTATTATTTTCTTTCTATCTCTCTTAATCTTTAGTGAGAAAAAGACAGAGGGGAGTGAAATGACTGATTTGTTTTTTAAGTCCACTTTATGCACAGTAAGGTTAATCGGGACTGGACCTCAGTTTGAAGGGGGATCCGAACTACTACATGCCTCCACCGGGTATCGAACCCTTGATTACAAAGTGACGACGCTACCACTGCGCCGTCGGGGAGGCATAGAGGGGAGTGAAAGACAGAGAGAGAAATAAATAAAGAAGTAAGTTAGAAAGATAGTACAAAATAATACAAACGAAAGAAGGCGAGAGAAAAATAGGGGGGAAGAAATAGTAGGGTGAAGGTGGGCACTAAATTATCAAAAAGTTCAAAAGTTGCCATAGAAACGACAGAGAAACAAGCCACACATGCATGCATAGAAACAAAGGGACCGTGGAGCGGGGAGGGGGATAGCCAATGTGTCAAATCTATGTTAATATCATGAAAGAAGGCTGTAAAATTACATTACTGATGCCCCATTATCCATGGTGGCCGAAAGGTCTTCCCAACTTTGCGAAGTTGGACGATATGTCGCCCGAAGTTAGAGTAGACAAGACCTATATATGACCCATAACGCAGGACTTAAAGAATGAATGAATTTTTGATTTAAGTCTACCTTATGCAACCCAGGACTTAATGAATGAATGAATTTTTGATTTAAGTCTACCTTATGCAACCCAGGACTTAATGAATGAATTTTTGATTTAAGTCCACTTTATGCAACCCAGGACTTAAGGGGAGTCACGCATGCATTGAATTGCTCCACAAAACAACACACATGAACAGAAATTGCACAGACAACACCATCAGAACTATGGACTTGGAGGCGTTGATACTGCAATTCAGCGGCGAATGGACAGAGCGGAACATGCGCCTGTCTTGTTAGCGCATGCGCAAAGTCTTCTAATAATCATGTATTAATGGAAAATTGTGCCAACAGGAATTGCAACTTCATTCTTCATTCAGCTGACTTGAAAATTATTCAGAGTAGATGGTGTGCCAGGCAATCAAAATACTTGATACTATCTCGTATTTGGATCAAATTTATGTAAATACATTTTTAAAATTTCAATCATTTCTGAAACAGTTTAAAGTAAAATATCACAGGCAGCATAATTTTGTGGCCCACCGTTATCGTCCAAATGCATTTTTTTAAAAATTTTCAAGGTGGCGAACATTTTTCAAAATGTATGTATGTTCCTTCCGATTTTCGGTGATTTTTCTCTGGAGGTGCAGGGGGTCACAATGAATGTAATAAATCAATATTACAAGAAACCAGATCATGGCCGCACAGATAATTTGTAGAATCCTGTCTTCCCACGAGAAACAGAGCTGACTGAGTTGCTCGACACACTTCCCTCCATTGTGGGTTGTGATTCGCGGAATAAATTAAGAGCACTCCTCGCTCCCATGGCGTTCGGCTGATCCAATTTCCTCCCAAATTCCCTCTCGCCAAGACAGGGATTGAGGAACCGGCGGGGGAGGGGACAGGAACTTAGCGGTTGGTTGGTTCCTGGAGTGACGTAATGGGTACAGGGTTCGATATCCGCCCTGACCTCAATTGGGGGACAGAGATTGGGCGAGTCTTTTTTTCTTTTCAGCGAAATGTAACCAAGACCTTTCTTGGTGACACTCTTAAGACTTTCAGATTACTGAGAAAAGGAGGACGGTTTAAATACAGTACTAAAGAAAGAAAGAGAGTTGGAAAATGTAAGAAGAAAAACAGGTAAATTGTAAAGATTGAAAGATGAAGAGAGAAGTAAACAATGAGGGAAGATAGAGGATATGCACAAAAGAATTGTTGGAAAAGGAATATAGAAAGAAAACGAACGCAAAAAAAGATGGAAAGCAGAGAAAAATACAAAAACAAGAGAGAGAGAGAAATAAAAGGAGAATTATTGAGGGAGTAGAAGTGCTAAAGCGAAACAATGGAGGAAAGAGAAGTGTGACAAATTGTAAGAATTGAATAAGAAAGAGCTGGAAATGCAAAAGGAGGAGGTAGGCAGAATATTAGGGAGAATTGATTGAGGCTATTTTACGTCGCTTTTCGACGTTGAGGGTGAATGGCGATGTGATGAATAGATGAAGGGACAATAACAAACACATATGGACGACACAACAGAGGATTATCCTGACCGTCCAGGCGACAGAGCCTCGTTAGTCTGCATAATGCTGACAAGGGTGGACATTTAGAAGTTAGGTTTGACACTTGGGTGCCTGTGGAAAGGATTACCCTCTCCACCCCAAAATTAGGGAGAAATAAACGCAGAAATTTCATACTTTACCCTTAAGGGAATGAAGAATCTAGAAGAGGGCACACATCTTAAGGGGATGAGGGACAATTTCGCACCAGTTGTGCATTTATATCAACATCGTCCGAATAGGCAATGCTACTAAGGAAAAAAGCTGGTGATCAATAGAATATGAATTTCTCCACATGTTGCAAGTGAAAGTGTTTTTTAAAGTTCATTATTAAGCTAGATACGATGTTTGAAAAATATGATGAATAAGAATTTTGAGAAACCCATGCATTCCTTATGGGGAATGAACTTGAACTTAAAGTTACGGCTAATCATTTCCGCCTGTCAATTACTACTTCAGTCTGTCCTTTTTCCATTGATATATTTTTCTATGCCATCGGAAGTTTGATATTCCCAAGAGAACCACTAAAATAATACTTCCATAAGAGCAGTGTTGCCAAACATTATGCACATAAAAGAGCTAAATTTCACCGTAAACGTAGTAAAAACTTTCAAGGAGCTAGATTTACGAAACTGGATAAAGAGCCTCTTGGGGTAATTTTGGGTGTCAAATGAGTGGGGATGTGGGTGAGGGGGCGCTGTTATTACCGTTAGCTTTAAAGTGATGGCACCTCTTCACGTCAGCCAAGGCGCTATAGAGAAAAGTAGCTGGGGATGTAAGAGGGGGTGGGGCGACGTAGCCAATATAACAATATCACGTCACGTGCAAAATGTATACTTATGACAGAAGTTGTCTATGTAAGCTGGAGCCAGTGATGGCACCATAGTGGAGCAGGGGGCGGGTGCCATAGTTCACAGCCAGACGAGTGCACGAAAGATCTGGCTCCAAAAGAGCGAAGTTGGCAACAGTGAACGGCAGCTGCCGAACAGAGAAAGACATAGGGGAAATTGTCCCTCCACCCCTTAAACCGCAACAAATTTCTTGAATGTACGTATAACGAATGTAGTATTCTTTTTTTAAAAAAAATACCCTACTTACAGCACTTCAACTATTATTTGTCCAATGTTCCGGATTCGGAAACAGATTCAAGCTGTTGAAGTGAAACACAAAACTTCCTTAAAAACGTTTTTATGAAAAGAAACCCTAGGTTAGTGAAGAAAATACAAGATGATCATGGATGGAGAGAAAGAGATGAATAAAAAGATGCACAAAAGAGGGATATAAAGTAGAGATTATGCCTACTGCTGTACCAAGAAGAGGGAACACCCTCGGTCAGCTGTCGTTGAATTTTCAACCCTAAGGGAGCGTTGGTGGTGCAATCAGCTGTTTGGCATTTAATCCTGCCCCTGCGTTGCCAAATTGTGCGTAGGTCTTCACACATCGTTGTCACTTTTAGTCAGTGCCAAGTGTTGAGGGGGGGACAGTACAAAGCGAAGGCAGAGATGTAAGGTTTAAGGTTGTTGACTTTGACAGCGAATCAAGAGGGTGGAAAGGGAGGGGTTTTAAATATGACAGCATGGGGGAACAAGCGAAGGGGAACTGTTTCGTTCGAGAGGAGTAAAGAAATGACTGTCGACTTTGGATCGCGTGTTGGTCTTGTACCGTGGTGATAATGGACACATAATGTAGAGGGTTTTCTATGAGATTTTGGAGTTTTTAATTCCTCCTTATGCAAAGACAAGCTAATCCGGACTGGGCCTACAGTTTATTGATTGATTTGGTGTTTTAAGTCCACTTTATGCACAGTAAGGCTAATCGGGGCTGGACCTACAGTTTAAAGTGGGATTCAAACCACTGTGTGCCTCCACCGGATATCGAACCCGGGACGACGCTACCACTGCGCCATCGGGGAGGCCCTGCAGGGGTCTTCAACCCAGAGGTGGCCCGTGACCATTTGAAAAATTAAGTAGTTAACATAAAAAACGTATTAAGTGAATGGCAGATGGCAGCATCTTACAGTTTTCAATACTGCAGTACAGCTTCGTGGCCCGCACTATTTAACGAGTTCAAGACCCGTTTAGAATGGGATCAGAATCACTTTATGCCTCCAGGGATCTCCATGAGTGTCACTTTCTAAAATGTTATTGTCCATCTCAGCATGCATCATGCACACACACATACACACACACACAATTTTACTTCTTATAATATTCATCCCACAACAACCCACACAATTAATTCATAACATTATAAACATACCATCGTCTGTGGACCAAGTTTATATTTAAGCAAATGGAATTCAACATGAAGCAAATAGCTTACACTAAAGACTGGCTACAATATTTCCAGCACACCCTATACAATATTACTTACATGCGCAACCTAGCTCCCGGACCTTCTCCAGGACACTCGTCCTGTTTCAGACGCATCACTTCTGCCTGCAAAGAGAAAGAGGAGAAAATCAATAATTCAATTCGTCCTTGTTACTTGAAAGTTTAATTGAAAAGACATTTCAATGGAGAATACCAAGAAACCAATAAGTTCCTTACATATCGGTAAGATAATGGTGTAAAGAAAGTTACCCCCTTGCTCATTGCGCCGTATCATCACGTCACGATACGATGCCAAGAATCCAGGGTTCGATTCCCAGCCTCGGTATTCTTTGAGAGCGTCCCTTCATCATATCATTACTCATCCTTATCTTCGCGTTTCGCCAAACGTGACAGAGAAGCGAAGTGAAATAATCCAAATCATTCCAACAATCATGAAGGCACATAACCTGTTGAATGTAGGGCTCCACACAATCATCAAGTTTGGAGGTAATGTTATCAGTACCACGTTCAGATAGCTTTATGTAAGGACACGGTAGGAAATATCCCCACCTTAGAATCGAACCCGGGTCTCTCTCGTGACAGTCAGACGCCATTGGCCATACCGAATGGACTATCGCGGCTCAGCTTAATAAACCTTTTCGAGCAGACCCCATCTCCAGGAAGCTGTCAACTCGGGGCAAGCCCTGGCACCTACCGAACTGTTGGGTGAGATGAGTCAAGGAAAGAACCTCTTCCTGCTCCTACAAAAAAGGCAATAGTCAGGCTGGCAAGTTCAATGAACTAACGCAATCTCTAAACTACGCTTTTTCTTGTATTGGTGTACTTCTATTTGAATTAAGAAGTTTTTCTTAGGTGAACAGTGTGCGCACTATATATAATTAGTCTTTTCTTCCATGTAAAACATTTCAATATTATTACCTATTTAAAAGGTGAAATTTATATGAAAAAGATAGTTCTATTATAATCTTCTATTCTAAATAAACAATCATTGAAACATGTTCCGATTTACTAATACACATGTAATGCCATCTATACGTACGTTTCACGAACTATCTAGTGATCGTCTTGCTCTTCCTTACTTAACTTTATGCTCAGCTAGTCTAATCAGAACTAGGCACACAGTTTCTTTGAAATGTATTTTTCTGCAGATTCTCGTCTGGATACCATATCTACACTCTGTCCCATCTATCTCTGGAGTTGGCGAACGAAGACAAGTCTCTGGGCAAATAGTGACGCGAGACGGCTCCACCAATGAACACGTGAGAGGAACGGGATTGCGTGGAGGGGTCGAGGAAAGCGTGTGCAGTTAGTTACAGCCTTCACAGCAGCGTGTATTGCTTCGCTCTGTCCACTCAATTCCCCCCTCCTTTCCGGCCTTGCTTCAGAGATAAATGAGACAGGGTATAATTGAGAATTTTAAAAATAATTATACAGTAGCATTTCAAGCACGAAATTCCGCAACAACCATGTTGCTAAGGATTGACCGATCGAAATTAACTTATTAGGCAGCTCCGCTGCAAATTATAACACGCTACATGAACCAGAACGAATTGATTGCGTTTCTAATTTCTACTAGGAAACAGAGTAAATAATTAAGTGTCCACTACAAAGACTACCCTAACAGAATTCGTCCAATCTATTTATCACGGTATGAAACTAAGTCGATGTTCGTACACGCTTTCTCTTTCATTTCGGTCAATTTCACTTCTATCATGAGAATGTCCATGCCTCACTCGTGATTTTATTTGCTTCCAATAATTCAAGGGTGTTTATAAGGTGACTGTTGTCATGGCGATGTGTAAACAATGTGTGTACGTTAGACTGGGAGCGTTCCTCAGAGTTTGTGTGGGTGTGTGTGAGAGAGAGAGAGAAGAGAGAGAAAGGAGAGAGAGAGAAAAGATAGAGAGAAGAGAGAGAATGGAGAGAGAGAAGAGAGGGAAAGGGGAGAGAGAAAAGAGAAAGGGGAGAGAGAGAGAGAGAGAGAAAAGAGACAGTGCCAGGAGAGAGGGAGAGAGAGAATGGAGGGGGAGAAAATGTAGAAGAGAGAGAGAAAGAAACAGAAAAAGTATCACGTCCTTTGCTAATTGCCACACATTGAATCTAAAAGGTCTCCCCGATGACGTATTTCAACGTCGTTGCCTTGTAATCAAGTGGTCTCGGGTTCGATACCCGGTGGAAGCACATAGTGGTTCGGATCCCACTTTAAACTCTAAGTTCAGTCCCGATTAGCCTTTCTGTGCATAAACTGAAACTAAAACAACAATTCAATTAATCTAAAAAGTGAACTTGCAATTTTCTACCTCACGATGAATTACTAGCCCCGTCTTCTGCGCCGTTTGCACTACGTTCTGGAGCGATGCACAGTGCGATGTATAGCCACGTGGTTCTTGCCAACCAATCAATGATGAAAGCTGCTGACAGCATTTGTTGAATTTTTAAGATTTGATCACCGCTTATCGTCTGTTTGGTTGATGATGGTTTCTTTGCGCAGCCTGACACCGGCATACACCTGCACTACACATTGTGTCAGACAGTGTAGCGAACTAGACTGGGCTTCTATAATTTGCTTATCAGTATACTCTGTCCCAGCTAACGGTGGAGCAGGCAAACGAAACAAGTCTCTGCGCAAGTAGTGACGCGAGACGCCTCCACCAATGAACACGTAGATGAACGGAATTGCATGGAGTGGGGGAAAGCGACTGTCTTCCCAGCAGAGTGTACTGCTTCGCTCCGGCTTCTCGATTTCCTTCGCTTCTCTGGCGCTACGCGCGGCCTTACTACAAAGTTAGCTGGGACAGGTTATAGTATTCTTCCATTGTCGTACTGATGATGTCTTTGATGCAATTCCGTTGTGGTTCCAAAAGTGGTACAACTATTGAACATGTTCTTACAGCGCTCTACAAAATAGTAAACTCACGAGAGCCGTCCTACCTACTTTCTCGATTGTAACCCTTAAGTGCAGCACACACCTTTGCCACCCGTTCGAGAGACAACTCTATGCTGGCCATCCCCTACCACAAGACAACGTTTGATGGAAATTCCTTAACGGTCACTGCTACCAGAGCGTGGAATGACCTCCCCAACGACATAAGAAACTCTTCTTCCATCGGCCAATTCAAATCAAAATTAAGAAATCATCTTCTGAAGTCAACTTACCAGTACTGAAAATAGGGAAATAAAATTAAACCTTCGTGTACACTTGTAGGGCCAACACCCACCGACTTTTTCTGTAATTTGAGAAGGTTTGTTGTGTCTATGTTTTACGTGTAATTTTTTTTGTCTTAGTGTGTATGTATTTTTTGTTTTTCTTTTTTATGTTTTTTGCGTGTTTTTCTTTTATTTTTTCTTGTGTTTTCTCTTTTTTGGTATCTTAATGTTTTTAGTTTTTATATATTTCACAAACAGTTAACTATAAGAATTAATTTATAAAATGTAAAATAGAGGTGATTAAGTGGAAGAAAAGGCTTGTGCCTTAACTTCGCCATCCAAAACAAGGAATAAATAAATAAATAAATAAATAGAACGCCAAGGAAAAGTTGCGGTGTTACAAATTGATGTTGCACAACAGTGCCGTCATCCATTATGAAGTACATAAGTAAGATAGCAAAGTGCTCTAGTAACACTCATCCCTCACCTATTCCAGCACAACGGTCTCATTTATAAGTGCCAAGAGGCGTTCATCTGCTACTTTTTAGTAATCTCCAATCTTGGCAGTTTATATGCAGCGATGTACAGTTACCGGCAATACAAATTGGAACCTAGAGTCTGAAATACTGATTTCGCTGCAATGCGTTGTGTTGCATAACTATCCGGCGTTAGCACAACTTTCTATTGGAATCGACTCATGGCCGAAGAGTTAGGCAACACACATAACGCATTACAAGGAAACCAGTATTTCAGGATCTACGTGGCCTATTTTTATTGCCTGTGACTGTACAGTCCTGTTCAGATAAAGTGGCACATTCTTCAACTGTTCAGCTCAATAAAGTGTGCCACTTTATGTGAACAGGAGCGTAGCAATAATTAATAGGATCGAACAGTTTCTATCTTTCCTACATTAAAATCTGTGCTTATGTGATGACGTCATAAACATTGAACATAGAGCATCTAGAGTGCAACTTGAAACTACAGCGTTGTCGTAGCAACCTCTCCTACTCGTGAAAGTGACAGTTGAATGTGTCACGGCGCAATGGCGGGTTACCTTCGTACTTTACATGTTAATTAACTAACTCTCTAGCCTTCTTAAACCCGAAGGTTTATGGCTGCAGGAACATAGGACTTCCATCTGTCCCTATCTTGAGCAATATCTATCCACTCTTTTCCATTTTCCAATAATACATATAATAAACAATAAAGCACCTATTTCTTCAATGAACCTTGTGACAAGACCTTCGGGAATCGTTATACGAACAAGTGTCCCATTTCCGGTGTCGATCGCAACCCTGATAAAACAATCCGTGAAAACCAATCATGACCATACATATTCGCTCGGAAACATTTCCATGTAAACAACACGGAGGCCAAAAGTGCAACATACCCACCAGGATACAACTCCCACAGCGCAAATCACGAAAGTTAAAGGGAAAGTGTGTCGCACAAGTGCCGTAATTGAATTGTTGTTTAAAGTCCACTTTATGCACAGAAAGACTAATCAAAACCGAACCTACAGTTTAAATTGGGATCCGAACTACTGTGCCATGTGTCTCCACCGGGTATCGAACCCGGGACCCCTTGATTACAAGGCGACGACGGAAAGTGCCGTAAGAAGCAACGAGATCGGAGACAAGAAGGTACGGGGAACTAGGATAATAAATAACAGTAACGATAGAAACCGCAGGATACGATAGGCGATGACTATCCTATCCTACGTCTCAAGATCCGAACTGGCTATCCTGGTAGGGGAATAGAGCATCGAGTATGTATTGTTCACCTATTGTCTCGCTATGATCAATAAATTAGTTTCTAATAGGTAGATCCCAGTTACTTCTAAATTTCATGGATATACACATTTTTTATTGTAATTTCAGAATGGTTACAGTTGAAGTCCTGATTCGAACGCCAGTTCGGTATTTTTGACATAGCTCGAGAGGAAGCCGATTGGACGCGTATCTGGTTTCGATCCAGCATCTGTTTTTCTGAGAAGCACTGCTGTAACTTTTAACTGCAGTGTTTAGACATCCAACACTCACTGCGACTACACTCCCAAGGTCTTCACGTTGTATAAAAATTAGAGCACAACACAATAACACAACCTAAAGAAACTGAGTTGGCAACATCTCATTTACTCCACGTGGACTTTGACAAGACCTGTCAGTTCCTCAAACGGACGCTATTGGTGGGAAAGGTTTAAGGGGAGGATATACTGGGCTCCACGCGGACGTGATGGATGGTTGTTTTCTCTAGGGTTGTTAAAAGGTCCAGGAAGTTTAAATAAATTCAATTCCGGTCCACGAGAGAAAATCAGCAAGCGTAAATGGGTTCTGGACCGTAAAGAACCTTTTTATCTGTAAAGTTTTTCAATTCGGTCCAGGAACCTTTTCTCCGGATCAATTTAATTACGGTTCCGGTACTTTTTTTTTTGAATGAATTTAAATACTTCTCAGGAACCTTTCTTTCAATGAAACAAAACGCAACATGGACCGAATTTAAATTGTACGAGAAAAAAGATTCCGGTCCTGTTGCGGAACCCAATAGAACCCATTATAATGTATGGATTCCTGTAAGAGAGGGAACCGATCCTTCGAAACTTTCTTTAAGAAAAGTGCCGTTCGAATCAGGACTTTAACTTTACCTGAAAAATAAAAATTAAGATAGTGCGTACACACCGTAGCGCAATAAAATTACGTGGTATTCATTTGACAGACGATCTGCCAGTAGACAAAATGTAGCACCATCTAGTAAGCTCCAAGCATGACTCATTCAGTAACAAACTGAAGAATATTCTCTTCTAAGCGTTTCTGGCAGACTACCCAATGGTACCGGAAATCGCATCGCTCCGCGTCTCATCGCATAAGGTAATCGCAATGATAATCGCGCCGTGGGAGCAGACAACCTTTCGGGGGACAGTTGGGACGTCGGCATAACCGTTCATTGTTGTAAATCTGTTTTTCTTGGCATAATTCAGGACCACCCGCCTCAGGTGGGGCCAAATAGTAATGAAGTGTGCTTGGCAAGGGATCAGGGCGTTAGCAGGATGGCTTGTTACTCATCTGTTGCGGGGAACTGTTCATCTCCTCCGAGAGAAGGTTCTATGAGGACCACAGCACGGTCACAGTGCCTCTTCTGGGACAACAGTGCCAATAGTGTATCGTGGTCCGTGGTAGCACTTTACATCACTACTCCAATTAAGATACAGGTCCGTATTTTGAGGGGGGGAGGAGGGGCAGATGCGAAAATCTGAAACAAAGATGATCCCAAATGGGTAACACTTTACTATAGGGGTGACGGATTTCTTACTCTTTACAGGAGAAAGTACTTACGCAAATCATTTTCTGTAGCGTTGTGGAAGTTCCTGAATGTAGTTTTGATCCATTTTAATGCGAATGCATGTTGTTTTCTGCGAAAATCTATGTCCGACACGCTGTTGCTGCTGCCGCCATTTGCTTTCTGCACGAGAGCACAATGTTTCGTGTGTTAGATGACGTAAACCCCGTAATCAGTGTTTCAAACTCGCCGTGCTTTCACTATTACATGACGTGTCGAGTATTTTTTTTTTAACTATGCTTGCCTAACCTAACGTAACCTTACCGAAAATGGTTTGTGGGGCTAACGTGAATGGTTTGTGGGGCTAACGTTTATGGTTTGTGAGGCTAACGTCAAGAATTTGCTAGGTATTAGTATAATTTCAAATCCGGGCACGAAAGTAGGTATTTTCCGGTGAACAAGGTTGCAACACTGCATAAATCCTCAAAACACTCTCACAACGCGCGATGAACCAGTACGCTATCGACATAATGTGCGTTACAGAATCGAAATAACGCGTAACAGTAAGTACTCTTAAATGTAAGCAATAGACATTATTTTAGTTAGAAATTCATTATTTCACCTAAATAAATGTTCCGCAATGCAGAATAGTACGTTAGCAATGTAAAAAATGCGAAATAAATTATATATAGGTGTCACCCCTATAGTAAAGTAGTACCCGCAAATGCTGTGTGGTTTGATTGAATTAGGTTATTTTACGTCGCTTTCTGCCAAGTTTCTCTAATCGTGACTATGAGAATGATTTTGACAATATGACGACATCGATGAAGGAACACACTCACAAACATCCATGCCCATGCCGGGATTCAAACCCGTTATCCCTGACTTCGTAGCGCGCTGTGCTAACCACTCCGCCACAGTGATCGGCGAAATGCTGTTGGAGTAGACCACCAATGATGCTACGGTAATATTACAGCTAGAACTAAACGTATTGTAGAGTTGCAACATTATGGTCCAAAGTAACGGAGAAAATTCAACTAACCAATACCCCCCACCCCCCCCGACCCAATAATCAGAAAGACAGTCACTTTTAGACAAAGGCGTGCAATTTAGTGCTTATTGTATACATTCAATTCTTAAAAGAGTTCGAACACTACTGTGTTTATGAGTTAAATGATGCATATCAGCAATTATTGTTGATTGATTGATTGATTTAGTTTATTTTACTTCGCCTTTTGAGCCTCTTTTCTAACTTTGCGAAGATGGGGATGAGTGATAAAATTATGAAATTGATGAATGGACATTCACAAACAACCAAGCCAGAGCGGGATTCGAACCAGGGACCCTTGGCGTCGCAGCGCGATGTATCAGTAATTATGATTATAATAAAGAACATATCTAAATGTGAATTAACCCCCACCCACCGAAACAACGAGACATGCATTGACTCGCAGTGCCAGCCCGCAGTTTCCACTTGGCAGTGTTGCCAAGTTCCGCGTACAGTTTTACTCCGCTGAATAAAAATCTGTATAAAATCTGTTTCTTAATGTAAATTGACAATGATCTGCATTTTAAAAACAGATGCAAAGATTTTCAAAACAAGACCAACATTGTATTTGTAGAACTACCAAAAAGTTATTTCGCAAAATTAATAAGATCGGTTTTTTGACAAATTTTGAAAACCTGAAAATTAATAATTGTGTTGAAAACCTTTCTGCCTACACCCTACTAAAATTTCATAAAGATTGGGCAACCTCTTTTTGATTTACAGAATTTCAAAGAGAGCGAACCTTTGCAAAACTAAAAAAAAATGCCCCTTTTTTGTTCTTATGGCGATTAAAAATATAAGGCATATTCGAAAAACATTTTGGTTAGCGTAGATTAACGCAGAATTGAATCAGCTAAATTTTGCTGTAATATGTTTTTATGTAGGCCTACTGGTTAATGTTTAATTGTAGTCCAAACTCTAGTATCTATAATTTTTAATCCGTCAGTAGATATGTTATTTTTGAAGAAATACTTTCTCTGGTAAACGGCCCTGTAAAATATTTGAACAGTTTAATAAAACTACAAAAAATATATGTAAATATCAGGCAGGCAGGGCACATTTTTCTTTTGGGGGGGTGGGGGGGGGCAGATAACCTCTAAATTTCTCTTTAAGGTTTTTTGAGAAGAGTTCCTTGACATAGAGCAAGTAAATTGGTCGAACAATGTGTCACTATTTGGAATGAAATGTAACAAATTTCCGCAATGACTAACTAGGAAGATGCACTGTTAAGTTCAGTTACAACACTTTTCATTGTCCATGTGCCCCCAAAAAAGTTCATTTATGCTTACGAAGATAATCTGCATGTCAAGTTGTCTGGAACACAGACACAACCACACAAATAAATACACACGTACAGTAATTATAAACTCTTTCACTCGCAAAAAAAAAACATATTTATTTCATAAGCAATCAATACGCATACAGATGGAACGCAACGCAAACTCGCACACTAACTCAAATCCGTATACAATGGAAAGGAGGAGGATATTTTTGAAAACACCGAGGGACTAGTTTGGGCAATAAAAAGTGTTGTCAACTTTTCAGGTCGCCGGAACAAACGCGAAGAAAATCATTCGAGGGATTTTTTTCTAGCTTATAGCTGCATCTTACTGAGGAAGGTGAAAGTACGAAGGCTGGAAGAACGAATGAAGTGCCTGCTAAGAGTTGGAAACACTGAACGAGGCAAACATGAATGGGCAGGGCACCTCGTCCACGGCCCAAAGACGGCTACGAATTTTGCGCTTTTCCATTGTGAGGGGGTACCGTCCCTTGCCTATGCTGTAAAGCTTTGGATCAGTCAGTGACGTCACGTCTCAGGGCAGAGCTGAGATCTGACTCTCTCCCTCCAACAGGACGCAGAAATATATTAGCCTCGCACAGGATGCACACCCTGTACGTTTGGTTGCAGCAACATAGGAGTGGAGGGAAAAAATAGTTATATACAGATCGTCTCTTCAGATGAACTTTTTATGTTAAAATTGTTGTGGGGCAGTGCCCTAGTTGCCCTTTATGTAGCATCGCCACTGGTAAATATACATTTTATGATTCTGGCACTATATATACGAATCCACTATGGAAATGTGTGTGTTAATGAAACCTGTAATAAAAAATGTCAGAAACTTTTCTTCCAGTGAAAATAAAACATTCAGGGTGTACTATATAATTCAATTGTAACTTAAAATATTTTTTAGTCTTTGTAGCTGAAATTTGGAAATTTTTTAATGAGAGTTTGCAAATTATCAGCTAGCATATTTATTTAGAGTTTAATGATAATGAAACTATTTAGGGTTTAAAGTGATTGGTATTTTGTATATTATTCTACGCAAAATGATTGCTATTTTTGCCTATAACAAGTTTACATGTTACATTTCCTTTCGTTTAAACTTCACCCCATACACAGAAAACTAAATGCATCATATCGATATCGATTGATGCACCAGAATGCATCAATTGATGCATTAAAGTGTGTTTTATGGCTTCTTCAAAGAATCAGATTCACATTTGATGCATTTGGGTGTATTTTTGTATGTCGTGAAAGAAACACCAAAGTGCATAATTTGATTCAAGTGAGGATTTATTTCAGTCAAGATGCACTTCAATGCATCATTTGATGTTCCTTGATGCACCTTCGTGCATCTTTTTGCATGACACTTAAACGTTTGGTTTGACCTACAGAGTTTATGTGCATGAAAATGCATAAAGGTGCATCAAAACGCACCAACTGACGCATTGAAGTGCATCTCGACTGTAATAAGTCCTCACTTGAATCAAATTATGCACTTTGGTGTTTCTTTCACGACATACAAAAATGCACCCAAATGCATGAAATGTGAATCTGATTCTTTGAAGAAGCCATAAAACACACTTTAATGCAACAATCGATGCATTCTGGTGCATCAATCGATATGATGCATTTAGTTCTCCGAGTGCATCATCTATATTTTGTTTCCTTTCTTAGAGACTAATAAACATCATTAATTCTGCTGGAACCTCAAAAAAGATGCGCGTGGCAGCGGACTCTGTCTTTGTCTTATCGTGATTTCATCATACTATGTATGCAATTACGTGTGTAACACATACTGTGAAGTTGTAGCGATTACTTTCACTAAAAATGTTTTAAGATTATGTCCCTTAGCATCCTTCTAACCTAAATGCTCTCGTAGTTAGGTTAGGTTCTGTTAGCATTAAAATAATATCGGTAAATGCTTTCTAAAGAAAAAGGTTCTAAATTACCTGTACATTCATTCCCACTAATCATAAACTTGCATTTTTCTCGTCTTCATCTGTTCTTAAGATTTGTAACATCCTCTTAGCAGACGAATTACGTGGCAGGAGGAAATTTGAAGCTTATTCTTACTTCTGACACGTGCGTGGCAGCAGACTCGGCCATAAATTATTTATTAAAAATAATCACCTGATTTAAATCTACCTAGGTAGATTAAAATCGCGATTTAGATCAACCTGATTGAAAGCAATCTACCTTGCCCTGTACACACACACACACACACACACACACACACACACACACACACACACACACACACACACACACGAAGAAATTCGATATTCTGGGGATGATTTCCTGAATTTTCCAAGCAAAGAAATTAACATGATCATTTCCTGTGGTCAGAAATTCTGCGCAGAGGAAAAGGAGAGCGGTACGTGAATCCCGCAGGAAACACATCCCATTAGAACCTGTTGATTTGTGGCTCCGGGAAGAAAAACGGGGAAGGGGGATGCTAAGATGGCAGAAACCTCAGGGCGGAAGAGGGGGGGGGGAGGCCACTCAGAAAGAAATGAAACTTGAAGAAAACATGCGGTCCATTGTCCTACGGGAAATTGAAGTCCGTCGGAATGTTGGAAAAGGACCAAAATGCTAAGAGCGCGATTCAATTTAGTCTTGGGAACAGGGACATCTTCCTCTTCTTTGGAAGGACTTTTTCCTTGGAGAAACGTACACGAACAAGATAGAGAGAGAGGGAGAGAAGAAAATTGGCAAGAAAGGGATAGAGTAGAGAGAAAGGCAAATAAAAAGAAAACAGAGAGAGGTAGCGAAAAGAAAATATACTCAGGGAATCTCTGGAGCAGGGCCGCGCATTACGGTTGAGAAGGGGAGAAAGCGAGTGTGCGGATCGAAGCAGTACACGCTGCTGCAAAGCCTGGTAGATGCAGTCGCTCGTCCCCATCCACGCAATGCTATTCCTTCTCACGTGTTCATTGGTCGAGCACTCTTGAGTCACTACTTGCGCAGAGACTTACTTCCTTTCGTTCGCTCGCTCCGGAATTTCCCGGGACAGAGTTATAGTGGTGAATGATTATTAAATACTAGCCGATTGCCCGGCGTTGCCCGGGTATTTATTTATCCCAATCTTCTATTAAATAGGATAACATTGAATTCTAACTATTGTGTAAAATGAACTTGGAGTTGAACGCCATTGGGAGTGTCACTATTCATCTTAGCGACCCCGAAAACTATGGATTCCACACTCATATCGGTCGTTTTCGATTATTTTTACGTCACCCCCTTCCCAGCCCCACCCCTAGGGGTACCAGGGGTATCTTACCCTCACAGTATTTCTTTTCAGATTGAAAGTTATATGTGTACCAAGTTTGGTCATCGTGAATGTCACCAATTAGCTTAGCGACTTCGAAAACTTTAGATTCGACACTAATGTAGGTCATTTTTGACATTTTATTTTTTTCACCCCCTCTAACCCACCCCCCCGCTCCCGATAGATAATGATCTTGGAGTTGACTTGGGCGATGAGACGAACGTACGCGATGAGCCATTCGCGGTTTCACATGAATATCAAATATTATTAACTTTCACTACTTTGGACGTTGTTTCGGACGATTGACACGGGTGGACGTGTCTGGCGTTATTCTCACATAACCACACGTATGTGCACGGATGCGTTGACGGCAAGGGGAGGTCGACCCCCTGGTTCTACTTTGCTCTACTCCATGGCTCTGAAACACTCACTCGAGGAAAACAAATCCAGACCACGAGTCTGCTTGCAACTCGCAGCTCGGTCGCGCGTAGCTCACACTCCGGTGGCGATTCTAGGCAAAACTGTTGCAAAACTGTTCCAAATCATCCCTTTTATTCCAGATTTGAACGTAGTGACGCTGTACCCTCTATGATCAGGTGCTTGTTTATTGTTTCTGGTGCTTTGACCGTTGTCCTCCTATACTGGCCAATGCTCACTCAGGTCCTTAACCCCTGGCAGCAGCCCCTCGCGCAGAGATTAGGCTAACTCTTCCTCTTTTGTATTCAGTCACGAAAAGCAAGAACAACTCGGTAGGGTAGCTTCTCCCTTTCAATTCAGCGATGAATCTTTAATAATTCATAACTCCCGTAGTTCTGTTCTGATTAGGCTCAAATCTTGAAATCAGTACTTTCAAGATGTGTTCTACCGCTGGTTAAAATCTCATCAAATTCGGTCCATTGGTTAAGAAGTTGCATTTTTCTTGATATTCCCATAAGAATGCATGTAACTCCGAATTCGGGCGAAAAACGGTGGTTGAGCAAGCTAGTGTTGGCTAAGGCAGTTCGCTAGACACCTGTATTCGCGACGGATATTAATATTACCAATTGCAATTAATTCCTACTAACGGGCAATTAGATAATTACTTGTCACTCAATATTTGACCGTTATAATTTCAATAATTAATTACAGCATAAATACCTAACCAAACAACTACTTCTTTTTTTAGAGGCTTCAATATATCAGCCTTTGCAATAGTGACAAAGGTTCAATAAATATATCATGTCAAACTAGGGTGGGCCATAAGTCAGTTGTCACTAGCAATCGTTAATACTTTGTTTTGCTTAGCGTAGTGGAAATCAGTTGTGAACTTGACTAGTGCGTATTACCCAGCATTCTTATATTGGGTAATATGCACTAGTCAAGTTCACAACTGACTTTCCACTACGCTAAGCAAAACAAAGTCTAACGATTGCTAGTGACAACTGACTTATGGCCCACCTTATAAAGGGCTCTCCTGAAAAAAATGAAAAATTGGACATCGAACTGTTACATTCTCAGTGGACGATGTGTAAATAAACTAACTTCAAAGTATGCATTTTGCAAGTTATTTGAAACATGCTGTGATGTTCTTGCTTTAAAATTGTGCATGTAGAATTTCACTGGGTAAACACACACAACAACGGATGAGATATTTGTGTAAACAGCTAAAAGTTCTTACTCAAAAGGTAATGATAATGTGTACTAATACCCGTAGTAACGGTAGATAGAGGAAAAGGTTTGTTTGGAATAACCAAAAAAATAGATTCTCCTAACCAAACGTTTGTTTAAATGTTCACCTGAACCAAATTCGTAATCGTGCATAGAAATGATGGCTCACCAAAATCAAATTATTTTAGTAATTGTTTGGAATAACCAAAAAAATATTTTCTTCTAACCAAACGTTCGTTTAAATGTTCACCTGAACCAAATTCGTTTAGTAATCAACTG